>NW_008331824.1:765096-784534 GCF_000622305.1 Nannospalax galili
AGCATGCACTAGAAAAGGGATAGCTCTAAATGCTGAAGGCAGGTGCTATGCAAATGGCTAATAAAGCTCTCCACATCAGTGGCCCGGGGCTACTAGCACCTCTAACCTTTCCAAGGCTCTTTGGCCCCCTTCCAATCTCAGGAGTGTCTTTTTATAAATTGATATGCTATATCTGTTTTTACTATTATCCATGTGCCCCTGGTCCAATTCTCTTTTTTTTACCCCCCAATATATGTTTTTTATTGAATTTTTGTGCATTTTATACAATATGTCTTAATCATATTTAGGCCTCCTCCCCTATCTGTACACCCATCACCCACCCACCAGATTTCATGCATTCTGTCACATATGTGAAGGCCTATGGAGTCAAATTTATGTACCCAGATTCCCTCAGTGTGAGTTCATCCCCTGGAGCCTGGTCAGCCTATCTGGTGTCACTCCCTGAAAGAAGACCAACTCTCCCTCACCCAGCAGTGATCAGCTGCCAGTAGTTCCTCAGCTAAGGTTGGGGCTGCTTACCCATTTCCCCAGTTCCATGCTGGGGTTTTGTCTGGTTTGAGTGTGCATGGGTCTTGTGCTTATTGTAGGACACAAGATACTGGAGATCTCAGCATGTGTTTCTAGACTCCAACCCACTCCTCAAACATTATTGCTAGTTATCCTAGGGATAGAATGACTGGGCCACAAGGTGTGCACATTTTATATGTGGTATGTTCACCACTAATCCTGCATCTACCAGTTGCAATCTCCCAGACAAAGCATTCTACCAATTTTCATTCCTACAAATATCCACTGAGACTGCCGGTATGCCTTTATCTTTGCTAGCTATTAGTCAGTTTAATTTAGCCAATTTGACAGATTCATCTTTATTTACAATTGAAACTCTCACAACTGAATCCTGTCATGAAATCAGTGTCTTTGGACCTTTGAGAAGGCAGTGGGTGGTATCAGACTCTTTGGAAGTTTAACAAATGTTTATCAGGGTAATTCTGAAAAGAAATGAGGGCAGAGAGCCTCAAACAGAACTTAATGGTTTCTGGGTGGGGGCTTGATGTGATTGGCTGTACGACCCCCTTTGCCAGATGTCAGCAAATCAAAGATATTCATCCAGATGAAAGTAAGTCATTCAAGGTTTCTGGGCAACACATGCAGCCAGAACTCAATGCCTTTGGCTCAGGGTAGTGAAACAAATAGGACTTAATTTATGTTTTAAAGTCTTTTTATCTCTCTTTAAGCCCTTGTGTTTCACTGAAATGAAATTTGATGGAGGTGAAAGGAAGGGGAGGATGGATCTTTAATAATGTATGATGTCTAATCTTAGCCTTTTCTCTCTCTTATTTTATTTTTTGCCGAAGTTTTTGGGAGGGTTGCCATTTCCTTCCGCTTCCCATGCATAGTTCTTGAACTTGAGCCTCGTCCCTCTTAACTCATATTACCTCAGGTGGTTTCATGTGACACCAGAAGGGTTGATATCCACTTTGACCAATGAGAGCCTTCTGGGGCAGACCGGGTCCCTTACCCGTCTCTCCATGAGCCGCTATCTGCCAGTCAGCCGCCATATTGATAAGATTAGCTGGTAATTAACGGCCCAGCTCAGCCAGGCAGAGCAGAGGACTCAATTAGCAGAATGTCAGCGCATCTAATTTACTTTGCTTATCAGAGATTCCATCTTTAATGACTACAGGAGAGAGCAGGCCACCTTCAGTGTGAAGGATCTGAGGGTCGAGAAGCTTAAATGTGGTCTCACCTCACTGTCTGCTGACTCACTTGGCACTGAGGAGGCTGATAAAGCCAATTTGGGGAACTGTCTGAACTGATACGTGGATCTCAAGCCTAAGGATGAAAAAAGAGCAAATATTTTTGTTATTTAAATCCCCCACAGGCCACTTACTTTTTGAGATAAATCTGTTTATTGTATTTGTTTGATAACAACACTTCTCCCAAGGCAGGTTGGCTTTACCGGTGGTAGGGGTAGCAGTAACAGCACCTGAAATAGAAATAAATACACTTCTGATACCCCAGACATTGGGTTCAAGTCTTTACATGGGAGAAATTACATTGAAGTCACCAAACCAAGGGTTGGCAAAACTGTTTCTTAAAGGGTCACATGGTAATTTTTTTTTTAAGCTGTGGGGACAAGATGGTCTCTGTTGCAATTACCCAACTTTGTCATTGGATTAAGAAAGTAGGCATATGTAAATAACTGGGTATGACTGTGTTTCAATAAAACTTTATTTACAAAAAAACCCATAGCGAGAGCAAGGCCTGCTCTAAGTTATACATCTCAAATGTCATGCTGTGACCCATTAGCCATTGAATCAATGCTGTGCATTGCAAAACTCCTTTTCTTAAAGACACAAAAGAAACAAGTCAAATTTAAAACTGTGAATGTATCACATTTAATGCTGATAACTACTGTTTTGTGATATTTTAACTTCAGATATGTGCATGTAATTGTGTGCAGTTATGCCTACCCACGTATGTGTGTCCCTGTGTATGTGTGCGCTGGGTTTGGACATATAATGTATTATGTCTTATTGTGAACTATGGCCATTAAAGCTTGAAAAAATACAGCTTTTACCCATGCCCACCCCCAAGCAAGTCTCACCACTCCATGCATTTTACAGTTGAAGAAATAGAGTCCTAGAGAGACATTAAGTAACTTGCTGAAAAATCACACAGCTGGACACCAAAATACTTCATCTCTCATAACAGGCTCCTGGACGTGGAGGGCAGAGTCTGAGGAGCAGCTGAATGCACAGGCTGGTTCAGACAGGCGTTTTGTCTTGATCACATAGCACACCTTTAAGATACAGCTTTCTCCCTTGCCCACCCTGCAGATGTTAACCAGTGGAAAGATGGTTAAAATTCCTTCCATTGGCAAGAAAGTACAGGCAGGCAGGTGACAGGTATATTGCCCAAATTGAATGCTTTCCTGCAGAAGCAACCAGAGCATCTCTCTCCTTCTTGCTACTTCTATTACAGTTGTTATTTATCACGATGTATTTTCCCCCCAACACATTTTCTGAGAGTCAGTTAGAATTGATTTGAGACTCTAAACAGTCTCATGAATGAAAAAGCAAAGTGCAACCTATTCAAACAGTCCCTCTTCCTTAATCTAGTAACAGGAGAGATGCAATTTAAATGATAATGTTAACAAAATTCGAGAAAGCAAGGCTACACTAGGTTTTTTTAAAACCCCCACAGAAAGACAAATGGCTGAGACATTTGTATCTGCAGCAGTTATTAAGGAGAAAATGCTCAACCCATTAATTCTGCTGCTGTGGTGCTGAATATGAAGCAAGAACGGGTGTCTGAAGACTACAGCAGTTCATGCAAGATGGCGGCTGGGAGAGAGAGTATCTACAGGCACACCCAGAAGTTCAAAGACTTCATTCCACAGCCTTCAGCCAGGCTCTGGAGAACAAGTGAGTCTGAGAGTCAGATTCCCTGGGACTTACTCTTCTAAATTCAGGTTTTACATCAATTTGTAAGTTTGTGTTTTTAAACCCAACCTTCAATAAGTTGTTTGCTGATAACTTAAAGATAGGTCTCCTTGGCAACCACATTTTGCAGGGTATGGATCATGCATACAGAAAACAGAATATAGTCACCAGTCATAATGTGTGTAAATGTTAGTTTCAGTGAAAAATAGTCCAAAATGAAAGACAGCATATTAATATTTTTTTAAAGTATGTCTAAATAAAAAACACATATATCAGAGGTGAGGAAGAAACTAGATGATGCTTGATCCTGTAATTGGAGTTTTAGGGCAAAAGCCTAAAGCAGCACTAAGAGACAGTTCAGCCACCCATCAGAATACGCCAATCGCAGAGCAGAGTACTGGTGAAAAACACAGAGAAAAGAACTAACCAGTGTCTTCACATTGAGAGGAACAGACACCAGGCCCAACTCAATAGCTTCAGGAAGTTCCTGAAATTGAGCAGGGTCACTAGGCCTCTCTCCCTAAGCATAGATAAGCCCTAAGGACCATCGTGAGCCACTCAGAGCGGCCTCACTGCCCAGAAAGCAGAGAGGCCAGCAGAGCTGTCTGAAGAAGACTCAGATGAACTGAGCCACTTGGAAAAGACACACTCCAACCTGTTGAGCTGCCTGCAGGCTGCACAGTATGCTCCCAGTTTCCTGCTTTCCTGAACTGTCACCCGTACAGTGCTGGGCTTTGTTGATACAGCTGTCTTTGAGTCATTTCTGCCCCCGTAAGTGACCCCTCTCCATATTCCTGTAAGTAACCCCAATAAATTTCATTTGTTCATCAGGTTAGACTTTAGTATCTTTACTTTGGTCTGTCAGTAACCCCAATAAATTTCATTTGTTCATCAGGTTGGACTTTAGTATCTTTACTTTGGTCTGTCAGTAACCCCAATAAATTTCATTTGTTCATCAGGTTGGACTTTAGTATCTTTACTTTAGTCTGTCACTGGTTCCTCATCTGGAGTTAAGTAGATACTTCCCCATAAATAGCGTCACACAACAAGTAGAGTCTCCTTTGAGTGATTAAAAAGTGCAGAATCAAGCAGGAGTCTGACTCAAAGTAAAGGATATAGGCACAAAATGGAGCAGAGCTGCTAGGCTTTCATTCTGCTTTTTGTGGGTCCAAGTGAAGTGTCTGTGTGTTTAGCAAAAACAGCTTCTTCTAAGTGCCCGTTAGAGTCCTACTGCCTAACAAGACTCCTGTTACTATTTTGTCAGTTTTTTTCCCTTCTATGCGCTTTTGTAAAAAAGTCTCACAAGTCTCTCTGATTAAAATCCTATAAAAGAACGCAGAAACATGAGATGGAAAATGTACCTGTCAGCGTCTTGGGGCTCCATACTCCGGGACTCATGTTCAACAAACCAAAGATGCTTCGACGAGACTATCCAGCTACCTACAGCCCTGAGCCTCTGCTAAGCACCGAGGGCATTGATTCCATGCCAGAGACATTTTGCATAAGGCTTATGGGTTCTTGTATACCAAGGCTGTGATGTCAAGAGATCTAGAGCTTGGAGGCGCTTTCATGGTCTATATAACAAGTGATGCCCCCAAGTGTCAGAGTTTACTTCTCATTATCCAACAAGAGCCCTTTCTCCTGTACTCACCAGGTCAAGTATGTCTCAGGAAAGTTCAAAAGGTGTCCAGTTTGTGGCTAGTTATGTAAGTCTAGTCCAATGTCATCCATTTACATAAGAAGCTTTCAATTTTGTCTTACAGAAATTGAAAGAGCCTAGAGAACTTGAATCTCTTCCTCGTCTCCTCAAGGCAGGGAAACCAACTCTTTCTATGTTATATAGATGTATAACTTTGTTTTACACACATGTGTGCACCATACACATGCAAGCATACATGTACACACATGTATATAGATACATGCAATTATATACACAAGTATATATACACATATGTACACAAGCATATATACACATATACATATTACTTTGTATATGTTTGTATATCCCCATCTATAAGCACAAAGTGTGTGTATACACATATATAATTATATATGTATATAGTTTAAAAGAGCAACGGTTCTACCAACGTGGCACCAAAGCAGAGCAGTAACTTGCTTTGTTCTCATTTCTTACCATTTTTCTCCTTCCAGAGGCAACCACAGTTGACTGATTCAGATGCCTGAACATCTCTTCTATACTGTTACGCACTGATTTTTCATATTTAGTTATTAGCTATTATTGCCTTTCCCACACATTCATAGCATTCTTGTCATCCCTTTCCTCCATCCGTCCTTCCCCAAGGACACATGCTTCCTGATTCTTAATCTCCCAAGAAGTTTTGCTCACTCAGTATTCATCTTTCCCTGACGTCATTGAACAGGCCAAATGAATCCCACAACTGGATGCTGTAACATATGGTCTGTGATTTCTTTGTTATTACTGTTGTTCACTGCACAAAGTTTTCTTTTCTACGAAGTTAACACTTTCCTTTTAAAGATCTGCCAAGTGTTCTGTTTTTGTTACTAGTTCAGTCTTCAATTTGGGGCAATTTACATGATTATCCTCCACTGACATCCATCTATACCAGAAAACTATGAATTTTACTTTGAAGAAGTTGGAAGATCCTGAAGGAGCCAGCTCTCATTCCAGGCAGTCTCCTGTGTCTGTCTCCTGTTGGGGACACCCCATTTCATACATTCCATGCCTTCCATGTCCCTGATTTATCCTTAGTATAGCTGAGTGAGATCTCTCACTTTCTCAGAATTATGGGGTTTTTTTGGTTTTGTTTTTTGAGGCAGGGCCTCCGAGTGAAAGTCACTATATAGAGCAGTCTAGCCTAGATCTCACAGAGATCTGCCTGCTTCTGCCTCCTGAATGCTAGGATTAAAGGCGTGCACCACCACACCCAGCTTTGCATTCATCATTATATGTTGAATGCCACATCCTGGGTTGGGAATCACTGTTCTGAAGAATTGAGAGACACCACTGCGGCGGCCTCCACCTTTGAGAGTTGTTGCCATGAACTCTGAGACTCTTCCAGTTCTGGCACTGCTTAGGATTTGAGTTTTCTCATAAGAGACTGTAAGATTTCTGTGATCTTGACTTTCTGGAATCCGTGGTGCTGTACCTCAGTGTGGCTCTGTTATGGAGCTGGCTTTTCAATGTGGACACAGACCCTTTTCCAAGTTACTGAATGTGTAATGTCCTTTTTTCTTTTGTTCCATTTTCTATTTCTAAAGCTTCTGCTACTGAGATGTTAGTTCTCTACTTAAGATTTGTTTTAACATATTTTTCATCCTTTTATCTTTTTACTCTTTTTTGAAAACGTTTCATCAATCCAATTAATCTCCCAAACCCTTTTACCACAGTATCCATTTATGTTGCATAGCCTATGCACTCACTGATCTTTGACTTCATCAATAATTTTCCCCAAGGGAAGAATTCCAAAGTTTGTGTAGACTGTACTTTCCAAATACTCATGTGTGTCTGGCACCTACCCACCCCTGGGGGAGCCACAGATTGACAGTTAAGGATAGTTAAATGACATGCCTGTGGTCTCACACGAGACCATATTGGTTTTTCTCTCCCTGTGTTTCCACTGAACTCTGTGGTAGAAGCCCCAAGCAAGTTATCTTGGCTCTTTTGGCATGACCAGAAAGAAGCTAATTCATCTAGAAGGGAAATGCTGAGCCCGCCTTCGGAGACCTCCCGAGCAACGCCGCAGTGCAGTTAAGCCGAGGAAAGCACCGTGCTGGGAGCCAGCACACCAGAAATGCATCATCACTCAGCCCGGGGCTGACAGCTGCAGAGTACCAGCCTTTGTGAAGGTGCTCCAGTGGCCCCCTTGCCCAGCTTGGGGTTCGTAGCTGTGATGGTTCTGGAGGACGGAAGTTTGGACCAGAGCATCTCGGCTTTCTCTTTTTGGCAGTTGGCTGTGTCATACCAAGGGTGAGACTTTGCTGAATTTTCTCTCCTTTTAGCTTCTGTCCTCTTTGAATATATTAAGTTTCATGGTACCCACATGCATTTGACAGTGATCAGAAAGCACCAGGGTGGCCCCGAGCTTCACATTTAAAGGTATTGCTTTAAGGGAAAAACGATCAGACTTTCCATTTCAGAGTTGGGAAAACCCTGTGACTAATTTCTTCCACCCTCCTTTCATCAGTATGAAAGCAATCAAGATAAGCAATCAAGAAAAATCATATTGTCCTAAGCACTTGAAAGTAATAATGGGAATAGCTTTCAACAACAGCAATAAGCAGGGTTGCATTTTATTGATGTATTTTTGTTTGTTTGTTTTGGTTTTTTGAGACAGGGTCTCCCTGTAGCTCCAGCTGTCCTGGAACTCACTATGTAGACCAGGCTGGCCTTGAACTCACAGAGATCCGCCTGCCTCTGCCTCCCGAGTTCTGGGATTAAAGGCGTGTGCCACCACGCCCGGCTTTTATTGATGTATTTTAACCACATGCCAGGCTCTGCCAAAAGCTTTATATCCTTTGATACCCAGAAAACATCATGAGGCAGGCATCATCATTCTCACCTGTTTGCAGGTAGTTTCAGGTGAGTGGTCTGCAGAACTGTGGCAGATGCTACAGAGCTTTGTGTGTGTGACGGCCAGATGCCGCTGTCCAGTGTCTTTCCTAAAATGCTCTTTGCCTTATTTTCTGAGACAAAGCCTTTCATTGAACCTCACTGGTTCAGCTATCCTGGCTGACCAGCAAGCTCCAAGGATCTTCTTGACTTTCTAATGCCCAGTGGTGGAATTACAGGCCATACCCCCATACCTGGTTTTTCTTCCCTCCCTCCCTCCCTCTCCCTCCCTCCCTCCTTCCCTCCCCTCCTCCTTCCCTCCTACCCTCTCTTCCTCCCTCCTTTCCTTCTTTCTTTCATATGAAGTCTTCCGATTCAGACTTGGGTTCTTGTACTTACCAACTGAGCCACCTCCCCAGCCCCCAAATGCCCAGATTTATAAAGCAAATGGAGCTTGAATTTGAATGCAGCCCTCTTAATTGCAATGCTAAACTGCCTCCTTCTTTCCCTCCGTCCCTCCTTCCCTCCTTCCCTCCTTCCCTCCTTCCCTCCTTCCCTCCTTCTCTCCTTCCCTCCCTCCCTCCCTCCTTCCTTCCTTCCTTCCTTCCTTTTCCTCCCATCCTTCCCCTCCCCTTTCCTCCCTCCATCCCTCCCTCCCTCTCCTCCTCAGTTTTTTTTTTTGAGACAGGGTCTCAAGTATCCCATGCTGGCCTCAAACTCATTATGTAATTAAGGATAACCTTGAACTTCTGACCTTCTTGTCTCCGCCTCCTGCATATTGGGATTACAGACATGTACCACTGTTCTCTATGTGTACTGTGCTGGGGATGGAACCCAGGGCTTTGCACATGCTAGGCAAGCACTCAACCCACGGAATACAGCCCAGCCTGCTGTACTGCATTTTAAATAATGTCCTTAGTACTGTCAGGTGCAATATTGGATACAAGGCAAGGGTTTTATGTTTTCTCTTCTAGTCATTAGGAAGAGTCATTAATTGTTCAGCTTTCAAAACTATGCTAAGGTATGCACAAAATTTACTATTAATATTTTAACTTTTTTGGTGGTAGAGTTTTAATATGTAGCCCAGGCAGGCCTCAAACTTCTGGTCATCTTGCCTCAACCTCCAGAGCACTGTGGTCAAAGGTGGTGCCCCACCATGCCCAACTTAAGTCCTTAATCATCTTAAACGTGTGATGGAGTAGTTTCAGACATGTCCTCAGTGCTGTGCTCTTATCGCTTCCGTTTCTGGAATATCTCCACCATTCCAAGTTCCCCATCCATTAAACAACAACCCTCCATGTTCCTCTTCCCCCATCCTCTGTTAACTTTTGCTCTCCTTCTGTCTCTATGAATTTGCCTAGCCTGGGGACCTCACATAGGTGGAGTCACACTCTTTGTCCTTTTGTGTCTGACTTCTTTCACTTAACATATGATGCCCAGGTTGATCTGTCTTATCGAATATATCAGAACTTCATTCTTTTTCATAATGAACTTCTTTTTACATACACATCTCATTTATCTGTGGAGGAGATATTTGGATTGTTTCCACCTTTGGCTGTTGCCAGTAATGGTACTGTGGACGGTAGTGGGCAAGTATCTGCCTGAAAAAATTTTAAAGCAGCTAGGGACCTAGTATTCAAACATGTGAGCCTATGGGGGGCATTTCACATTCAACCACATCATTGCCCTTATCAAAAAGTATCTTGGACTTGAGAGTTTATTCCTGGGGTTTCTTCCCTATTGTAGTGATATGTTTATCTGACCTCACGTCATTACTGCACTATTTTGATTACTGTACCTTCATAGTAAGTTTGAAATCAGGAAATGTAAGAAAAGATCATTTTAGTTCACCTGATGAGGATAAAGTGTGGGTTAGAATAAAATCAGTTAATGTGATGGAGGCAGTGATAAGTCATTTTGAAAGACACAGTTTTTGTTGGGATTGTCCAAGCTCTAGGCTTCCTTGGAGCTTGTGCACGCCACCCTCTGCAGAACTCTCCAGTCTTAGAAGTGGAGGAAAGGCAGGGATGGAGATCAAAGACGGTGCTGGCGAAGTTGAACTGGCCTGATGCTTTGGAAGGGCATTTGAGAGTAAGAGCCATAACCTTGGGAAATGGGCTACTGTTTGACCTAGGACCAGAGAAAATAGGAGCAAAGGGACTTATGTAAAATATTTTTTTTCAAAGATGTTCCAGCATTGTTACCATAGCAATGAACAACAAAAAGAGTTTGAGTGGCATTGGTTAAATTATAGTGCAACCATACAAGAGGATACCAGGTGGCTATTTGAAATGTGCTGTTGGAAAGTATTTGTAGACATGAAAAGATGGTAATGATAAGTATTTAAAATTTAAAAACCTATGATATGTACTATACAATTTCACAATTGTCAGATTTGAACATCATAAAAGATACACACGCAAACACACACACACATACACAGGAAATACAGACACTATTATTCATAGTGGTTATATAAAAACGGATTCTCCAGTTTAAGACCAGAACTGGTGTGCAACACATTTATTTAAAGGAATTGGTAAGGGAATGAGGGAAGCAGGGCAGAAATGGAAAGAGACTATGGAAAGAAATGAAGAGGCAGGTTGCGAGGTAGGGCCAAGTGGGACACGGCACGGTCTCAGCCTAATCCCATAGGGAAACTCTGGGTGTAAACTGCACCTAAAATTTGTCCTAACCCAAGATAACGAAGCTGGGCTTTCAAAGTCCTTCACTCAGTGGTCATTGGTAAAGGCCATCCTGAAGAACATAAATTCCCAAGTACTCTGGATGAAGCAGTTGAAGTTGGCTGAGGACAGGCTATAGAAGCTGAGACTGGGTACAGTCATGGACGTGAAAGTGGACTGATGTTGAGGAAAACGTGACAAAAGGGACTGGTAGTGATGGCTCAAGTTTATGATTCCCAACATTCAGGAAGCTGAGGCAGGAGCATGAATTTGAGGCCAGACTAGGCTATATAGTGAGTTCAGGCTAGCCTGGACTGTGAGACCCTTTCTCAAAACACAATGTAACATAACACAATAAAACAAAGGCGGTCCCAGGGTATCTGGGAAGAGCACCCCTCTTTCTATAATGTTTTGTTGACAAGGAACTATGTTATTTTTGTAATAACATGTTATTCAAATTATATATGGAAATAAATACCTTTCAAAGCCCTCTGTAATAGGACATCAATTTCATAGAATTATGTTTAATATTATATGAGGGAGAAATTTTTTTTTCTGTCCATGCTATACTGACTGTCCTGGAAATATTTTAATTAAGTTACAAGGCTTTCAAATCCTCACTCCAGACACCTATCTGCTATGAAAGGTAATAAATGTAATGGTAACAATGAAGAAAACAACAACAGGTGTGGCTATCCTGTACCTTAATAGTAATGCAGGTGTTGGAGTGACCTATGACCTACATAGATAGGTGTATTTGTTAGCTTTCTATTGCTGTGATAAAGTACGGACCAAAAGCATCTTGGGGAGGAAAACATTTATTTGGCTCACAGTCCATCATCAAGGGAAGCCAAGGTAGGAACTCAGACAGGAGCCTGGAGGCAGGAGACCATGAGGAGGAACGCTGCTTAGTGGCTCCACCGCCCAGCCTGCTTTCTTATGCAACCTGTTGCCTAGGGGTGGCACCACTCCCTGTGGGAGGGCCTAGGGTCCGGGCCCTCCCACATCACTCAAGGATCGGGAGAATGCCTTCCAGACATGCCCACAAGCCAATCCGATAGAGGAAACTTGCCACTCGAGATTCCCTCTTCTCAGGTGTGTCAGGCTGTCACCAGCACAATGGGTGATTCTCAGTGAGCTACGCCTCCCAGTAATCCCATGAGTTAGGACCAAGAATGAAGGTCATTCCCAGAGGGCAAACCAAGGCCCAAAGAGTTTAAGTGATTTGCTTCAACACAACTAATAGAAGGCTTAGCTTGGGCTCCACTCAGGTTTGCTTGGCACCAGTGCTTGTGTTGGAGGTCACAGCACTGTGACAGACCCTTACTCATGTGGTTCTTTGATATATTTTCAGTTCTGATCTCGGTTTGGCTTGGCTATCATAGTGCCTCCCCTTTTATGTATGTGAACCTGAACACCCTCTGCTGCCTTCCCAGCCTTGCTGGACAACATATTTTAGCTTCTTTCTGTTCATAATCTGTTGGAGGAAAAAACCCTGAAGTATTTGTAAAATTATGAGCAAAACCCATCATTGTTCCTTGGAGAACACTTGCCCTGGTGCACACTGGGATCGAACACATAATGTTAAGGTTCAGATAGCCCTGCCCTCTCACCAACGGGATCCCAAGGACTTCTCATGCTCCTGAAAAAAGGGAACCTAGCTGATAAGCACCTTGGTCTTTGAAGTCAAGAGAAGCAGACTTTTCTCCACTGTTTGGCCAACACAGCAGGCTTCCCCTTTGATCTCTAAAGAGGACAGGTTTTAAGAGTCCTGCTCTCCCACTCCCCCCCACCCCGCCACCCAACTTAAAAAAAAAATACATCTTTCCACCTTCTGCAGGAAGTAGAAGCCTCCCTTTTAAAAAGACCCCAGCTCAAGACCCAGGCAGACATTTTCCCTGCCTGGAAGGGAATCTGTCCCATGTGTTCCCTTGCTAATAAACCCTATTTTGATGGAGTTTTAGCTGTGCCTCGGTGCCTCATCATCCATCCGCTCATTCTCTGCCAACTTTTTACCTATCACATAATAATATTCAGACTTCAGTAAGCACATCCCCCAAATGGTAGCTTTCTCTGATCTAATAGGAAATGTTACATTTTTTTGTCTGCTGGGAATACATGTGGTAAAAATGGACAGAGGCCAAGAGGTGTGTTAGAAGTGAGAAAAGCACTTTCTAAGTCAGTACAATGAGGGTGATAATTTTAGAAATTGTCAAATGAGTGGCTTCCTTCTTCTCCTTAACCAGTTTCCTTCTGTCATGAGTTTAAGTCTAAATTCCTGGCATAGAACACCCAGACCGAAATGGATGGCATAAGTATATGGTTTAAAACAAACTGAAAGGGTTGCATCAACTTCCACAGACAAAATCCAAAGATTAATTTGCTTGCACCACACTTACAACTTTCTGAATTTCTGTTTGCTTATGTTTGAGGGTGGGGATTGGGGGCATTATAACAACTCAGCAAGGCTGAATCTAGCAATTAGTTAAATTACTCAGACATCCATTATTGAAAAACCTCCATTTCATCGGATTTGAGGTTAGTTTAATGCCCTCTGATGATACCTTTCAGCTTGATTGATAGGCTACTAATTTTGTACACAAATGTCAATCACAAATAGAAACAGACACACAAACCCCAGGATTCATGAAACCAGTGGCCATGATCCCATTCCCAAATGTGTGCTGATTCAAAATATGGACTAAAAAGGTTTAATTATGTTCTAGTTGGGAAACATGTATGGCTTGAGTTTGCTCAGGTTGGGAGTACAAAAGAGATAAGAGTAATAAACAAAGCAGAGGGACTCTGGGGAGCTGAGAGCCTCATGTCCCCCTGACAGGTGCAAAGAACAGACCTAGCATCTGTGAAGGGAGAGACCAGGTGCTTAGGAACAAGGAGGCGGGAAATTAAACACTCAGAGGCTGTTAAGCTTCTCAAGGAAATGGGCTGGGAAACTGATTGTGTTTGTCTCAATCAAGAGATGGCAGCACGTAAAAACTCAGGTGGAGCCTGGAGACTCCCTTTTCTCCCCTTCCCTTAGCCCATGGTGTTAATTTGGTCTCAAAGCAGGGAGGAAGCCTGGCAGAGCCCAGCCACATGTCATGCTGGAGAAAATGAGCACTTAAAATGGAAACAGTTTTCCCAACTGTGGCGCTCAAGGCAAATGGACCTGGGAGTATTCGCCCACTGTTCTCGGGAATAGCTACTCAGTGGGGTATCTTGGAAACCAGAGAGCCTAGGTTCTCTTTCTGTCTGCTTGTTTGTTTTATTTTGCTTTTCCCCTTGGTAAACAACCTGAAGCTTGGAATGGATAAAGATTTTGAATCGTGGCCCAAGGTCACACTTAAGCAAATGGGATCAAATTCTGAATCTGCTGTTTGTTCTATCTCTAGTTTGGGCAGGCTTCAATTTCCTTAATCCTCCACTCCTTCCATAATGCAGAATGCTGGTGGCTTAACATAAAGTGTTAGGATTAACAGTGTTAGCATTAACTAGGGTCATGCATGTAAATATGCTTATTGAATGTATTGCTTCCAGTGTTTACTATACCCAGGTAGTGTCCCAGGTGCCATGGAACTTTGCTTATTACCCCTGGTGACAGCTATGGCTAACAGCGGCAGTGGATGGCTGTTACTGAGTATCCATTGTATGCCAATTCACTTTATGCATGTCACACTTTATTGGCAACAATCCAAATAGACGAGTACAATTTCTATCCCATCGTGAAGGGGGACCTTAAAGAGAGAAACCAAGGAATGGGTCTGTGTCTAAAGTTACACATCTAGTGGGTGACAGAGCTGGGTATATGCAATTGTTTCTTCCATTGAATACTTATGAAGCAGATGGCAACATTGTGCAATAAAGATTTAGTTCTGAGGGTGACAACTTTCAGGAAGGAAGTGCTTGTCTGACCTGGGTTTAGGGAATGACATTTAACTGGCCTCTGAAGGGAGGTATGTGAAGAAGTTTCCAGGCTTGGGGCATTCTCACAGCCTGCTTGCTGCTCACGCCTGTCCATCAGTCCTTTAGCAAACAGTGCTGGCTTAATTCTTGCTTGGTGGCAACTTCGTCCTGAGCTTTACCAGGTGGCCTGACAGCCATGGTCCCTGATAGATGTGTGGTCTCCTAACGAGGGTGTTTGACATTTCCTGGAATGAATCTTTTCCTTGGCCAAAGGCTTGAGATTGCCTTGTGGAAAAGCCAAAAGCAACATGTGAGTGTGTGTGTGTGTGTGTGTGTGTGTGTGTGTCTGGGTTGCATGTGGGTTACAAGTGGGTGTGTGTTTGGTGGCTGCAAAACATGCCATCTTCAATTATATTTCTCAGTCCTTGTTCAGTGGGCAGGAAGTGAAATGGGTTGTTATGAGAAACAGGAAGTGACATTCCTGAGTTCCTGGAAGTCAGATCTCCTTACTTCCTCTGCTTAACCATAGCCAGAGACACCTATTCAACATCAGGGGCGGGGGACAACCAAGTAGTCTGACACATCCAGGAGAACTGACAAGACCCCTTTCAGGGTCTTCCTTTGAGAAACACGAAGAACAAATGGCATTCTCAGGTCTGAGTCTTTGAAATAAAAATGAGAGAGACACTGAAATTCTTTCCGCGTTATTCCCCTATTTGATGCTACTAAACTTTTTGTGACTGGGCTAGGAACTAGAGGCTTATACATTAAAAAGCACCTATTCTGGGGCTGGAGAGACAGCTCAGTGGGTAAGACATTACACAACACTTGAGGACCTGAGCTCAAATCTCTAGCACCCACATAAAAAGCCCCATGACTACGCGTGTCTACAACACCAGCACTGGGGGCAGAGACAGGAGGATTCCCGAAAGTGCATAGTTGCAAGGAGGAGCTTCAGTTTCAGTGAGAGATGCTGTCTCTAAAGACATGAGAAATAAGGTGGATGGCAGCAGAGAAGCAATATTCTCCTCTGACCTCCTCAAGTGTGTGACTATGCATGTGTACCTGCACACACATGTGCACACACTACACATGACAATAGTAATACAAACTTAAAAGGCTCCTAGTCCACATCCCTGCTTCCCTCTAGGGCCAGGTTTTAACTTTAGCACTAAGTCAATTATATTTTACTGCTCAGTGCAGTGTCTGTCCTGTGTTGATCAGAGCACTATAGAGAAAACAAATTTCTTTCTTCTTTCTTTCTTTCTTTCTTTCTTTCTTTCTTTCTTTCTTCTTTCTTTCCTTCCTTCCTTCATCCCTCCCTCCCTCCCTTCCTTCCTTCTTCTACCTATTAATGTATCTATCATCTATCATTGCTATATATTATCTACCAATCATCTATCTACTATTATGTATCTATCCTCTATCATCTATCTAGTTATATATGTATTTATCACCTATCCATCATCTATCGATCTATGTATCTGTTAATATCTCTTTCTATCCATGTATCTATTTATTACCTATCTATATGTTATCTATCATCTATCCAGGCTTATTTTGAAGGATTGGCTCATGTCGTAATAGATGCTGAGAATTCCTACCTCTGTAGTCTGAAAGCTGAAGAACCAGGAACACTGCCAGTCCAATCCCAAAAAGTCAGACACCTAGAGGAACCAATAATGCATGTTGGAATCTGAAGGCCCAAGAACCAGGAGGACAGGAATCTGAAGGAAGGCGACGACGGATGCCCAAGATCAAACAATAAGAATAAAGTTTTCCTTCCCGTCTCTTGTTCTCTTCAGGCCCTCCATAGATCGAATGATGCCCCTGCAGTTGAGTGGATGGTCTTTATTCAGCCCACTAATCAAATAGCAACTTCTTCTAGAAATACGTTCATAGATACAGCCAGAAAATGTGGGCTAATCAACTATATGGGCACTGCTTATCCAGATTTTCCACAATCACGAGTACTTGTAGAATGAGAGAGGCCCTGCATGAATGGATAACCGAGTGAGTGAATGAATGAGTTGGGGGTCCATGAGAAAGCTCAAAGCATGTACTTTTGGCAAAGTTTATCATTAAGGGTACACTGAGAACTGGGAGTTAATGTATGCAAGAGTTTGGTTTGCTCTAATTTTTATTACACTTTATTATTTTTGGGATGTGTGTGTGTGTGTGTGTGTGTGTGTGTGTGTGTGTGTGTGCAGACAGCTTGTAGGAGTCAGTTCTCTCCTGGGGGTGTCAAACTCAGTTAATCAGGCTTGATGGAAAGTGCCTTTACCCACTGAGACATCTTTCCAGCCCAAGAATTTGTATTAACCAGTTTTATTGCTGCTGCGACAAAATGTCCCTCATAAACAACTCAAAAGAAGGAAAGACTTCGTTTACTTGTCCTTTCTGAGAGTTCAGCCCAACGTGGGAGAGCGCGCAGTGTAACTCACAGCATGACAGACAGGAAGCCAGCTGAGAAAAGGAGCCCAGGGCAAGGACATGCTACCCTTGGAGACTTACTTCCTCTGAGTGGGCCACACCCACCGCGGTTCCACCATCTGCCAATTAATTGTCTATGGTGATTCAGAGCCATCAAGGATTAAACCATTGGAAAGGTCAGAGCACTGTCATAGACACATCCAGAGGTGAGCTCTCTCATAGACACTGATCTAGGAGTTTCTCTCTACATCCAACCAAGTCAACAATTAAGAAGAGCCAGCAAAGACGCCATTGCATAACACCAATGAAAGATAAAAAGGAGGCATAAACTGCCTTAGTGAACCCTGAAGGCTTGGGTTTAGGAGCCTGATTTCAGGCTTGACTGTGTCATTACTCACCTTAGAACATCTGGTTAGGGTGGTGGGGTGACATTCTGCTGTGGCATTCAGGCATGATCACTCATTGCAATCACCTGGAAGACTTGCTACAGCCCAGACGGAAGGTCTCACCAAGAGAGCTTCTGAGAATTTGCATATCTCACTTTTTCCCATGTGATGCTGCTGATGCCAGTCCAGGGAACTCATTTGAGAACCATTGCTTAGAACATGGGCTTTGGATTCAAATCACATCACTTGATTTAGAGTCTCCAGATAAAATATGCTCAAACTTGAACATCACATAAACAACAGTATTTGTTTATTTATCTTTTGGTACAAGAGTGTCCTGGTCCTTCATTTGCTGCACGTGGTGCTGGCCGAGGTGGAGTCAGGCTATTTAAGGCGCTTACCCTCTTTTGGCTTCAGTAACCCTATGTACAAATGGGGCCAGTAACTGCAGCACCCATCTCTTAAAGTCATTATGCCAACGAAATAATCCTATAAAGGACACAGCACAGAGCCATGCCTGCAGCAGGCACTCAGTAAATGTCAACTATTATTATTCACCATTAACCTCAGGTGAGTAAGTTTTTTTGGAGAAAAAAAAACATTATTCGGAGAGTGTTTCATGAAAGGAATTTATGATTCAGGCTTTTAAATTTTAAACTATGAAATATTTCTCTCATTTGAAAAGATTCTTTTAGCTGCCCCCTCTTTCCGTTTAATAGTTGATTATAAAAAAAAATAGATTGGCTGATGGTGTTGTCCATCTCCTCTTTGAACAACTCCTACCTTGACCCAAGGCAGGTTCAAGCTGTCCTTTCTGTGGCGTGTCTGAGTGTTGCCTTGCTGGGGAGCTGGCAAGAGTGGTCCCTGTGGGTGTGTGGGAGGGGAGACCTGGAACCTGCCTGTAGGAAGTAAACCCAGCCCCTCTCTATCTCCTGCAGGCTATAAATAAAAACGGAGTTTGACAGGCAGAGCCAAGTCAGTACAAGATCTGGAGAGAGATGGGGAGGCAAGAGGGAAAGAAAGGGAGAGCTGAGGGCAGAGGACGGACAGAGACTCTAATATCTGGGGTTCGTTGCATCTCTTGGAGTTAAACTGTCTCCTCATTATTCCAAACTTATGTCCATCTTATTAATGGAACATAATTTCCTATGCACTGCATAGAAACTAGACCCATTTGGGGAGCTTGGGAGCCAGGCAGGATCAAAGTGCACACAGGCAGGCAGGCAGGCTGATATGAGACTAGCACTGGACTGAAATGTCAGGACCTTTCTTTGGCCTTTGGTGAAATAAGGCCGGCTAGATCAGTGTTTTTCAACCTGTATGCTGTGACTTGTAAATGGGTTGTGAAGTCAATTTAAAGACTCACGACTACAGTAGAGTCGGATGTATCAGAACGTACTGCACTGCATATAGCAAGGGCAAGTACTGTTTTGTGAATCTTTGGATACATTATATATGTATGACAAATATGAACCACACATACATTTACATATGTAATGCCTCATGGGACATGGTCAGAAGAAGTTGAAAGTCATGCAAATGGGCTATAGATAAAACTTTTTCCAACTTTGTGACACAGCATTGCTAAGACTGTAATTTTTTTACAGAAAAATTCATTTTTAATACAATTGACACTAAGATGCACATGCGTTTCTAATCTCTATATATCTGATTATTACTAGTCACAGTTAGTTACTTTCTGAGCTCCTTGGCATCTGAGCATGGATATAAAGTCATCAGGTAGATTTCAATGGTAATGTTTTTCACATCTACTAATTATTAAGGAGCAAATTTTTATGCTTTGAAGAATTATTATTATTATTATTATTTTTTAATTTTTTGACTTGAACCAGTGTCCAGTCTATAAAGAGGCGGGTCAACACAGAGGAATCCTTTCCTCCATGCTTCCAAGCAAAGCCAACCATGGTCGAGCAGGACCTTTGACTTATCTTCACATAAGTGGAACTGATAAAAGAAAGGAGCCAGTTGCTCCTCCCAAGCCCATGTGACCCCTGAGGAACAGATCCTCAAATGACCTTAAGAGTAAAAATAAAT
>NW_008331824.1:784711-789393 GCF_000622305.1 Nannospalax galili
TGATTGCTGCTAGATGAGGAACAGCTGACCTTCCTAAAACAAAGACCTCTAGATAGGCTGACTAGATTCACCCGAGGGGGTGCCAACAACACAGCAGACAGTAGCAGGGATATATAAGGGCTCTAGTGGGGGGAGGGAGGCTATGGGAGGGTGCTATCTGGAGAGTGGGCATAAAAATAAATTAATTAATTAATTAAGACTGTGATTTTTAAAAAAATATTCTATTTATTATTTTATGTGTATTTGTGCATTGCCTGCACGTAGGTAAGTGCACCCGTGTTGCACAATGCCCGCAGAGGACAGAAGAGGCTGTCGGATCCCCTGGAACTGGAGTTACAGACAGTTGTTAGCTACCATGTGGGTGCTGGGATTTGAACCTGGGTCTTCTGCAAGAACAACCAGTGTTCTTAACTACTGAGCCATCTCTCCAGCCCCAAGACTGTGATTTTTAAAAATATTTTATTTATTATTTTTTAATTTTATGTGTATGAGTGTACTGCCTGAATGGATATAAGTGCACCCATGTTATGCAATGCCCACGGAGGCCAGAAGAGGGTGTTGGATTCCCCTAGAACTGGAGTTCCAGACGATTGCTAGCTGCCATGTGGGTGCTGGAAATCAAACCTGGGCTCTCTGTAAGAACAGCTAGTGCTCTTAACCACTGAGCCATCTCTCCAGCCCAAGACCATGATTTTTAACCAGGGGGAGTTTTGCTCCCAAGGAAGACTTGATAAGTCTGTTCCTTGCACAAGAAGAAAGCGATTTCTTTTTATCTGTGAAATTCAATACCTGGAATTTCAGTGGTTCTCCTTTGATGTGTTTCTTTCACAATCCACCTGTTCATTCCCTCAGCCTACATGAGTGGTGGGCTACTGCGTGCCAGGAGCTGATTCAGGCATCAATATTATTATCTGATAACGCCAAAAACTTTCTTTATGTTGGTGTGTAGTGGGTAGAGTCCAGGTATCTTAACTAATTTTCTACTTGCTGTGATAAAAACAACTGAAGGAGGAGTTCACGTTGGCTCACATTTTCAAATTACAGCCCATCAAGGTGGGACGTCACAGAGGCAGGAACGGGAGAGAGTTGGTCACATTTTACCCACAGCCAAGAAGTAGAGGGCAACGAATGCTGTGCTCGGCTCACTTACTCCTTTTTATACAGGTCAGAATCTCAACCCAGGTGATAATGCCACCCATAGTGGGCAGATCTTCTCACCTCAGTTAACCTAATCAAGATTATCCCCCAGAGCAGGCCCAGAGGTCCATCTCCCAGGTGAATCTGCTCAAATTGACAACTGAGGTTAACCATCATCACATCAGGGATGTGGCTAAATGTTCTACATGCACTCCTAGGATGCCCCCCAGAACAGACAGTTAGCTGGCCCTGATGCCAACATTATAGTTACGGAGAGATCCTGTCCTGAGCATTTGTGTGGACAGAATCACACATCAGCAGTAGCCTTACTGGTCCCAGCTAGCACTGATTGAGCATTACTATATACCAGCACCCTCTTAAGTAGTAGGAGATAAAATTGTGTTCTTTTTCCTCTCCTAGATGAGTCATAGGTCAGTCAAGGGCTTTTCATGGTCACACAGATTGAAGATCTAGGATTCCGATCCAGGAATTGTGGTTCTTGATCTCTCCAATCAGTTCCTTTTATTTCTATAGCCCTTCAACCTATTGTGCACCTTTGGTCATCTATTGGAAAATGTGGACAACATTTGCTTTCCAAGCATTTAGAACATGCAATTCAGCAGTATTAAGTATGTCCCAGTGCTGTGGACCTACGCTGATCACCACTACAATCCTAACATTATTTTTTAACCTCTCTAAACAGAATCTCTACCCACTAAGCAGACATTCCACATTCTCAGCCCCAGGTGACCTCCAATCTCTTTTCCTGTCTTTATGAATTTGTCTATTTGAGATGCTTCCTTTAAACAAAATCCCATCTTCTGTGAGCTTTTGTGTCTGGCCTTTTTTACTTAGCAGAATGTTTTCAAGCTTCAAATGTGTTGTAGGACACATCAGAATTTCATTCCTTTTTATGGCTGATTAATATTCTGGTGTGTGGATATATCACACTTTGTTTATTCATGTGTCTCTTGATGAATTCTAAGGCTGTTTTCTTCTTTTAGCTATTGTGAATAACACTGATAGGGAACCAAAGCTCTTTTGTACTGAGAGTGGGGGGAGGGGAGTATGTCATAAGAATAGAAGGGAAATTAAATTCTTTTAGTTCTAGACATTGTGCTCAGTCTCACACACATTATCTGACTCCATGAGGGCTACCCTCTAAAACTCCCCTGCCTTTACACATATGAAGAACAGAGAGGGCGCGTCTCCTGCCCAGGGTCACTTAGCTAATGAAGGCGCATCATTCCTTATCATTATACAGCGGAACTCTGAGCATTGGGGCAGGGCAGAGCGGGAGCTGCACTCATTTCTAATTTGCATGGAGATAACAGTAGGCAAAATCCCCTTAATACTCGCATGGCACTACCTGCGGGTGCTATATTTAGGCTTATGTGGAAGTACCTCAAGTGGGAATAAAGATCCTGTTCATTGTGCAAGAAGAAAACGGCTTCTTTTTGTCTGTGAGATTCAACACCTGGAATTCCACTAGCTCTTCTTTGGTCTGTTTCTTTCACAGTTCACCCATTCCTTCCCCTGGCCTGCATGGGTAGACGGGCTACTGTGCGCCAAGAGCTGCTTCAGGCATCAGTGCAGTAGTGAACAGGGTGGAGTGAGTCTCTCCTGTGTGGAGTGGGATCCTAGTGGGATAGGGCAGTGATAAATGCATGACTAAGCACATGAGTAGTTCAGACAGTCCTGAGGGCTGGAGCCAAAGTCTTGATGATGGTAGTTAGGGGATTTCCAGAGAGGTTTATCTGAGGGCAGAAAACCCACCCCAAATGTGAGTGGCACCATCCCATGAATAACAAAGGAAAAATGTGAAAGAAGGGCTGAGCACCAGCCTTCATCTCTCTCTGCTTCCCGACGCAGGTGCATCAGCCGCCTTTCACTCCTGCTGCCACAGCTAGAGCCACTGCTGCTGCCAGGCCTTCCCCACCATGCACCCTCAGAGCCAGAAGAAACCTTTCTTTCTCCCAGGTCCTGCTTATCAAGTGCTTGGTCATAGCAATGAGACAGGAATTAAGTCTGTTAGGAAAACACCCTCCGGGTTCAAGAGTATCCTCTTTACTAGAAGCTCATGGATAGGAGTCTTCCTTCCTTCCTTCCTTCCTTCCTTCCTTCCTTCCTTCCTTCCTTCCTTCCTTCCTTCCTTCCTTCCTTCCTTCCTTCCTTCCTTCCTTCCTTCCTTCCTTCCTTCCTTCCTTCCTTCCTTCCTTCCTTCCTTCCTTCCTTCCTTCCTTCCTTCCTTCCTTCCTTCCTTCCTTCCTTCCTTCCTTCCTTCCTTCCTTCCTTCCTTCCTTCCTTCCTTCCTTCCTTCCTTCCTTCCTTCCTTCCTTCCTTCCTTCCTTCCTTCCTTCCTTCCTTCCTTCCTTCCTTCCTTCCTTCCTTCCTTCCTTCCTTCCTTCCTTCCTTCCTTCCTTCCTTCCTTCCTTCCTTCCTTCCTTCCTTCCTTCCTTCCTTCCCTCCACCGACATCTTTCCCTTCCCGAGGGAAAGGTGCCCCGTGCGAAATAAAATCTGTGTCCCACTGAGAATTCCGTCTGTGCCTCGGTGCCTTCATCCATCCGCTCGTGCTCTCCATCCACGCCGCTCGCTCCCGCCCATTCTCTACCTATCACTGTGCAAGGAAACTGCGTCAGAATTGTGTCCATTCACACTTCACACTGATGCGAAGCATCATTCCAAGTTCATTGCTGGACTGTGAGATGCAGCCCGGTACCAGCAGCGAGAGGTCCCCCTCCCCCTCCCCCTCCTCCTCCTCCTCCTCCGTAGTGGAACAGATACAGCTTAGGATTTTTCATTAAGTCTCAGTGGCAACTTCTCAACTCCACTATCATAACATGAAAGCAGCTGTACAGAAAACATAATGTTTGGACGAAGCTGTGTTCCAGCCAAACTTCATTTGTGGGCCCCGATTTAAACGCCATGTAATTTTCACATGTCAGAAAACAGTCTTTAAATTTATTTCAACCATTTAAAAATGTAAAAAAATGGGCTAGGGAGAGATGGCTCAGTGGGTACAAGCCTGCCGTGCAAGCACCAGGACTTGAGTCTGAATACCTAGAACCCACGTAACTCCAGACACAGTAGTGCATTGTCTATAACCCCAGCACTTCTATGGTGAAAAGAGAGGCAGAGACAGGAGAATCCCTGGAAACTTGTGGGCCAGTTAGCCTGGAGTATGCAGTCACAGACGATGAAAGACCCTATCTCAAACAAGGTGGAAAGTGAGGACTGACACCCAAAGTTGTCCTCTGAGCTCCACATGCGCACTGTGGCACACGTGCACCTCCACACACACATGAACACACACACATACACACACAGGCTATATCAAGCAGTCTTAGCTGGGTTAGGGATGTAGCTCAGTGGCAGAGAATTTGCCTAACATGTGGGACCATCACCCAGCTCTGGCTGTTATCAGCAGGTGGCCAGTCTTGCTTGCTTCATGTCCATCCTCTATCCTACCCAGCATAGGATTTTTTTTTTCTGATACGTGTGTGTGTGTGTGTGTGTGTATGTGTGTGTGTGTGTGTGTGTGTG
>NW_008331824.1:789408-797889 GCF_000622305.1 Nannospalax galili
GTGTGTGTGTGTGTGAGAGAGAGAGAGAGAGAGAGAGAGAGAGAGAGTGCTATACATGCTGCAGCATGCCTATGGACAGCCTGGGGTATCAATTCTTGCTTTCCACCTTGTCTGAGGCAGGGATTCTTTTTGCTCCTTGTTGAGTACATTGGCTTTCGGGATTCTCCTGTCTCTACCTCCCATCTTGCTGTAGTAGTAGAGATTATAGGTTCATGCTAATGCCCCAGGCTTTTATGTGGGTTCTGGGGATTTGAACTCAGGTCTTCCCACTTGCATGGCAAACTCTTTACCCACTGAGCCATCTCTCCAGTGTCAAAGTATGGATTCTTCTAAAGCAAATCTCAGACATCATATCTCTCTGTTGGCTAATATTTCAGCACATATCTCTGAAAGAGAAGGTCTGAAAAATTCTTCCATGATTCCACAATCAAGCAATTAACATCAGTTCCTTAAAATCATTAACAAACAGCCAGCGTCCAAATTTTACCAACTCTCTCTCTTTTACAGTGGATTTCTTTGAATCTAGATCAAATAATATCCATGCACTGCCTTTACTTAGTAAATCTATTCTTTTTCTTTTTCTTTTCTTTCCTTTTTTGGACTTTTTGAGATAGGGTCTCCCTGTAACTCCAGCTAGCCTGAAATCGATATATTGACCAGGCTGGCCTTGAGCTCACAGAGATCCACCTGCCTCTGTCTCCCCAGTGCTGGGATTAAAGGTGTGCACTACCATACATGGTGGCACTTTCTTTTTAAATAACAAGATTGCTGAAGTGTTATTGTCATGCAATGAGCTGGACATATTTAAATTGTATGGTTCTGTAAGTTTTGGCATACATATGTACCATTGAAACCATTACCACAGTCAAGATTTATGCATTCATCACCCCAAAAGTTTCTATTTAGCCCTTGGTAATCCTTTCTTCTTTTGCCTCCCCGCCTGGCTTCATCCCACCTCAACCCCATGGACTGCTAACTGCTTTCTGTCATCATGAATTAGTTTCCATTTTCTAGAGCTTTACATAAATGGAATCGTACAGCAGGACTGTTTTTTTCGGTCTGGACTTCTTTCATATTCATAATTAGTTTGAGGTTAATTCATGTTGGGTATATAAATAGCTTATTCTTTTTACTGTTGAGCAGTGTTCTGTTCGATAGGTATATCACAATTCGTTTGTCTATTCTTCTATTGATGAATATTTAGATTGCTCCCAGAGTTGGACTTTTGTAAGTAAGACTGTAAAAAGACTCAAAAAGCAAGCTGTGGATTGGGAGGAAATATTTGCAAGGCACAGATGCAACTGAAGACAAATTCTGAACATGTAAGGAGGCACTCGAAGTCAATGATGGGGAAACTAGCAACTTGATTAAAAACGGGCCAAAGATTTAAACAGACACTGCCCTAGTTATTATTGCTGCTGTGCTAGGCACCCTGACAGAAGCAGCTTAAAGGAGAAAGAGTTTAGTCTGGCTCACAACTCAAGTGACTTCATGGCAGGGAAGTCAAGGCAGCAGACCTTGAAGCTGCGGGGCACATGACATCCACAGAAGCAGGGAGCAATGAATACTTTTTAGACTCAGCTCTTTTGCTCCATTTTATACCATCCGAGATTCACACAGTTACAGGATCTCTGTATTGCTGAAGGAATAGTTCTGCTCATGGTCAAGATAGTTCTTCTCACATCAATTAACAGCAATCTAGATAATCTTCACAGGCAAATCCAGAGGCCCATCTCCTAGGTGACTCTTGATTCTGCTGTTATCTCTAACACAGTAACTTTCATAACAATTTCACCAAAGAGAACAGTTGGCAAATACACATAAGAAAAGACACCCACCTTTACTTAAAAATAAGGTGTCTGGGCTGGAAGGATGGCTCAGTGGTTAAGAGTAGTGGCTACTCTTACAGATGACCCAAGTTTGATTCCCAGCACCCACCTGGCAGCTGACAACCATCCATAACTCCAGTTCCAGGGGAATTTGATGCCCTCTTCTGACCTGCACAGACACTGCACAACACAGGTGCACTTACATACATGCAGGCAATATACTCATACACATGAAATAAAAAATAATAAATAAAAATTTAAAAACGAAGTAAAAATAAGGTAGCAAACCAGGCATGATGATGCATACCTTTAATCCTAGAACGTAGGAGGCAGAGGCAGGCAGATCTCTGTGAGATCAAGGTCAGCTTGGTCCACATAGGGAGTTCCAGGCCAGCTGGAACTACAGTAATACCCTATCTCAAAAAGATGAAAAAAAAAAGAAAGGAAATAAAGAAATAAAGGTAGCAGATAAACCAGAAGATACCACTCCATACCTGTTAGAGGATACACAATAGCTTCTAGGTTCTAGAAAAGGCAAGAGAAGATGTTCTTCCTTAGAACCTTCCAAATTAATGTAGATATAACAACACCTGGATTGCATTCCCATGAATTGCATTCCAGACTTCTCCCCTCCAAAATGGTAGGGGAGGAAATTTGTGTTGTTTTAGGTATTAACTTTGCAGTAATTATTTTTTTGTGGCCTTTTTGAGACAGGGTCTCCCTGTAGACCAGGCTGGTCTTGAACTCGCAGTAATTTTTTACAGCACCAACGTGAAGCTAATATATGTACCCATGATTCTGCCATTCTCACTGACAGAAACAGTTTAAGGGAGGTGGGATTTATATGGCTCAGAGTCTGAGAGTGTATAGTCCATGATGGTAGAGACTGAGTTCATGGTAGCTGGGACTCCTTACATCTCCATGGACCAGGAAGCAGAGTGAGCTCCAACCAGAAGCAGGGTAGAGTTACAGCCTTCAATTCCCATGCCCCCCTAACCTATTTCATCTAAGTAGCTCCACCTTCTCAAGTTCTATAACCTGAAAACAGCTGAGGACCAATTGTTCAAACACATGAACTTGTGGAAAATAGTTCAGATCCAGAGAAACAAGTTTCCCCTCCTTCCCCAGGTTCCTAATCCACAGAAACTGAGAGATGATAAATGGTGATTTCAACCATTATGTTTTGGTATAATTTGTTACACAGTAACATCTAACTAGTACATAGTGTCAAGCTAACATCATTATGTAACATGTTGGTAAGAGCTTGCCTCTGTCTTTGACTGATGAATGGGGCAGCTACCATTGTATGGCTAGCCATCCCAGTTCTAGTTATTGAACCAAGAGAAAAGAGAACACAAGTAGATCTGTATACAAATATCCCCAAATCTCTTTTAATCTGTAACACTTTCCCTTCTTGGATTTCTGTCATTTATAACAAATCTTTATCAACTTCCTATATATCCTTGATCCTGTTCTTAATGATTTACACTAAATATTAGTGTTTTTCTTTATGGGCGGTGTACTCACATGCCCTAGAATTCCCTCACTGGCATCCAGATTAAAGAAGATGGCTCTTCTGAACAGTTATTATTTGTATATGTGTAACATCCTGTTGTAAGAACTCTGACATACTCAGAAAACCAGGACAAAAGGAATATTTGTGTTTTTTCTTCCTAGGATCCTCCAAATTCCTTGGACAAAGACACCCCATTTTAATGTAGGACACCAATCCCAATTCATTACCTATATTATGTATATAGGGTGGCTGACAGTGACTTGATAAATACTATGTATTGGGGACTTAAGATAGGTAAGGTCTCTGCCTTCAGAGCCCCTAGGATCAACCCATCTCAGTTCACCCAGCAGTGGGGTTACAGGCACATATGGCCATGCCTGGCTTTCTACAGGGGTGCTGGGGATCTGAACTCCAGTCCACATGCTTACACACCAAGCACTTTGCCCTCTGAACCATCTTAGCACCTGCAGTGTTGCTCTTGATTATTGTCCTTGGGGACTGAATCTCTCTCTGATTCTACTCTTCACTGATGTTTTTGTAATTTCTTGCCTGGTATTTGTTTGAACACCTTACAGTCTAAGTTTGTGTATATTTCAGAAGCATCTTACCCCCTTTTCTGTCTCCTTCCTTTTGCTAAGCTCTTCACAGACGGCTATTCTTTCCTCTTTCATAGATTAAGATATTCTCTCCATCAGACATGGCAACATGTAGACTTGTAAGCAAAGCTTCTCATGGGCAAAGTTTTTGAACAATTATCAGTTCAAGGAATCATGCCACAATAAACTTCTCTTTAAACAAAGCAAATGGTCCCACTGCAAATCTTTAAGCTCGTCATTTTATCTGAAAGTCTCAAGGAGTCTCTGTGGTTCCGGGTTTCTGCAACGAGACATTTTAAACACAGCCTCACATCACTTTGGTGGCTGAAGCCAGGACTTCTGTGGAATAGATAATGTAGCTCTGCTGTAGTTCTGTAATGTGCCTGGAAAAGATGATTACACTTCTAAGAAGTGCAGCCCTCACTCCCATCACTCCCAGCTTAATTTGGGTTGTGATATAAAAGAGAGGCCAGGAACAAAACTTCCAATAAAAATATTTTGACTCACTCTCCCAGAATGTCGTCCAAGCTTGATGTGGCCTTGATGTATTCGGTACTTTAAAGGGTAAGTCAACACAATAAATTTTATACCTTCCATAAAACTTGTGAGTGAGCCCAGTGAGAAATTCCAAGGTCTGGGAAGCAATTAATGCTTGAAATATATATTGAGTTGTTTACTGTGACATTTTATGTGACCACTGGGCTGTGCCTAGGATGACACCAGAGAAGAATTTTCCTAGGAAACGCAAGGTTTGTTTTTCAAATCACATTGACATGTTAGATTCCTCCCAGAATATAGAGCAACCAATGAAAAGCCAGTGAATTTTTCTCACCAATTGATGTGATCCACCTTGTTTTCCATTTTGACTGGTAATAATCTCCTGAAGAAATGTGTGTGGCTTAATTTTCGTGGACTGTCTAGCTCTGTGTGGACAGGGAATATATTATGAATTGATTTAACTTGAGCTCAAGCTCCAGCTCTGTTAGTCAGTGTGGGACTCTATATTAGTTACATTATCTTTCTAGATTTCATTTTCTAATGTGAGAATTAAATGACATAACAGGCTATAAGGTACTTCATCAGTTATAATGTGACTCAATTTAAGAAGTAATTATTAACTCTTTGTGTGGCATGAAGATTCTCTTTCTGAGGACTGCGCTGGCACACGGAATGTATGCAGATATGGAAATGTCTGTAACGTGCATTAGTTACCGTCGTATCTGACTGTATGACCAACAGTACCAGAATCTTGTTATTTTTACAACAATGTTTATTAACTGTGTCTTTTATGATGTAAATTTACTTCTATGTTTATTTTTTGGACACGGCTCTTCTTCAGGCTGCAGCTGAACTTACATATGTTCTACGTTCATCCCCTGGGCATGACCTTTCACAGGCCACAGCAATCATGCAAGAAGGGTGATCAGGATACCACTGACATCCTAAGCTCTGAACTCACACACAAACTTTGAACACACACACATCACAGTCACCCACATTCTGCTGGCCAAAACCAGTCACATTTTCACACTCAATGTCCTGGGCCTGGGAAGTGCATTCCATCAAAGGAGATTGATGACAAAAGAGAAAGGAGACTGAGGGAGGTAACAGCGTGGATCACATACTGCCTGTATGAGCAAAAAGAAGCAAAGGATCAGAGACCACTGTAAACAATGGGCACATGAGAAGCATAGGATTTTCTCTCTTTTCTCCAAAACGCAACTGGTAGACCTGACCACTTCATCTGCCATCCAAATAGGATGTGAGTTCCATCTCTTCCTTGTATTTGACAAAATCATAGATTCTGGCTCTACCGATGACTCATTTTTCCTTTAACAAACGCATGTGCTTAGTATTCAGGGTGTCCAGGAACTTGGGCTGACCATAGAATATTTGCTTTATTGAGTCAGCTTCAAATGCCAGTCAAGATATTGACGGTACTGACTTAAATGTTTACTCATCTGTCCAAATCCAGTAATATCGTGCTGTGTGTGTCAGTGGGCTTCAGGAAGAAGTTCAAGGTTCTAGTCCTAGCTCCGCTACTAAATGTGCTTGGGTCAGGGATGTTCTCCGGTGATAATTACGAGAGTAGGAGCTGGGTACTAATTAGTCTCCATCATCCCTCAGTGCAGAAGTCACTGTCTAAATAAGCATTCATTTCCAACTGCAGTCTAGTGATTTTGCCTAAAAGTTGACAGATGTGACTTGCCTCAGGGTAAAGAAAGACTTAAAGAAGATGTTTAAAATGTTATGTTTAAAAAAAACTGAAACAATTATGAAGGGGTTTTTAAAGTTTGTGTAGCAATTCCAATGCTTTTGTTCATTAAATATTTGTTTTCCTCACTGTTGATCTGGTAATTTCACTTCTGAGGGAACAGAGAGGAGGAAAAAGTCTATGTACAAAATGTTCACTATGGCACTCTTGAAAAAAATTAAGATAAAATTGGACATAACTTCAATGCCCAATAGTAAGGGACCAATTGGATTAATTATTGTAATGCTCCTTAATGAACTATAATGCAGATGTTAAAATAACATGTCAGATAATTTTAATGACTTGAGAGTGCTCTTGTGGTGTAATCTTAGACGAGGCATGTAAAGTGAGAAAACCACACTGTGTATGATCATCAGCTTTTTAAACAGGCGAGAAGATTGTAAGGAAACTCAGAAGTGTTGCTTGCAATTCACTCAGGATCACGAGCTGTTGTAATTTCTTCACATTTCTTTCTCTGTATTTTTCCGTGTTTTCTGCTTTTGACAATAACATGCTCTATTACATTATATTTATTTTTTCATTTAACCAAAGTAATACATGTTCATAGTTAAATATTTTTAAAAATCTGGAAAAACTTATTGTAAATAGATCGGCTTCTGCCCCAGCCATGTCTGTTCCCTGTCTTGCTCTCCAGACTTAACTGTTCATCCTTTATTCCAGACATTCCTTTGGCTATTCCCTTTCATAGGACTATAATGTGCTTAAGTCCTTATTATCAGAGTCGCAAGTGTTAGAAATTACCTATTGGCTTTTGATTAGGAAAGCTCAAGGTTCACCTCCTTTAATCAACTCAAAGGAGCTCTTTACTTCTTTTAGAATCAGCTTCCCCAATTCCTCTTTTCATCCTTTATTGTCTCAATTCAGCGTGTCTCAACCTAATTACACTAAAATTCTTGGCTAAATCAATGATAATGTTCCTATTATCAGACTATAGGCATTGCCCATTGCTAGATAGAATATGTTTAGATTCTTCTATACACATTTCTTTATTTTTCTAATTTCTCTATCATCAAGTTCAGTGGGGGATTTTGAGCTGTGACATTAAAGGGTCATGGACTAGACAAGCCAGCTTCTGCACATTTTTCTTTTTAAAGTAGTTTCAATTATTATCTAAATGTATAGACACAATCCCAAATGTCCATTTAGGTCCCATCTTTTATTACATATAATGGCAACTCCTTGATCAAACTTATTGGGTGATTCACTCTAAACTCTTTTGTCACTCCCTCCTTTTTTGGTGGCATCCATCCATCCATCCATCCATTCACTTGCTCATCCACACATTTATCCATCCATCCACCCACCCATCCATCCATCCATCCACCCATCCATCTATCCAATAGTTTCACAAGAAAGAGTGCATGGGAATAAATATTACATGCCACTACAGGCTTTAAAATGTTTTGATTTAGACTACCATTTGATGGATGGTTTGGTTGAGTGCAGACCTGTCCCAAAGAAATTTCAAGAATGTCCTATCTTCTACTACATCCTGTTGCTGTTCATAAGTTATGAGCAAGGGTCCTGACCCTTTCATCAGCACACAGTTTGAATGGGGCAAACATGAGCATAAGGAGCCTGAAGCCATTGTCAAGGTGGAAGGAGGGGAACGAAAGGATAAGAAGAAACATAATGAAGCAGTCACTCACAGAGGTCAAATGCCAATCGATCACTGAGAATAAAAAGAATCAGGCAGGGAAGACTATAGAGTAGGCCTGGAAGGGAGTTCAGAAAATCAGCTCTGGCATGCCCTACAGTTCTGCATTCTTGGTTTCTAGCTCCGGGTGTCAGAGAAACAGGGATGCTGGGTAACAAGTCAGCTGAGACCATCTCTAATCAGATCACGGACCTGGGCTCAGTTTTCTCCTTGCTAGACACGTGTTTCTGTGATGCAGGCCACTCAAAGGGAGTCAGGGGATTTTGGTGGAACTACTATGCTTCTGAGGTGAACAGGCATAGCTTGCAACACCCAAACGCAGGCCCAGAGCTTGGTCAAGGGTAAGGTGTTAACAATCACTACATCCCTCCCTCCCTCCTCTTTCCAGCAACCCCTCCTAAATTGTATGTGGAGAAAGACAAAACAAAGCAAAAACACTGGTTTAGACCCAAGCTTTCTTTTTTTCTTTTTGGTGCATGTGCATGTGTGCACATGTGTACATGCTTGAAGAGGCCAGATGATAACCTTGGGTGTCATTTCTCAGGTGCAATAGACCTTACCCTGGAAAACAAGACTTTTAAAAATTCTAAAATTTATTTATTTATTTA
>NW_008331824.1:798334-801844 GCF_000622305.1 Nannospalax galili
TGTATTGCCTGCGTGTAGGTAAGTGCACCTGTGTCATGCAATGCCCACAGAAGACAGAAGAGGCTGTCAGATCCCCTGGAACTGACAGTTGTTAGTTGCCATGTGGGTGCTAGGATTCAAATCTGGGTCTTCTGCAAGAACTGTCAGTGTTCTTAACCTCTGAGCCATGTCTCCAGCCCCTATTTATTTTTTTATGTATGTGTGTGCACATGCCAGGGAGCACATATGGGGTCAGAGAACAACTTGTGGGGTTGGTTCTTTCCTTCTACACTGTGAGTCTCAGGAATTCAGCACAGGCCATCAAATTTGGTGGCCAGTATCTCCACCTGCTCAGCCAGAACTGTCAGTGTTCTTAACCTCTGAGCCATGTCTCCAGCCCCTATTTATTTTTTTATGTATGTGTGTGCACATGCCAGGGAGCACATATGGGGTCAGAGAACAACTTGTGGGGTTGGTTCTTTCCTTCTACACTGTGAGTCTCAGGAATTCAGCACAGGCCATCAAATTTGGTGGCCAGTATCTCCACCTGCTCAGCCATCTCTCTAGTCCAACTTTCTCTTGAGAGAGGGTCCCTCGCTGGCCTGAATCATGCCAAGTAGGCTAGGCTGGTTGGCCAGTGAGCTCCAGGGATCTGCCTGGCTCTGCCTCCACAGTTTTGAGATGACAAGTGCACCCCACCATGCGCCACTGTTCTTCCCGTGGGTTCCAGGGATTGATGTTGGCTCTGTGGGCTGTTGCCTGGTGGCAAGGGTTATATTCACCTTGAATCCACCACTTCCATCTCCATGAACGTAGTGGCATCCCGATAGAACCTGTGTACCAGCCCAGTTCTTCCAGTGACAGAAGAGAGACAAATAGGCTTAGGTCTGAGGTCAGTGTAGTTTTCTTACTGAAAGTGATTTTGGTGGAAAAGAAACAGCTTAAAAACCTCCTGTTGTTCCTTATTGTCTTCAAACAGCCGCCACAGAGCACAGAGGAAGTACAAGTTCTCCCCTTTTCAAACACTGACCTTCTTTCAAATTAGTTTCCCTCGAAGTTTGAACAAGGAATCAATGGAAAAAGAAAAAGATTCCGGAGCACAGTTGAAAGGCTGGCTATTCTCCAGTGTTTTATTGTTTTGTAAGAGCGGCTACGCTTGGCTGGAGGCTGCAGCTGTCTGCAGCCTGGACCTCAACTCAGGAAGTCAGCACTTCTGTCTTGCTAGGGCTTGATCTACTCTATCACTCTGATCACAGCCAAGGTCACAGTCACCATTTGGAGAGTGATGAGGTAGTACAGAGCTTGAGGCTCCCAACCCACAGGGGGGTTGGTTTTGGTATCCAGCTTCAACCTGTTTTTCAGATAAACCCATGTACCAGGATGAAATGAAGGATCTGCACATTCTTTTGTTTCCACAACATGAAACACAGTTAGGACAAGGTACTTACTTCAGTGTTACACACTTGGACTCCCTGACATTAGCGTCCCTGTCATTAGAAGGTCAGTGGTTCTTGACTAGGGCTCACTCCTTAGTACATATAGAAGTCGATACTTGTTTTAAAGTTACATTTATTTATTATTTAATGTGTGTGCGTGTGCATGTGTGAGAGGGAGGGAGGGAGGGAGAGAGAGAGAGAGAGAGAGAGAGAGAGAGAGAGAGAGAGGTGTCACATCATGCACATATAGGTCAGAGGAGACAATTTGTGGCAAGTGAGTTCTTTCTTTTCACACTATGGGTCCTGAGGGTCAAACTCAGGTCATCAGGCTTGGCGGCAAGTGCCTTTAACTCATTGAGCCATCCTGCAAGTCCCAATATCAGGTTTTATTATGTGCTCAATTGACAAGGAGGCCACGGCCATAGGCTCATATATGTTGTCAGGGTAGGTCCATAGCAGGAGAATTTATAGGACAGGAGCTAGGAACAGCTGTTTTCTGGCTGGATAGGGAGTAGGCGGGATGGTAGGGTTCTTTGTTGCAGGTGTAGACACAGTCCCTCTTCCTTCTCATAGGCTTCATGGTTCTTTTGGGGAGGAATGATCATGTTCTGTTCAGGTCATTTGGGACTTATGTTATGAGCAGGTCATCTGTGAGATGAGCTGGCTTCTCTTGTGCATGTCAGTTGTTAAAAAGATGGCTTCAAACCATGCTTGAATGTGGTCTGGAGGTTTTTCCTGGAAAATGATGTAGACACTTCTCTATCTAAGGAATTTATGTCTGGGTGTGTCCAGGCCTTAAGTGATTCTAGTCACAGATGGTGGAAGTTTACCAGTGAGAGAGCAAAGTTAGAAGATCAGAACAGGAAACCGCGTTACTGTGGCTATTACTACTGAGCCTTTTCTTCTTGTGGAAGTAGGGATTGAATATAATAAAATAACAGTACTGTTGTAGGGCTGGGGACAGAACGCAGTGAGAGCACTTACCTGCCAGCACACTAACTTTGCGAGTGAAAAAGTGACTAAACATGACAGAAAGCACCACAAGTCTCCCTCCAAGTTTATAGTACTGGATGAAACGCCAAATGCAGATTAGAAGAGATGGAGGAGGGTGGAGAGACCAGGTTCTGCGGAGGCTCTTTCAGAGAAGTCGGCTTCCTCCTGGGAAAATGTGTCCATCTTTATAAGGTCCCTGTGTTCCTCTCCTACTTTAATTCTTTTTAATCTGCTCTGTCGTATGATGACTGATCTGAAGAATGGGATCTGAGGTGGAGCTCTGGCACTGGGTGGAGGCATGACATTCTGAACTGTCCAAAAGATCACAAGACTGCTAACAGGAGGCTTTGTAGTTAAGAACAAACATTTCTGTTGCTCCCTTTGCTAACAGTCAAGCCAATGAGTCTGTCAATCACTTGTACAGGAAAAGGCCCCTCAGGAAACCTGTGTGCTCCAGAGACTTCAGAATAGTGTAAAGCCTACCTGAAAATATAGACTGGCATAGCGGCTACCTTGGCCACGGTCCACTCTCACCCTTGAGAGTGTTTTCCTTCATGATGATCCATTTGACCACTGCCTGCTCCCACCCTTGGGAGTGTCTCCTGTTACCTTGTAATAAATAAAACTCTGCCTGCTTCATGCACAGCACTCTGTGTCCTTTGAATTCTTTGCTGAGGCTCATAAGCACCAGGTTGCTGATAGGAGACCAGAGCCAGATCCTGGTAACCACTTTTCCTGATATTTCTGTAATACTGAGGCATTTTGAATCCTTTTGGTTGCTTCTTACTGTGGGCACATGATGCCCCTCAATACAAAGCCAGCCTCTGGGAGATCTCAATTCCATTGCTCAGATGAAGATGCTGAGGTTGAAAGAGATTAAGGGAACTTTCCAGAATCACCCAGAGTGAGTGGCGGAGATGGAGTTTGTAGAATGATATCTTTGACTATTTTTCTTTACCAGAGGGCTGTGTAGAATACACACACATACCACACACTCACACATGCACAGACACAGATACACATCACACTCTCACAATATAAATACACTGCGCATATATATATATATATATATATATATACAACATATCACACACACACATAC
>NW_008331824.1:801868-812869 GCF_000622305.1 Nannospalax galili
CACACATACACATACCACATATACAAATATACACACGCAAACATACACATAGACACACATTCCACATACATAAACACATAAGCACATACACAGAAACATATACACACATAGGCACATACACCACACACATACCATAAATATACACACACAGACACCACATATCACATACATACATATACCATATACCACACACATATATACAGACTCACATCACACACACACTCACAGACACTGTATACTACATACACACACACCATATATCACACACACACACACTCATACACATACGACATACACATACACACACTCACAGACATACACAAACACACACATACACACCACACACACAAACACACCGCACACACACACGCATGCCCCATAACAGAAGATTCATCTTCCTGAGGACTGTAATTTCCATATGAGAAACCCTGAAGAGTATGAACAGCTCATTTTCCTCTGTCTCTCTCCCTCCCTCTCCACTGCTCCCTCTCTGTCTCTCTTCTTCCTCTTTTTTTAATGTCCTCTCCTTCCCTCATTCTCTCCCTTCTCTGTCTCTGTCTGTCTGTCTATCTGTCTGTCTGTCTCTCTCTCTCTCTCTCTATCTATCTATCTATATATATATATGCATGCATAGGGTGTCTTTGATTGAGTACACATTTTCACTTAGCTGACCTATTTTATTGTAAAAAGGATACAAGCTCATGCCCTAGATTTGGGGGAAGACTGACAAGCCCCGTTTATCTTTCTGATCCGTGTTCTTACTCTAAACTCCAAACTAAAGTTGACAATTTTTCTTCTTAATGGGCTTGGGTAAAGGAAACGTGCAACTTCCATCTGCCTTTCTCCCCTCATCTTCCTGTCCTCTTCTCTGCATTTATGCATAATCCACTTACTTCCAAGCAGAGCCTGCTAATAATTCTGTTTCATAAACACACTGAATGAGTGCCTAATAATACTGGCTAAGATCCGTGTTGTACTGTGATACTTCACGTACATAAGACCATCCCATCCCTGCAGCAACCTGCAAGGTGGGTTTTCATTATCATACACTACAGAAGTCAGACCTCCAGGGTTTCATTACCATACATTACAGAAGCCAGACCATGACACCTAAGATTAAGTCACAAGTCTGAGGTCATTTACCTTTAAGCAGCAGAGCTAGGACATTGCTATACTGTGCAAAATAATACTGATAATTTGGAAGACATGGATTTGTTGTGCATGGGAGAGGACAGGTGATTAAGACTCAGAATGTTGCTTCAAAGATACTCAAAATCAGGTTAAAGATGAGAACCAAATACGGAGCAGAAGATGAGGAAGGGAAAGGGGGAAGAAGAGGTGCTAAGCATGGCAGGACAGGAGGCGAACAGGATTTGAGGCCCCAGTTTGTACGGTGAGTACGGCACTGGGGGCTAGTGCACCACCTCTGGTTTGGGCATAGACACAGGCAGGACCGGAGGACAACTGGCTGACTGTATGAAGTCTTCCAGACTCAAGTCTGGTCCTAGAAACTGATCTCCTCCACATGAACGAAATATTCCTGTGCCTGGTAAACAAAGGCATTTCAGGAAAACAATTCCCTGACCTTGTCAAAGTTTGAGCCCTGGGAACAGGCAAACTTTGGATGTAGATGGTGTTAACCATCTTTCTGTCACCACAGTGAGATAGATGAGATGACGAATGTGAAAGAAGAAAAGGTTTGTTTTGGCTTATGGTTCTAGAAGTTCTGAACCAAGATGGAGAGGCCCCATGACTTCCAGCGTCTGAGAGGATGGTGGTACATCAATGGCAGAAGCACATGGTAGAGCTAGCTGGTTACACTGGGAACCAGGAAACAGAAAAGGTAGAGGCTGAGGTTCCACAATCACCTTCAGGGTCATGTTCCCAAAGACCTAACTTCCTCCCACTTGGCCCCACCTCCTAAGTTCTACTGCCCCTCAAAAGCTTGAGCCTGGGGATCAAGCCTTCAACATCTGAACCTTTCAGGTACATTCAACATCCAAACCATAGCAGAGGAATACATAGAGACCCACTGAGCCGCCTGAGGTTGCACCTGTCCTGAACTGATTGCAGGGTTTTATAGCTGCTAAATAAGTCAAGTGGGAACGATACATCTGATGGAAGCACAAATAATGTCTGTGGGGTTACTTCCCTTGAACAGGGGTTGTGAGGAATGGTACCTCCCTGTTCTTCTCTCCCTACACTTGCCTTTCCTGTGACTTCACTGCCTGTTCCTGTTTGCTAATTGGCGCTAATTGGTATACTTTCGCAGGGACATTGTCATTAAAAGCTCAAACCAAATCCCAGAAGTTTATCACTTCTTTTCTCTCTAGTTTCTCTTCCATACCATGTGGCCAGCCCCCCTCCCCCAAGCAAATCAGAACAGAGGTTTTTCTTGCAGCCTTGTAGAAAGCTGTGCCATCCCTCTACCGGACTCAGATCTAGGTGGGGAGGTGGGACTTCCAGACCTGTGCACTGAGCCACAGCCTTATCAGAACTTGGCACTGACATTGCCAGGCCAAGACACAGGCAGCCTAGCCCTGAGGCTCATCTGCAGACCCTCGGGGGACATGCAGAGGTCAGCCAAGGTCACTCTCTGCTGCTCATTAAAATCTCACCTTCATCTTCAACCTCCAGCAAGCACTCATGTCTTTATTCTTTTTGTTCCCTGCTCTGGTTGTCAGTCTCTGGTCCCTAGGTGTCCAAGTCCTAGCTAGTCTCCAAGATACAGCTCTACTGCTCTTTGTTCTTTTTCTGATTCATTCTAGGGGGAAAAAGCACTATAAAATGCCCTCCTTCCATCTGTGAGTTGTAAAGACATCTTTTGTAGCTGCCTTTATTAATGTCATATTCTTTATTGAACCTATGAGCTGTTATCATTTTAGATAGGGTCTCACTGGGTTGCCCAGGCTGGCCTTGAACTTGCGATCTTCATACTTCAGCCTCCTGAGTCACAGCCCACAGATATGCACCATTACCCCCATTCATGTTTCTGAACAATGAGTTTTATGCTTCTGATTTATCTGTATGTATCGAGGTATAATGAACCTCCTACAACTGATTAATTAGTTAAGTGAAAAATACGGGTGTCTTTATACATCAGAAGCTATTTAAGGAGACATTGGCATGCCTTCTGTCCTCCGAGACGGTGGTGGGAACATTGTCATCAGTGGTACATATCTCTAACCTCAGAACTGAGGATGTAGAGACAGGGGGATCTTGACTTAGAGATCAGCTGGGCTACAGTGTGAAGCCCTGCCTCAAAAAACAAAATCAAGGACTAGGCATTATATAGAGAGAAAGTGGAGGGGGGGGCACTTACAGCCTAGTGGGAGAAATGGACATAAGCAACACAGCCACATAAATAAATCTAACCTGACACTTGAGATTGACCTCCTTTGAGAACACACAATGGGGGTTTTGACCTTGTTAGGAAGGTCAGTGAAGCCTCAGAAGGAAGTGATAGAGAGTTGAGGTTTGCAGGGGAAGGGACATTAACCAAGAGGTCCAAGGGCAGTTGGTTCAGTCATGTGGGGAAGTGAGTAAAGGGACAGCTCTGCCGAGACAGAACAGAGGCCCGGGGCCAAAGAGAGACAGACATATGTGGTTGAAGAAGTAGGTGGGATCTTGAACTCAGCCACAGTGGAGAGACTAGTCTCTATCGCCCTGCTAGTCTCTATCTCCTCACCATTGTGTTTGGCACAATGTTAGCAGCTCCTGGATTGGCAGATTCCTGAATGGTGGGAGGTGTGGTCCTTCCTCTTTGCCTGTAGAGTGTGGTCACGGATTATGTAAGCGTAGGTTAGTGCTCACACAGGTCAGGAGTGTCTCAATCAGTGACTGATGGTAATGTCTTTTTCTGCTGCTTGCCCTGGGGGAGAAGAAGGAAGTTCAGGGTAGAACTGCATTGCCTTTAATGCTCATCAGCAAGCGCATAGAGCCCAGGGGACCAGGGCACCCTCAGTGCTGAGCCTGTTCACACAGCTGGCTTGTGTAGGACTGTGTCCCCTGCCCATGAACACAGGGTGTTCTGTCTGGCAGAGAGGACAATCCATGCATCATACTCTCCATCCCACCCTCCTGGATGTTTTTTAATTAAAAAAAATTTTTTGGTCTTTTTGAAACAAGGTCTCCCTGTAGCCCCAGCTGGCCTGAAACTCGCTATATAGACCAGGCTGACCTCAATCTCATAGAGATCTGCCTGCCTCTGCCTCCGGAGTGCTGCAACTAAAGGCGTGTGCCACCATGCCCAGCTAAATTTATTTTTGAGACTTTCATATATGAGCACTGTATTTACATCATTTCCTCCCTTCCTCCCTTCCCAACTCCGCCCATGCCTCCCCATTTTACATGTGCTTGTGGTAGTGGGGGTATATGTATGTGGTTGTATGTGTGTGGAGGTCAAAAGTCAACCTGGGAAGTCATTACTCAAGTGTCATCCACCTTGTTTTTGAGACAGAGTCTCTCCCTGACCTGGGGCTCACTGAAAAGGCTAGTTTATTCAGTGAGCCCCAGGAAACCTCCTGTCTCTACCTCCCAGCACTCGGACTGTAAGCATATGCCACCATGCTAGACTTTTTAATGTGGGTCCTGAGGATCACACTCGGGTTCTTATACTTGCCAACTGAGGCATCTCCTCAGCCCCTAGAACTTCTTTACAGTTGCTAGTTTGTAATAGATGATGAGAGTTCCGTTTCATGTATTTCTTCATTTATTCACTCAATACTGTTTTAGTCTCTGACAAACTGACCATATAAAATGTTAGGATTGTTAGAGCTTAGTGTGAGTGAGGAGAACAGACAGTAGCAATCACCAATAACTTTAAATAAGATCTTCCATGGATGCCATACACACAGGACTCTCCCGAGGCTGTATTTACATATGCTCATTTGGAGACCTCTGAGAGACAATGTCATAAACACTTTCTTGATTATCTTAACCAGTTTGAGCTGGGGTTTAAAAAAATAATTTTATTTTATTAGTAGTATTAATTATTATGTGTGTGTGTGTATGTGTGTGTGTGTGTGTGTGTGTGTGTGTGTGTGTGTGAAAGTCACAGGCCATGGCAAGTGTGTCGAAGTCACAGGACAATTTGTGGGAGTCTTTTGTGGGCTCCTGGGATTGAATTCAGGTTGTGAGGCTTACCCACTGAACCATCTTGCTGGCCCTGAGCTGGGATTTTTGTATTTAGAAAGAGAGTCTTATCATGTACCCTAAGTTGGCTTCAAACTTCCAATCCTCCTGCCTCAGGCTCCTTTGTGTTGAGATTATAGACATGCACCACCATACTCAACTCTGAGCTGGGATTTGTGTCCTTTGATGTCAGCAGATATAAATGTTAATGGATGCTCAGAACTATGAAATCCAGGAGTGAGGTGGGCAGGACACTCTGGGTAATCTTTGCGGTCTACTTCTAACAATGCATTCTGGGATATTTTCTCCCCTAGGAGTCTTTATCCCTTTGGGGACTTTTGTGGGCCATTGCCTCTTCTGAGAAACCAAGAAGTAATATTTTCTTCAAAAATTAAATCTAAAAGGAGTGTCTGCCTGCCCTGGGGGTGACACTATCCATTTGCAGAACTGCCTTTGGGGTCCCCATCCATAAACATATGGGGACACTGTGAGACCCTGAAGTGACTTTGTTATGTGCAAGCCAAGTGTGACATACTGATGGATGTGAAAACTGACAAATCTGAACTCTAGAAAAAGCCAACAGAGTGGAAAACAGTGCACTCTGGTTGTCTGTCTTGGGTGTCTCACGCCTCATTTGTCTTATTGCAAATATATTGTAACTTCACCTTGTTCAAGATTGACTAAGACTGATTAAAACACTTTAAAGGGCTCTTGTTCCCAAGATGTGCTATAGAACATTTTAATGACTAAACAAAATTATGGTGTAATTTCACTTGATTAAAGACAAAACTAAAAACCTGTGTGATTTCCAGTGTGCGTGCTAAGATAATGATTTGAAAACATCTTAAAGAATTTAGACTCTGGATCTTGCTGGAGCCAGAAGCAGGACAAAGGTGTGGGATGTTGTTTGTGGCATTATTTGGCTTTCTGTTGCTATGACAAAATACTCGAGATGAACAACATAAAAGGAAGAAAGGTGAACTGGACATGGCTGTGCACACACAGAAGGATCCTGAGTTGGAGGCCAACCTGAGTTACATAGTGAGATACTGAGACACCGTATCACAGGATGGGGAGAAATGGTTTGGTTGGGGTCATAGGTTCAGACATTTCAGTCTACGGTGACTTGGCCCCATAATTGTTGGCCCAAGGTGAGGCAGAACATCATGACAGATGCTCGTGACAGATACACATGTTCACCTTATGGTAGCCAGGAAGTAAAGAGACAGGAAAAGGCCAACAGTAGCAGCTCAAGGGTACTCTCCCCCAACTAAATTCCATCAACTAGCCCTACCCCTAAAACTCCCACTACCTCTCAATAGCACCATCAGCTGGGGGCCAGGCTTCAATACAGGAGTCAACTATTAACGTCTGTTTCTCCTCACCATGGCTCCCTGTGTGGGTTTGGTTTCTTTCATCTCCTACTGGCTTTGTTTAATGTTTTCTATTGTCTCCAGAGCTTTAAGGAAAGTACCACAAATCATAACTGCTGTTATTAAGTTGTCTGGCATTTCTAGTTCCTCTCTGGAAGTTCCTGTTACAGATTTGTTGCATATGTTCACCATTTCAAATTCCTCTCTGTGCCCCAGACCAAAAGTCCTTCCAGCATCCCAACATAACCTATGGGTAGGACAAAATGGAATTGCTTCTCACCGTGTGCCTTAGTTTGTTTACTGTTATTGTGACAAAATACCCAACAAAAACAACTTAGGGGAGAAAGGATTTATTTGGCTCAGAATTCCAGGTCACAGTCTATCATTATTGGGAAGTCAAAGTACCAGGAACTTGAAACAGCTGGTCATGATACACTCACAGCCAAGAGCAGAGAGCAATGAATTAATGCATGCATACTTGAACTTGGTTCATTTTCTCCACTCCGAATCCTCTGCCTAAGGAATGGTGCCACCTGCAGTGGACAGGTCTTCCCAACTCAGTTAACACACTCAAGGTAATCCCCACAGACATGCCCACAGGCCAGTCTGATCTAGACAACTCTTTATGGGGACTCTCTGCCCAGGTAGTTCCAGGTTGTGTCAAGTTGACAATTAAAACCAACCACTGCACCATAAAAGAACTCCACCTTGGAAGAACTCTGTCTTGCTCAGTCTTGGTTATGGTAAGAAGAACCAGCTTGATCCAAACTAGGGATTGCAAAGTTGGGCTTGATTAGGACTGGATAAAGACCACACTATGATAGAGCAGGATTGCTGACACACCAGTGGGTAGGTTTTGAAGAAGGACATAAAGAATTAATGGTATAAACTGTTCATATTTTCTACTAAGGAGTGGATGGGTGTTTTGCAAGTTCTGATAAGGAACATCACATCATTTACCTGGGCAGTTGAGTCTTGAACAAAGAAAGTCATGTGAAGGGAGAAGACAAGAAGTAGGATAAGGTTATTGTCACTTATATGATAAGATGAAGCTTTGGTTGTTAGTGTCCAGGCTGAGGGTAGGAGCAGATGGGATGGCTTCCATTCTCTACATGAATAAAGTTTGTAGTGATAACACTTTCAAGATGATCCATTCCTTATCTCACTTTCTGTCTCTATCACGCCTCAGTCCCAGCCTGCATTCTGCAGTCCAGGTCCCTTGGACCATGTTTTGTTCATTCTCCTTCTCACATCAAGGCCTGTGCATACGTAGCATTCTCTGTCTGGACTCCCTCTCTTCTATTACTTGCTTAGCTGATTCTTATTTATGATTCAAATGTCACCCACCCGTTCAGGGAAGCTCCACTGATTTTATGTCATGTTGCCTCTACCCACCCATCTGCATTACCATTTTTCTCAATATGCCGTGTGTCTCCTTCAGAGTACCTTTATCAATAGTAATGAAATAACAATTTTGGAATTAGACATTTCTTAATGCTTCTCTCTGCCTTAGAGTCTGGAAGAGTGACTTGTAGCTAATGGACACCCAATACATATCAAATAACAAATGTTAGTGAACGTACATGTGTCTGATGGGAAGTTTTGGCTTTTGTTATGATTGAGTATGGTGGCTGGAGAGAGGGCTCAGCAGTTAAGAGCACTAGCTGTTCTTGCAGAGGACCTGGGTTCAGATACCAGCACCCACATGGCAGCTAACCATCATCTGTAACTCCATTTCCAGGGGATCTGATGCCCTCTTCTGGCTTCCACAGACATTGCATGACATGAGTACACTTACATACATGCATACAAAATAAAAATAAATAACTAAGAAAATGACTGAGTATGGGCTGGGATGTAGCTCAGTAGTAAAGTGCTTGTCTAGCTGGTCCAAATCTCTTTGGTGTCAGTCAATTGTTGGAAGTTGAACGATGTTCCTCCAAAATACATATGTGAAAGTCCTAGCCCTTAATATCTCAGAATATGATGTGTTTGGAAACAGTCTTTAAAGAGGTGCTTAAGTTAAAATGAAGTCTTTGCAGTTGATGTTAATCCTATATGACTAATCCTTATGAGGATAAGATACATCAGATGTGCTCATGTACAGAAGAAAGGGCAGGGCTGGGCATGGCCAGAAAGAAGACAGGAGGAAAGCTTCAGAAGGGACTGACATTTCTAACATTTTATTCTTGGGTTTCGTGTCTCCAGAAGTAAATTTCTACTGCTCAAGTTTGTGCTACTTCATTACGGGCTCTCTAACCGATGAATACACTCATTTTAGGCTTGGGTAAGAAGTCTCTTTTTTATCCATTTCTCCCTTAGTAACCCCTGTCTCCTACTGTTCTTCTTTCTCAGGTTCTTTCTATCCCTTTGCCTCCCTGGTTCAAAGATGGGGCTATTTAAATGGGAGGAGGGAGAGGGTTAAACAAGGAAACTTGGGGAAGGAAAAGAAGGAGCTCAAGAGAGGTGGGACCATAGGAGACTGGTATTATCAAGGGAGAAATGGGGGAAATGGGGACTCTTTAAATGGGGAAACCATGGTGGATGGGTTAGACAGGGAGGAAGAGGAGAGATAAATAATGCCTAGCTAGTTTTTAAAAAACTAGAAGGAATCATATTAGTCCAACAACCTAACGACACATTACACATACGGTATCTCTCCATGAGTCCATGTGTATAGCTAAAGGCTACATAACAAGAAACGGTGCCAGACAGGAGAAACCTTCCATGAGCTGTTGGCCAGGGTGGTCCAAGAGACTCTCAAAATTGCATAGGGTATTGTCACAGCCCTTGATGGCCTCCTAGAACTTGAAGGCAAGACCCTACTGCTGAAGACAGAACATACTCCGGACACAGGATTTGGAGCAATAGAGCTGCAACTGATCTGAAACAACGTCCCCTGAAGGTGAGCTCTCATAGCTTTGGAGAGCACTATGAAGGTGCCAAGGGAAACAATCAGTGGCCCAACACCAGCTTCAAGACCACATAACCACATTAATGACCTTCACAGCATATGACATTGGTGCAATAGTGGCACTTTTATCTTGGGGATAATCAACAGCTACTTAATTAGACTAAAAGCCCACTCGATGGGAGGAAACCCAAGTGTGATACTGTAAAAATAACCAAATACACATGGCTGGAGAAGTCACAGATCTTGGAGAAAACCTCAAGAGTGTTACGTCCCTAGACTAATGTAATTTCTTGCTATGTGCAAAAGATACATCCTTATATTTACAGACTAACATTCCAGTCACCACTCATCAAAGAAGCTTATTTTGCACCAGTCAGAGACTATCATCAAGTACGACAACTGGTCACACACATTGTCTGTGAATTGGCCTAGGCCCAAGTGACACATCTACAATGCAACCTCTACACCTAAGATGCACGGAACATAGAACAAGGGTAATAAAGACAACTTTAATGAATCTCTCGATTCTCATTAGTGAAGACAGCTCATGAGAACACAAAAGGTCACAAATGGCCAAAACATAGGGATAAAGAGTCTGCAGAATGCTGGTCCTTTGACAGGCTCCTATATTAAACTTCACCCACTCAGGGCTCATTGAGGAAGAGGGGGAAGAAGATTGTAAGATCCAAGGAGGAGGTGCATGACCATGTAGAAACAGAGTCCTACGAGCTCCTGAGCCCCTGCTCATATGATTCTATGGCAATGCTGTCAGCATACACAAGTCCTATGCAAACTCAGGCAGACAAAGACCCAGCATAGGACTTGGGAAATGAATAGCAGACCCCAATCTTAGCTGAAGAAACATTGGCAACTGATGATTGCTAAGTGAGGAAGAGCTGATCTTCCCAAAACAAGAGACTCTAGACAGGATGACTAGACTTCAGTAGATGGACTTGCACTGAGGAACGTCTGGGGTCACTGACTTGACACATTGGGCCTTAACGTGGATGACAGAGTATATGGGTTCCAGTGGATGGGGAGTTATAGGGGTGGTGATGGTGGGGACAGGGATATAAAGACGATTAAGATTGTTTGAGATATTCTATATAAAATACACAAGAATTTAATAGAAACAAAATTTAAAAAAAGAATTCTCTTGTGGGGGGACTTCTGCTGCCCCCCAAGCATGTGTTTTTCTATATTGCCATTGGCCCCATCCAACTTTAAGCTTCAGGAGAGATGGAATAAATTAACCTCTTCCTCTGTAGGACTCTGCATAGTGCCTGGCCTGTGGGAAGTGTCTTGTGTGTGCATGTAAAATAACTGCATGAAAGAATTCAGGAATCAGACTGGGAGGCTGAGACTCAGTCTTGTCAGTTCTGATATACAGGACTGCTCATGGCTTACTGCTCATTCCCCCACCGTACACAAAGTAGATTCAGAAGTCCCTTTTCTTTGTGGGGCTCATCGTGCTGGAGTTAAAGTAACATAATTGCAAAGAAGATGAGGGAGTTTACATAACAAGGCCTGGTATAAACTGAGGCGAAGCAGTGACTTTGGTGCAAACTTTAAGACTGTGTC
>NW_008331824.1:813895-846826 GCF_000622305.1 Nannospalax galili
TCTCTCTCTCTCTCTCTCTCTCTCTCTCTCTCTCTCTCTCTCTCTCTCTCTCTCTCTCATCTTATAATCTATAGTAGTTAGTAGTGTTCCATAAGGCTTTTGCAAACATCCTCAATGTTAGTTACCCCTCCCCAATCCCTCCTCTGCTCTGTTCTCCCATCTCTCCCCACATAAACTTCCCTCCACAGCATTCTCATTTTCTCCTCTAAATCACCTGTGTTCTACTTCCCGCCTCCCTGAAGATCTTTCTTCTCACCTCCCTGCCAGTGGTCCCTTTCTAATTTACTGGATTCTCCAAGTCGAGTATACAAATCTAAAGATTCTATACTAAGATCCTTCTATGAGGGAGAACATGCAATGTTTGTTTTTCTGGGTCTGGCTTATCTCACTCAGTATAATATTTTCTAGTGGAACCAAATCTTAAGTCATGTGGTCTACTAATTTGGAAAAATAAATTAAGTATTGCACAGGCCAAAGCCAGGAGTTCCCTACTGCAGGTGGTGCTATTCCCCAGAGGACATGGGAGGGGTGCTCTTGGCATCTAGATGGAAGCAAGGGTGCCTTGAAAATCTTGCCACACACAGGACAGCCCTACTCCCCAGCCCACAATGTAGCATGCTCTGGGTCAAAACGCCAACACTGTGCGTTGGGAAACCTGTTATACATGGAATGTGACTGTGAATAGAATCTGTTGATGAGGCCAGCAATTACAGAAAAGGAGCCGATGGGCAAAAGCTCAGGATGCCCTCTTGTCTCGAAGCCTCTCCAAAAGCCACCCACTTCTTTTATGCTTGGGCAGAAGCGGTTTTCCACCACATGTCCTACATTCCTCCTCATTAACAAATCACCATCCACAGCCACTCATTTCCATGTGTGTAACTACTCCAGGCACCAAAGATGCCCTGCGTTTGCAGAGGCAGGTGGAGATCAGCCAATTACGAGGCTATTAGCTGCAAGCAGAGTGCCTTCCTCTTCTCTCTGTGAGCTGCACACTCAGGCTGGTGAGTCCTTTCTGCCAATGGCTGTCCAATCTGGCTCTCTAATTCTTGCCAATGGAGTACCATATTCTGTTCTAAATGCAACAGTGCTTTGATAGGTTCTAAGCAACAATATCCACCCTTTTGCACACTGTATTCATAGCTGATTAAAGGAATCACATTTCAACAGTCTTTTCCTCATTAAAATGATTTGAAAGATTTGGTACATTTGAATTGAATTTTGTTGCTCTATGACTGTGTGTCTAGAACTGTTTCTGGTCTAATGAACAAGAACAATGTTATAAACTAAAAAATGCTGACAAAACCCAGCATTTAACATGAAGGTGTGAAGCAGGCTGGCAAAAGAGTGTTAGTTGCTTAGGTGAACTGGAGAGGCCACTAGGTTATGAGGGTGCCTGCTACTCAGGTCCATCAAGGACTGCAGAATAGCAGGGGGAGCCAGGGTGGGAAGACACTTGGACATTTGAATTTAACTGGAAATCTGAATGTTAAGGCAAACATACATTTGGGAGGGTGGTTGCCTATGTGTGTGTATGAGTGCACATGCACCTGTCTGCAGATGCATGTGGAGGGCAGAGATCACTCTTGTATGTCATTCTCAGGCACCATCCATCTTACTTTTTGAGATGGAGTCTCTCACTGAACCTGGAGTTTAGTGAGTCATCTATGCTCCTATTTTAGTTTGCTTCTTATTGCTGTGCTAAAACACTGATCAAAACCAACTTGGGGAGAAAAGGGTTCGTTTGGCTTACAGGTTTCCTTTTCACAGAGGAAAGCCAAAGAGAAATGTGGATATAGGAACTAAAGCAGAGATCACGGAGGAATTATGCTTACTGGCATCCTTCCCCTGGCTTGCTCAGGTATTTTTACACAGTTCAGGCTCACCTGCCCAGGGATGGCACAGACTCAGTGTGCTGGGCCCTTCCACATCAATCAGAAATTTTAAAAATGTCCCATAGACATGGTCACAGGCCAGTCTGATCAAGAGAATGCCTCAATTGAGGTTGTCTCTTTCCAGGTGACTCAAGTTTGTGTCAAGCTGACAAAAACCAACAAGCATAATTGACCTCTTGTCAACTTGATACACAAACACATCACTTTTAAACTATATCTTTTCCTTTCTTGCTTACCCTTAAAATCTCCTGTTAATATCATAATATAAGCTACAACACAGCTTTAAAATTCAAACACTTTAATAAAAGTTCAATATCTCTTTTAAAATCCAAAGTCTCTTAACTGTAGGTGCCTTTAAGATAAAAAAATAAGGGACATACTTTCTTAAAAGGGAAGAACCCAGTACACTTAAAACCAAAGTCCAACAGTGTAGCTCAGTGTCTGATATCTGGGACTCACTATTAATCTTCTGGGCTCTAAAGGGCTTGGATAGCTCCATCTCTTCATCTCTGCCATCTGTAAACACACACAAATTGTCCAGTAGGCTTAGGCTAACTCCACTCCACACCTTCCACTGTCTTGGGGGATGTCCCACAGTCCTGGCATCTCCATGTTTGGGTCTCCACTCTAACAGGCTGCACTTTCACCAGTGGCCTCTCCATTTCTCACATGGGGCTAATCCTCAGCTTCTCTCCAAGGCTCCTCAACCCTGGAGTTTCCACTGCGCCTGAGGCTGCACCATCACCAATGGCCTTTCCTGGCCTTCCAAAGTGCCTATAGCCTCAGCTGTTCTTCATAACCCCTTCATGTTTCAAAAACCAGTACTATGTGGGAGTTCTTTCACATTGCCAAGTTTGGTTACAGCTTGAGGTGCACCCTTGGCACCTTCTGGACCACAACTTTTTGTATCCTGACTCTGAGGAAATACATCCCAGAAGATTTCACCTCACTGATGCTGATCATTATTAATCACAACTGAATTTTCAGCCTCAGGTAACCAGTATTCATTGTCCCAACAAAGCATAAAAGGTTTCACTTCCAAATTCTTGATTCAAAATAATTTGCACAAATGACCTTAATAGTCTTTGCTTCCCTCTGAAAGTTCACAAGCCAAACTGCCATCATCTTCCTGTTTCTCAGCATTCTCTTCCAAGCCCCACAACAGCTCATTAAGCTCTGAGTCCTTCATGACTTTTCCAGCCCATAGCTCCAAAATGTTTCTACAAACCTCCCATAAACAACAGCATCAGGTTAATCACAGTAGCACTTGACTCCTGCTACCAATTTCAGTTTGCTTTGATAAAACACTGACCAAAACCAAGTTGGGGAGGAAAGGGTTTATTTGGCTTACAGGTTACAGTCTTTCACTGAGGAAAGTCAAGGCAGGAACTCAAGGAAGGAACCTGGAGGCAGGAACTGAAGCAGTGACCATGGAGCAACACTGCTTACTGGCTTGCTCAGCTACTTTTTTAATACAGCCCAGGCCCATCTGCCTAAGGATAGCACTGTCACAGTGGGCTGAGCCCTTGCACATCAATCAGCAGTTAAGAAAATGCCTCACAGGCCTGGCCACAGGCCAGTATGATGGAGGGAATTCCTCTACTGAGGTTCCCTCTTCCCAGGTGACTATAGTTTATGTCAAGTTGACAAAAATCCAGCCCAGCCTGGCTAGCCCAGAGAGCCTCAGACATCCATCTTTCTCTACTTCCCCAGTCAGCAGGATTATAAGCACATGGTACCACAGCTGGCTTTTTTTACCTAGATGCTGGTGATTGAATTCAGGTCCTCATGATTGCATGGCAGGAACTTTATTGACTGAGCCATCTCATCGGCCTACAAATGCATCCATTTTAATATTCTATGCAGATTTCTCTAAAATCATTCAAGTTCCATAGATGTAGTTTGTAGGTTGTCAGATAGTGATCTCTATTTAAATCCCCAGAATCCATCTGTTTCCTGGATGATAAAAGCCCAGAAAACTAAAACTGGATCAGTATATTGCCCACTGCTGTTGCCAAAGGAACAGCAGGAACAAAGTACATGGAGAGGCCACTCTAGTAATATTCATTACTAGAGTGAAATGTGGCAGGTGATAACGTGATAGAAGAGTTTGTTTAGGTTCTGGAGGTTCAAGGACATGCACCTGTATTAGTTACTTCTGTGACACTGTGAACAGAGTACCTGACAGAAGCAAGTTAAGGGAGGAAAGTATTATTTTGGCTTATGATTTCAGAGGGTTTCAGCCTACCCTGACAGGGGAGGCATGGTCAGTTCATTGCAGTGGGAGCATGTTGTAGAGTCTCTTCATAACACAGTGGATCAAGCTCTACCAGCCTGCAACTAGGGGCTGGGCTACCACCTTCATTAGCCTATCTCCAGTGACCAACTTCTTTCAGCCAAGCCCCACCTTCGAAAGCCTCCCCAACCTTCTAAAACACCACCATCGCTTGGGAGACAAGCATTCAAAACATGAATATTTGGTGGACATTTAAGATGCGAACCACACAACAGTGCCTGTATCAGGTAGCTAGGGCAAGGCCCTTATGGTAGATGACAAGAATGCATGCAAGATAGAGAGGTAGCATCCTCCAATAGGGAGCCAGAGAGGGACGGAGGCCCATATCCCAATTAGCCTAAGGACTCCCCACTAGGCTCCACCTATTAAAGTTCCATCCATTTCCTAATACCTTGGGAATCAAATTTCCAACACATGAAACTTTTGGAGACAAACAGCATGCAGATGACAACAAAGTTAAGAAGGGAAGAGTGGTAAGTTCAAGGTTTCTCCAAGTGAAGGAAATTGTCTTTCTACTCACAAAGCAAATGTCCTTGCAGTTCATCTGTGTCACAGTGGCTGCTTGTGTGTAAGGCATACTAACTGGGTAAGAAGAGCCTTGCCCCCATTCCTTCTTGTGGCTCTCACAATACCCCAAGCAGGCCTGGCTCCAGTCTCAGCTAAGAATCCAAGTCAATGGTGACAGAACTAAGAATGGCCTCTCTAGGATTCAAACTGGGTCAATGCACCTGACGTTCTGAGGTTTTATCATCCATTTGTCTTCTGTAGACCATGGTACGGTTTGGAGAAATTTTTCTGCCTAAGTTGATGACTCAAAAAGTTTTAAGATGAGGTTTCTTGAACTTCACGAAGACATTTTGGAATTTTATTTAAAAAAATCATATCCACTTAGATGGAATGGAACAAAGGCAATTGAATGACCATATGAATATTCTAGACTCCTGAAGGACAAAGAGACAACAGTAACAAAGTTGACCAATTCGTAGTTTTCTTGAGCAGCTGTCCATCATGCTGAGGAGAGCATTTCTTAAGTGTCTGTTTTACACTATTCCCCAGGGATCCTCAGCAAGACTGAGTTCCAGCTGGAAAAGTAGGAGTGTTGTGTCAGTGTAGGGTGACAGACGCACAGGAGAGAAACAATTTAAAAGAGAAAAGTCTTGTTTGGGCTCATGGATTCAGAGGGTGCATTCCATGTTGTTTGACCCCCCCCCCATTGTTTTGTCCTGAGCTGGGACCTTCTGATAGATCTTGGATACATGCTTTAGGGGTAGGAGCCAGAGAGAGGGAGTAAAGGGCTAGGGTTCCAATATCCCCTTCAAGGGCACACCTCCAAACGTTTCTACCATCCCCCCACCCCTCAGGAGCCAGTATCCACCAGGGACCATGCCTTTAACACACTAGCTTTGGGAGGACATTTAAGATCCAGACCATAACAAGTATCAAGAAGGGTACTTGCTATCTTGGATTGTTCTCTTCCTTCTGCCTGCCTCCCTCCTCTTTCTACTATGTCCTTTCAGATCAGCAGCACCACTTTGAATCCTTGTCTTGGGTTGTGCTTTAGGGAGAACCCAAGTTAAGATTCAAGGGAACCCTAAGTTCTTTGGGGTATGCTCACTTATATTCTATTTGTTTCCATTTGAAATAGACTGACCATATCACTAAGGTATAAACACCTGCAATTGCTTAAAATTTTTATGTGTATATTTTTGTAGTGTTGGGAGTTTAATTTGGAACTAGGTAAGTGCTCTACCACTGAGCTATATCCCAAGCTCCTCACCCACCTTTTTTGAGACAAAGTCTCACTTTGTAGCCCAGGCTGGCCTTGAATATGTGGTCCTCTTGCCTCTGCCTCCCAACAAACTATTGGGATTACAGGTATGTACCATAATACACAGCAACCCACCTGTACTTAGCATACAAAGCTTTCCCTAGTGATGATTGTATAGACTGTGAGAGAATTTAGCAGTTTTAACTTATTAAACACACAGACACACACGCAGACATGCAGACACAGACACACAGAAGCGCGCACGCACACACACACACACACACACACACACACACACACACGACAGGAAGGAGGACAGAAATCAAAAGGATTTGGTCAAAGAACAAAGACTTATATTCCAGTGATTCCTGGCACTGTCCCATTGGCTGACACCCGCTGATTTCAGCGTCAAACCAGCAGAGATAAGGGTGCTTTTCTTTTATCTTCTTGTTTAATTTTCCTTCTAATGACCTTAAAGGGCACTGGAAATTACTTTGGATTGTGACAAAAAAGATACAGGACCTCTTTTCTTCAATTTCTTTTAATAGTCATTCAGGGGGACATAGTATAATTGAATTAAGACACTTCCAAAGGGTGAATTATAGGATAATAATTCAGACCTTTCTGTTTAATAGGAGCTGGCCTGTGGCCTTGGGTCCACTAGACCTGAAGCGTGAATTACTGCTCCATAACTCACTAGGTCCCATTTTAAAGAGACCCTGGTTAAAGAGAATTACCATCAACATCTGAGTCAGGGAGAGGCAACCCAGCAGACACTGAGAGGAAGGGACAATGTGGGGAGGGAGTATAGGAAGGAATCTGGAAGCTCGGCTTCTCAGTTCAAAGAAGTCAGACATCAGAGAAAAATGTCTGACCCTCAGTAAAAATGCATGACCTCTCAGCCCAGCAGTGCTCTGGGTGTTTTTCATCAAAGCTCCAACACACACATGCAGAAATCTCGCCCATTCCATTCTTTCAAATCTGAGGAAACAGCTAATTGAGCTTTAAGAATAGCCAGAATATAAGCCAGGTGTGAAGCACTCACCTTTACATCTTAGACCAGAATGAACAGTGGATCTGAGGCCCCCAGAGGCCCCCTTTCTCACTGATGTCCAAGCTGTCACTATTTGCAATTTGCTTGGATTAAATGTTGATATCCTTCCATCTCCTCTTTTCTTTTTCTTATTTCTTATTTTTATTTTATTCCATGAGTATGAGTGTGTTGCCTGCATGTGTGTAAATGACACACTGGAGTTACGAATGGTTGTTAGCCACCATGTAGGTATAAGATTTGAACCCAGGACCTCTACAAGAGTAGCCAATGCTCTTAACCATTGAGTCATCATCACTCCAGCTCCCATTTCCTTTTCTATTAAAAAAGAGAAGTGGTAGTATCCCCAGGAAAATAATTCTCACAACAGATGGAAAACTTACTTGTTAATGTTATTATGTCTCATAATTATTAAAAAGAAAATGAGAGTGTAAAAGATGTTAAAAGGATATGGGAATGGAGATATTTTCTGAAACAGAAAAATTGAGAAAGCTTAAGCAAGAGATGAAGGTCTGTGTAAGTTTGTTATGATATGTAAAGGATGAGACAAAATAATATACACATAATCTTAAAATTTCTAAGGTCGTAGTTTAGTCAACTAGTTTAAGGAACAAAATATATGTCTAGTCAAGGTTTATCTGAGAACATTTGGTTTTTGCCAAAGCTTTATCTGCATAGCACATGGCAATTAAAAGTACAAGACTGGTGGAACTAACCTTCTTGGATGTTTAACAGCCATACCTTGAGGTCTATACTAATCTGGTCCGAGGGACTTAAAGGACAGGTTTTGCTCCTTGCTGTCCAAAGTCAACAAAGTTCCAGGGGACCGTGGAACATCTCTCAAAATGTCCTGTAAATGTAGTGAGTTACCTGTTCTCCTGTTCAGGGAGGCCATAGAGACCCCACTGAATGGACTTGAACCAGTGTCCAATCTATAAAGAGGAAGGTCAACTCAGAGGAAACATTTCCTCTGTGCTTCCAAGTGAAGCCATCCATGGTCAGCCTTTGACTTATCTTCACATAGATGGAACTGGTAGAAGAAAGGAGCCAGGGGCTCCTCCAAAGCCTATGTGACACCTGAGGAACAGATCCTCCAACGACTTGAAGAGAAAATAATTTGGTTTATTTGGACCAACTGTATGGTCTTAAACACCCAAAAGGAAAGTATAACAAAAGAGTCAAGTCATCAGTATATTTCTTTAAGAGTTCAAGGGATTATACCTCCCAGACATTAGGCTTAAGTCCATATAAAATGTTATTTAGACAATTATTTGTCATTGATGATTTTGTTTCTAAGCAGAAAGTGCTGCTCAGGTGTAAGATTTCAAATCTTGGTCTCCAATACTGTAGTGCCCACCTGTAGATAAGGAAGATAAGCCACTATTGTTCTAAAATGATTGCTAAATTAGTTTTGTCCCCCATGAGAGGGAACTGACACTGATTCTAGCCACTCTAACAGCTATCAAAGTGCCTGAAAACAAACCCTGAGCTCATCACTCTTGAGTCCAGCCTTGGCAGACAAAAAAAAAAAAAAAAAAAAAAGTGGAGGCAGGGGAGAAGGCACCCAAGAGAGGGGATGCTTTTGGAAGCTCTCATCAAGAAATCCCAATGGACTCTGATATGAATATTTGAAATTTGCTCTGTTATGGCTTTTTTTCTGGTTCCCTGGCTAGAACTTGTAATGCTAACTACTCTTGCCTTTACTTTTCCTTCACATCTCCTATTCACCAGTCAAGAACTTTCTTTCCTCCCTACAGATAAGGGTTATGCAACTTGGGAGTCTTTAGATAGACCCACTGAAGAGGTACCTCAACTACCTCACCCTGTACCCCTGTGCAGCATGGAAGAAGCCAGAGCTGTCTGTGTCCCTATTCCCTATAGACAATTTGGGTAACCTCTTCAGAGGGTGACGTGATAAGAATAGGAGGCAGGAGCTGGCTAAGCAGTTAGGGTAAAAAAGAACATCCAGCTTCTTGGCTAAAAGTCAAAATGTCCTTGGGCCTCTTAGCAACATACTATGTTCCAAAGTCCAAAAATATCAAAAGTATTTGGGAGCTCTTATCTAATCCCTAAAATATTTTAGGGTTACTTCTTCAGAGGGGGGAATGTTAGAGTAGCAAAAAGCTCCATAAAAAGAAAGAGTGGAAGGAAGGAAAGAAGGAAGGAAGAAAAAAGAAAGAAAGAAAGAAAGAAAGAAAGAAAAAGAAAGAAAGAAAGAAAGAAGGGAAAATAGGTGAAGTTGCCAGAAAAAAATGATAGGGAGATATGGGAAGAGTTGAAGGGGAGGGAGTGGGCATGGATTTGATCAAAACACCTTATATGCATGTATGAAATTATCAATAAAGTTGTTTAAAAGTTAAAAAAAGAGAGAAGTGACATTGGACATAAGTTAAATGCTGTGGCCTTGAGCCCAGGGACAGGTGTGGATTTAGATTTAAGCTCTTCACCTGTGAAGTCTCAGGGCATTGCTTTCCCTCTCTAGGTTTTAGGTCTCTTGTCTATAAAATGGGGATTATATCAATATCAACTTCATAGAGCTGCTGTGTAGATTAAAGAATAATGTTGGTTTAAACAGGAAACACACAAGAAACTCACTGTGGAATGCATGGTTCCAAGCTGGTGGCACTATATCCAGAGATTCTAGAAACTTTGAGAGGTATGACCTCACTGGATGAAACAGGTCTCTGAGGGCAGGCCTTCAAAGGTTGTGCAAGGGCTCCAGTTTGCTTCCCCATCTCTCTCTGTGCTTTCTGCCTGCCATGAGGTGAACAGCTCTCCTCTGCCACAAGCTCCAGCCATCATAATGTTCTGACCAAATGCATGGGGCCAAACAACTATGACTGAACCTCTTTGAAACCGTGATGCAAAAGAAGTCTTCCTCCCTTAAGTCGGGGCTGTTGAATAATTTGTCACAGCAATGCAAAAAAGTAACTAAGATTAGTGACTGTGAAATTTAGCAAAGTGCCTGCAACAAATAAAACGTCAATAAAGTACAAACATTCTTACTAAGAAATATCCTTCAGAGAGTGAGGTGTGTGCCAGGAGTTGCTGATTGGCTGTGTCTACATTCTGGACTCTACACTGTTGATGTTGTTCCAAGAAAGACACAAAAGGATGATTAATTCATTATGATTCATAGTATCTTTTTCTAATACGCACTAATGGGCAATTGCAGCCTCTGGGGTAAACCTAACTCCTGTGAGCTTTTCTAATCCCACAAGCGTCGACTGCAACTCTCAAGGATCCCATCAAGTTTAAGCCATTGCCGCTGATAGAAAAGTTCTTGATTTCTCCTCCTCTCTGATCTCTCACCCATCAGCTGCCAACCCTCTCCTATCTGCTCCAAACTTTCACTTAAAGATAAAAAGAAATTACTTTTAACTTATCACAGTTCATTAAAATGAAAAATAAAATTTATTTTGCATCAAAATGGGAAAAATACAACTCATTTATTATTAGCATATAAATGGCAGTTTTTAATGTCACTCGGCCTCAAAAATCACTTACATTTTCAGTGATCACAGCACACAAAATTAATTTTTGATAGCCTTTTGTGATTTGGCTGAAAATTCTTATTTCTTTTTTGTGCTTTAAACAGCAAACTGTATCCACTGCTATTCATAGCAAATTTTAGATAATGAAGCAATTAAAAATACATGGATTTAAGATCTTATCTCATTTTTCCTTTGGCCTATTTCTGTTTCATTATTCATGAAGGGATATGTTTAATTCAGAGTTAGTAATTGCAGATATATCTAGTATAAATTGTGCCTTACACTCTTTACCCATTTCAATTTATTTTAGCAAATGGATCTCTATTTGGGGAAAAAAAGGTCCTAAAGAGAAGGGGAAGTATGACCAAAATGTAGAAATCTCTGTATATATGTGTGCATGGATTAGTATATCCAAATAAGATCTCACACATGTTAATAACTACATGTTCAACGGATTAGTATATCCAAATAAGATCTCACACATGTTAATAACTACATGTTCAATGGATTTATTAAGAACCAGGCAGGGCGATTACTTTTATATATGACATTTTATTCGAGCTGCAAAGTAAGCTTAGAAGGGAGATGGCTAGTGGTCCCATCTATCAGATAAATCGACAGGCTCAGACACGTTGCCAAAGTGACCTGACACCACACTGTTAGAGATGAGAGAGATCCATGATTGGAACTTGGCTGTCTGCCTGTGGAGCTTGTACAAGCTAGTCTTCCTCTGTATCCCAAAACTAAGTACCTCAGTGCCTTGAGGATGCTTGTCAAAGGCTGTTGAAATCACACCACTGTTTCATCCCACCTAACAGCATCTCTGGTTTATAAAGTGGCTGGTCCAAGGAGCCTGTGACTTACTTGATTCCAGTGAACCCCACATAGATTTTAGGAATGTGTATCTTAGAGAAATAACAGAACAGAGATACATGGTTTCTTGTAGTACGACTGTTGCAGGATTTTATGAACTTGTAAAATAGAGCAAAGGAAGTGAACAAAAACGAAGGAGAAAGGGAGGCAAAGAAAAGGGAAGAAAGAAAACAGAGCTAATAGCCTACAAAGTTCAACTGCAGGTTAGTAAATTCTGATGTACGTGTTTAATATCATACTATGAAGTTGTCAAAATGATGGATGAGAATGTTAGTTTCCTGACATGCAAAATATATTTGCAGTGATGTATTATTGCCCAAAATAGTAGGCTTGTAAAACAACATGTGCGACTTTCTCTTATTTTAATAATGTTAATAATATCAATACCAATAATGTAAATGTACCTATGTTTGGGAGATCGTGAAGCTCAGCCCAGTAGAGATTTAATGCAAAGCTCATGTCACCTAAAATCTTCTAAGTTATATTTAAAAGTGAAATTAATTTTAGTAACATATTTTACTTATCACTGAATATCCAAAAGTTGTCACCCTACTCTCTAACCAGCCTAAGAATTGGTAGAGGGGTGTTTTACTGTTCTGTGTCAAGTCTCTGGAATCCTTCACATGTATCTGAGCCACTTGTAACAAATCTCAGTTAGAACTTGCCACGTAGCCAGTGCTCAGTGCCCGGTGCTCAGCATGTAGCTGAGACAGGCCTGGAGAATATCCACCAATGCTCTGTGCCACAGCCTGGTCTTTAGCTACTACGGTTAAGGTATACTTGTCCTTTCTTTAGTACCACTCTTTCTAATTTTCTAATTTTTTTAAAAATTAATTGCCATTGCAGTGAGAAGGCTATTTTCAAATAGGGAGAGAAAGAGATCTCTGGATTAGACGAATCACTTGTCAGAGTTCACACGGCTAAGAACTTGTGGGATAAGAATCTGACTTGAGAATGTCATTACTTTTGTTCTCCCGGTGGGCTGGGATGTTCACCTTCTCCATCAAACCTTCCTCATCCCTTTTTGTTTATTGATTAATCTTGTGTGTGTTGTATTTGTGTGTGCATAGAGAGGGTAGAGGCTGATGTTGGGTGTCTTCCTCTATCACTCTCCACCTTACTTTATTTTGTATCTTATTTTTTGAGACAGGGTCTCTCACTAAACCTGAGGTCTACTTGTTTCCCTCCCCCCACCATCAAGTTACAGACACACTTTTTATGCGGGTTTGGGACTTGAACTCAGATCTTCATGTTTTCACAACATGACTGAGCCATCTTTCCATCCCCTGGAGAACTGTATCTTAATTTGGTTTGTTTTCAGTGAAATGTTCCCAGTTTCTTAAATCTGATCTTCAAACCATTTTTATGTCTATACTTGGTCATAGAGAAACTCTAAAGTACTAAGCACAGGTTCTTCCCAAATGACCTTCTCAAATGGTGAGTTTTCTAGGCCTATGTAACCTGGAGTTGTGAGAAGGCTGGGAGCGTGGCTCATAAAGTCTTCCTCATGCCGCTCAGATACAGAGTCATGGACTGGCAGCCCTGTAGCCCCACCATGCCAAAGACCATTTCCAGCAGTTCAGTAGGGCGTGCATTTCTCCCCTAGCAGAAAGAATGATGTCCAGTAGATAGGTAGGGTTTCCTTTGCATGCCAGTTGTCCACACTGCCAAAAAACAGTGCCATCTGGATCATACCCACTGGCTTCCCACCGTCTCTGTGATTAAATCTCTTTCACCCTGCATAAGCATTTGATCTTAATCACAGAGTTCCAGTCCTGGATGTTCACTGACTCACTTGGGAAATTTGTCGTAAACCCTCAGAGTCCCAGTTTCCCTCCTGCAAAAAGATAATTATTAGAATGAAGATGAGCAGAATTGAACTGATAATCAATTAAGTTAGAATGTTTAGTAAAAAAAAGTCTGCCTGATGGTAAACACTCAATAAAAGTTAACATCAAGTCAATGAAAACATCCCAACCATCAGCAGACAGGTATCTGTATTTTGTTTGCTTGCTTTCTTTCTTTTCTTTTACTTGGGAAAATGACAGAGATTCACTTTCTAAGAAATTGCACTGTGTCCAGTGACTTCCTATTGAGGGTGGCAGAGTTCCATTTCCTGAGTATCAAATGGGTCCATGTCAGACAAGTCATGGCTTTTAATCTCCCTTTATTTGCCATGTCACCTGTCGGTAACCTCGACTGTTGCTGGCTGCCTCACGTTCTGCAGTTTCCTGATAAGTGTGTTTACAGCTTTTGAAGTCATGTCTGCAGAAAACCACATCTGGTTCACTACTGCTTTAGCAGACACAATGAAATATAAAACCTAGTTCGGCTGTGCATAAAATCCAGGTCCAGTTCCCCAGAGGATCCAGATGGAAGAAGTCCATGGAGGTGGTACTTTGATGACTGATGATGTGGGAGTCGCGGAGGGTGGGGTGGGGGCACAGAAAAGTCCTCCAGGAACTGGCAGGAGTACTGGGACTCAGACTCAGGAATGGGAGAGTGAGCTCTGCCCAAGGAGGGCTGTCATGCAGCATCCATATCGAGACATTTCTGTTGTGTGACACTATTCTTGGGGAGATAAATGTCTACTCACCTCAGACAGGGAACCAATGACAGAGCAAAGTAAAGATACCACTAAAATCCAACTTGGTCAATCAATGAGTTTTATTGGGGTTATTTACAAGACTAGGGTAAGGGGTTACTTACAGGAACAGAAATGACTCAAAGACAGCTGCATCACCAAAAACCAAGCCCTGTATAGATGACGGCTCTCAAAAGCTGGAAGCCTGGACCACGCTGTACCAAGTAGTTCGACAGGTTGAAGAGTGTCTCTTCTGGGCAGCTCAGCTTGTCTGAGACTGTCTCTCAGTAGTCCTGTTTTCATACACCTGGGAATGGAGGGTCCCATGTATCTGATCAATTTCAGAGACTTCCTGAAGCTATTGAGTTGTTGCTTCCTGAGCTTAAGGAGCTTCCCTGTGGGATGGAAGGTTTTATCTCCCCCTAGAACATTCTGTGTCTTAATCAGCTTTCTCCAAGATGGAAGGTTTTATCCCAAAGGAAATTGTCACACAACTTAGACATCCACTTTAAAATTTCTCAAATGAAGTAACAGAGCTGGAGATGTGGCTCAATTGGTATAGCACTTGCCTAGCATGCAGGAAGCCCTGGGTTTGAATCCCGGCACTGCAGAAAACTCAGCATGGTGGCACATGCCTAAAAACCCAGCACTCAGGGAGTGGAGGCAGGAGGATCAGAAGTTCAAGATCAAGCTTGCCACAGAGGGATTTGAAGCCCGCCTGAACTATAGGAGACTCTGTCTTAAAAAAACAAAGAAACTCTGGGCTGGAGAGATGACTCAAGGGTTAAGAGCACTGACTGCTCTTCCAGAAGATCCAGGTTCGGTTCCCAGCACCTACATGGTAGCTAACAACCATCCGTAACTCTAGTTCCTTGGGATGTGATGCCCTTTTCTGACCTCTGTGGGCATTGTATGACACAGCTGCACTTACATACACGCAGGCAACACAATCGTACACATAAAATAAAAATATTTTCGAAAACAAAGAAACAGACAACACCACCACCCCCAAAAGAATCAAATGAAGTAACATTCTTCCCCATAGGTGACCCCATTAGAAAAACACAAAAGAAATACAGATGTCAGAAAGAATCTTAGTCCAGAAGAGAAGAGGCATTTAGTGCTTTATTACAGTGTGAGTAACAGCATTGTTATTTAAAACCAAATAAAACATTAGCTTCCATTAATGGCTGTGCGATAGGCATTTGTCTTCTACTTCAGTGATTTTTTTTTTTTTTTTTGCAGTAGCTTCAGGTGTCATCAGTTTCCTTTTACAAATGTGGATATTAAAGCTGTTTGCCTCTAAGTGGGCAGCCTTTGAACTTGGGTTGCTCAAAATTCATTTGCTATTATATATGTTATTTACATTGGGCACACACCTGGCCTTTCAGTTGGCTGTGCATATGTGGCCAGTGGTGGAATATTGTCAACCCACTTCCGAAGTTATTTGATTGTTGAATATCAATTTAGTCCAGGTCCAAGCAACACTGACAAATCTGAAGCTAGATGTAGTTGATTACACCTCAAATATCATTAATCACTATAGCACCCCTACCCCAATTTACCAGATGTAAATAATAGACTTCCTAGAGAAACTTTACTCTTGACAAATAGAGACTGCTTTGCTTTATAAGTTTTTAAAAGATTTTATTTTTGTGTATGTGTTCATGCATGAGGGAGCCAGAAGAGGGCATTGGATACCCTGGAACTGGAGTTACAGGTGATTGTAAACTTCCTGATGTGAGTGCTGGGAACCAAACTCTGGGCCTGTGCAAGAGTTGTAAGCACTCTTAACCCAAGCCATCTCTGTAGCCTTGACAGCTGCTCTGAAAATGTTTTATCCACATATAACATATATCCACGCAATTTTACAAATCTCAAATGAACAGCATAGTGAACCTGTTGCAGGGATCACTCCTGCATAGCCTCCTGATCTTCACAGAGAGTACTCTGCCAACACCCCACAGATCCTTCCAGCTTTATTCTAGTATGTTTCTGGCTCCCTGTTCTCTGTCAACCCTTTACATTTTCACACTGAAGTTAGAATATGCAATCATGTTCCGTGAGGAAAATAAAAAACCTTACCAGAATTTTGACTGAGTTGTATCAAATGTGTCGATTTATTTGAAGATTTTATTGACTTCGTTTCTTCCTTTGCTGGACTGAAAATTCCTTGAGGAAAATACATATCATGCTTCATCCTTGTAATCTCAATTTTAAGCTCAAAAAATGTTTGTTGCATGGTGCATTAAGAATATCCTATAATTTGGTCTTTTAAGTAACTATTTGCCAATTCTCACTGTTGAATTAACACTTTTTAAAACAGAAAAAGCCACACATGAACAGAGCTTGGGGGTGAATCATTTCTTCTAACTCAGACCTTGCAGGTAGAGAGACGGAGGTTAGATGAGGACCAATTTCGCAGACAGAGCTGGCTAGGGACAGGCTGGGACACCATAGGTCTCACTGGTTTTCCTTCTAGGGCTTTTTATCACTTTGGATTGCTTCATGGGTCTCTTGATTGCCTTTGTTATGTGAAGACATCTGACAGGAAGAGTCTGGAAAGGAGATTGATGTTTCTGTTTAGGGCGGAATGAGGTAGTGAGCAAGAAGGGAATCTGGGTATCAAGGAGAAGCTCAAAGGTAGAATTTCTGATGCCGTAAATTCTACTTCAACGTCCCAGCCTTGGAAACTAACCCCAAGCTTTCTTTTCTTTTCCCCTCATGTACTTTGCTGGTCTTCTCACCTCCTGAGTTTGCTGGGTCATTGCACCTCTATTTCCACCTCGCTTCATCTAAATAGACACAGTGCCAGCAAGTGAAGTGGGGCTCCCCACTGGGGGTGGCAGGGAGTTTATTTCTGAGAATGGACTTGTCTTTACACTTAATCCCATCTTTGTGCACACAACCCCCGAGCAAACAGCTGGAAAATGAGTTGAGTCACCCAAGCAGTTGATCTGTACAGGGTTTTCTTCATCACATGTATTCTCTTACTTAGTCCCAACAAGCAGCCTATAAGAAAGGGAGAGCATCCAGTCCCATTTCACAGGTGAAAACGCTGAACCTCATAGAGGAAAGGTTATTAGGGTTCCAAACAGCAGCAGCTTCCCCCGTCCCCAACAGGGACCTATGGACTTTTGGAGCCTGAAAAAGGGAACTGAGCTGATAAGCACCTTGGCCTTTGAAGTCAAGGGAAACAAACTCTGCTGAGAGGCAGCCTGCCTTTCCTCTGATCTCCAAAGACAAGATAAGCAGATTCTACCTGTTAACCAGAGATTTTAGAAGCTGTTTAACACAGCAGCTTTTCCCTTATCTTAAGAGGAAAAAAGTAAACACTTCCAGACCCAGATCCTGCCTGGCAGACTGAATGGAGCCAGGTTTACAAGCCCTGCTTTTCCTGCTTCCCCCTGCTTGATTTTTCCCCAAAACTCTCTCCCCTTCTGCACCCTAAAGCCCCCGTATATAAGTCCCAGCTCACAACCCGTGGGCTGACATCTTTCCTTTCCCCGAGGGAAACGTGTCCCATGCGAAATAAAGCTGTATCCCGCTGAGAGTTCTATCTGTGCCTCGGTGCCTCATCCTCCATCCACTCGCTCTCCACCCGAACTTTTTACCTATCAGATGGTGCCGAAACCCGGGATCGAACCAGGGACCTTTAGATTTGTCAAGAGTTACAGAGCAGCATGTGGCTGAGGCTGGTTGTAAGTGCTGTGGCTGCTATCATGTTGAATTTCTCCTCTCCTTTCTGGCAGGCATCAAACACAGTGAACTCCAGGGCAGCTAAAAAAGTGAGCTTGATGTGTCCATAACACTTAGGAACAAGTAACTAAAATTGGGCCTGGTGTCTTGGGAGGTATGAGGTGTTTAGACCTGGCTCTGAATTTTGTGATGATGTCATTATTGATCATGTTTCTGCAGCTTTGTCACAATGCTGTGGGGAGGTGATGGTGTGCCTCTTTCTGGTTGGCTCAAAGATGCAGCTCAGAAACTTGTGTCGTGGAGCTGCCAGTCACAGACATCCAGACTGATGCTCTTGGGACACAGCCTGCACCTTCATAATGATGCGTTGCTATCACTAAGCTCTCCATCCACTGCATGATCCCCTCTCCTAGTCTTGTAGATGAGCCATCCCACTGCTGTATTATCATTTGGCTCTCAAGTTTCCTAGAGGCCCACATGATGAAGATGTGGTCCCAAACTGGTGCTATTGGGAAACCTGGAAACTTTAGGAGATGGGTACATAGATATATGTATACTTTATGCAACAACTACCCACTAGTTATAGGACATTTTGGTCAGCTCAGAAAAATCCTCCAGGATCTATTCAACCAATACCTGCAGCTTCTGATGTTACCACTGCCCGATCCCAGATACCAGAGATGACTGTGCCTCCTTCTGCTAGTCACATAAATTAAATTGTTCATTAGATAGTCCCCTGTTTATAGCTTCTTTTGTTCAACACATACTTATTTGAAAATCATCTATTTTTTATATATTTTATTATTTTTATTGATGATTCATGTTATGTTGTATAAGCACCTGTTAGTTAGTTCCCTGATTTATCGACTACAAAATGAAGATAATTAACACTAAATGAAAAAAATTTGTAAAAATATGCAACAGATGAGGTACTTCCTCTTATTCACATTTTTGAAGCTTAGTTTGTATCAGTTAGGTTACGTTGGGTTATGCTGTGGTAACAAGTAATCTAAATCTCAATGGCTTAAGTACAATGCAGATTTATATATTTCTTATGCTATATTTTGATTGTTGAGAAATGACTCATGGTATGTTAATCACTGTGACAAAATAACCAAGAAAATCAACTCAAAGGGGGAAAGATTTATTTTGTTGGTGGTCTCTCATGAGTCACTCAGCAGCCTTGGCTGAAAGAGATACCCCTTGACACCAGACTACATAAGTGATAGAACTGAATGCTTCCTGAGGTAAATGCAGGTTTTGAGTCACTTGTTTAACAAATGCATATTGGTTTTCTGAAAAAAAAAACATGGGAGATAAAGAAAGAAAAGATCCTGTGTCTGCTTTCAGGAGCTCACAGTATAATAATGCTAACAACAACAATAGCAACAGCCACACAGCTGCAGCCGCAGCATCCAAGGGCTATTGAGCAGCAAGCCAGTCACAGCATTAAGAGCTTATTTTATGCTGCAGATATTTTCCCAGTCACAGAACTCAGATGGGTGAAAACAGAACTTTATTTTCCTGTAACTGAACTTAATTTCACTTTCAAGCACCCACTTCTACTATGCACTGGAAAATTGAGTTAGAGGAAATGTAGTCACTTTCTCTTCAAAACACAGGCATTTGGGGACATTGCTCAGCTGACCAGTGTTTCTCTCTCCCGCTGTCTCTTTGCTGTTCTCTTCACCAGGTTGGTTGGAAATCCCTGGTGCAAAGTGGAAATACTGAAGGTAAAAGCATCATGTTCTGTTGCCACCTGTCTCCATCGGATGCAACGATATGTCCTTTGCTGTCGCTCTGCTGACTGTGCTGGTTCTCCAGCAGCTTTTGGTTTTCAGGTAGACTCAGGCCACACTCTCAACTCTCACCATGATGGTGCTTTTGTTACCTGTTTCTCCTTGCCAGTTCTGTGCTTTCCCCAGAAGTTCAAGAGCTCCAAACTGCTTTCCCCTCACCGTGCTGTTTGAGACAGATCTACCAGGCTGCCTTTCTCTCAACTACTCTTCCTCTGTGGATGGGTGCCATGTTGGAGCAATAGCTTCTCTCTAAGTCAAATAGGCTCCTGGGATACGAAGAAGTCTCCCTTCCACTCTGGAATCACACCCAAACTTATCAATGACTCCTTCATCATCCTAGACCACATTTATTCTATTTACATGCGACTAACACATACAAACTTTACGATTTTAAATGCTCTTCCAAAAACAAACAAAAATCTCTCCATAAAAAGACTGGTCCAGTCTTCCATCCACTGGTGGTCTAGCTGCAGATGGAAATTAATCAATACTGCTTTTCAATGTGGGTAATAACTGTGCAGGTTCAGGACTGACACATCAGCAAAGGCCTGAAGCTAGAGTCGGTATGAATTAGGATTCTGTGTCCATATTCATCATGAAGACTAATCAGTTGTTGGCGTTGAGTGAAAGACTTGTGCCTTGATTAGACCTGCCGGTGTTAAGGAGTAAATTAAATGTGCTTGTGCTTCACCAGTGAGTTTGAATTTCAAGTTCTCTGAAGTCCTGGTATAGCTAAAACTAGAAATGTCTCATGTGCAAAGAGAAGGAGTTGGAATAGGTATTTGATCTATAAGTTCCCTTCCAGGCATGAAGTATTTTCAATAACAGGAAGGTAAACATAATCTTAATTCATTCCTTTAGGACTTAATTTTTCTGCATCAGGGAGGAATAGAAGTCCATATTTGGTATTTTGGGAACATATACATTGATAACTCATCTATAGGCAGTCACATATATTCTAAATACGAGTCCAAACGATACCTTCCCTAACAAGCAAGTGGAGATTTATGAGCTTGTTCTTACCCACCTAGCTGTCATTATTTTTCTTGTATTAATGGCCTTTCTACCCAGTAGACATCTCTAGGCCTATTAGCTTGTGTTTAAATGGCATCTTTAGGATTTGGGGTAAGCCACTGGGCTCTAAGCTCATTTGCAATTTCTCCATTACTTATGATAACTTGATTTATGTCATGGGGATATGATGGTTCATTCTGAATCTTATTTTAATTTTTACTTGAATCTAAGCATCTGAACATGGTTTGTGAATCCAACAAGCACCTATTTGAATGAGCAGATTTTTATGATGGAGATAGGGTTGTACAGAGCAATGAGGATAGTGATTGTAAAAGACCCACTGGGAACAGACATTTCAATACTGACTTTCTATCTGTGTGGTGTTGGCTGAGTTACTTAAGTATTTGAAGACCTTGCTTGCATACTACTGAATGAGGACAAAATTTATGACCCTTTTCATGGTTCTAAGGGTTTGAAACAACTATGTATATGTAGAGATTAGCATTCTACCCTGCAAGAGGATCTATTCTCTTGCAATGACTTTATCTTATCTGAATCTTCCATCAAAGGAGGCCTGTAGGGAGAATAAAAAGAAGTTGTTTTCACAAGGAACCATATACACTGTTGAGGTAGCACTCAGTAGCACCACAAATGGCTGGAAGCTCTCCTACATACTCCTCTGTGTGGCTGACAACTAACACTTGTGTCAAATGCAATCCTGTGAGCTTTACATGACCATTTCAGTCAATCCTCACAATCATCTTTTGGTTGTCATTTTAGAGATGAAGAATTAGAGGTCCAGAAACTTCACTCATATCATTAACCCAAGGCAGTGCAAGCAATAAGTGTTGGGCCTAAGACTGAAATCTGGCCTCCTTAGAGCACACAAATCACCCCCATTTGCCACGGGATTTCACAATCCTCAAAGACCTTGGCTTCCTGCCAGCCAGTTCTGTTCAATAACTTGAACCCTCTCATGGTGGATATTGCAATCTCAGTATTCCAAACATTATGTTTACGTAGGCTGGAGGTGCCAAGGCCATTCCCACTTCTGCGTTCATCCACAGTCCAGGAAACCACACCTTTCAGTTCTCATGGCCCGTCTCACCAGCTCTCAGCATGCCGTGAGTGAAAACTTGTGAACGGTGTTTGTGTCTGTCAGCTCACACGAGACAGCTCCCCTGCCACCCAGATTTGGCACTTGGCTTCTATAATCCTCTCTGGTGTCCAGACTATTGCTATTTACCCAATTACCCTCCATTGAAGGTTCTGGTCTCTTTATCCCTGCAGAAAAAAGTTGCTGGGAAAAGAATGCACTTTTCTCAGAGCCCAGATGGTGATGGATTGCCAGGATCGTGCTTTCGTTCACCTATATGGGTGAATTTTCCTCTCCCTCTGGAGGAAAGGGTTGCAATCTGCAAATGCTCTAATGATGTATAATTATCATCGCTGCAAGCCTTCTGCACATCTGGGCTAATGGCTCCAGATTCCATGATGATTCTCATATTTTACCCAATTCTATACTTGAATGGTTCCATTCTGCCCCTGGTAGTAGTTAACAGTTGGCTTCTAGGTAAAATTTAATATCCTCTCTTGATGCACCTGGTTTATAGCATGTGTGGATACTTGCAGCCACCACACATGTTTCAATCTTATCTTTACTCACAGGAGGAAGATGTTCTCTGTTGGATATTTAATTCAGTTTTGTTAAAACTTGAGTCATCTTGAAACAGCCCCACATGACAGAAATATTAATGTCAAGAATTTATGAGCAATGGAACCCCAAGGTCAAGAAAACGGAATATATAATCAAATCCTGCCTTACTTGTCACAGCAGAGCGGGGCTTTGGGAATTATTAAGTGGAGAAAGGGGAAAGCAAAGGAGAAAATATTCCTGCTTCTAAAGTTATTTTTCCCAAAGCAAATGTATTTTGGAGTCCATATGGGGTGATTCCCCCCACCCCCACCCCATTATAAATGCAAGAGATACAGACTTAGGTATGAGAGAAGTATCAATATTCTCGTGCTGGGAATATAGCTCAGTAGTGTGACATTTACCTAGCAATACATAAGATGCTACGTGTCCCCTCAACAAAAACAGCCAGTAATGCCATTATTTATATTCCTTATTTCAACTCAACTTCACCCTAAATCCCCAAACAGTTAGTTTGGTTTAAATGAATCTCCATGGGCCAGCAAGATGGCTCAGTGGATAAAAGCACTTGCTGCTAAACCCGATGACCCGAGTTTGATCCCTGGAAGCCACATGGTGGAAGAAGAGAACCAACTCCCACAAGTTGTCCTCTGACCTCAAATTGTGCTGTGTCACACACACGTGCATGTACACACACACAATAAATAAATGAAAAAATTAAATCTCTCAGTGTATTAGGCACTTTTCTGCTACTGTGATAGAAACACTGACCCACCCAATTTACAGAAGGAAGAATTTATTTGAGCTTACGGTTCCAGGGGAATTACCGTCCGTCTTGGCGGGGAGACATGGCGGCAGAGGCAGCTGAAGAAGTGGAGCAGAAGCTAAGCTCTACATCTTCCAGCAGGCACAGGAAACAAGAGCAACTGGAGACCTTGCAAGGCTTAAGAACGCTCTAAGCCCACCCCCAGTGACATGCTTCCTCTAGGATAGCCACACCTTCTAAAACCTCCCAAAATAGCACCACCAACTGGGGACAGAATGTCCAAATATTTGGAACCTATGGGGGACATTATCATTCAAACCATCACACTCAGAATGAGACTTTCTTTTTTAAATATTTTATTTATTATTTTATTTTATGTGTATGAGTGTATTGATTACATGTGTGTAAGTGCACCCATGTCATTCAGTGCCCACAGAGGTTAGAAGATGGTGTCAGATCTCCTGGAACTGGAGTTACAGATGGTTGTGAGCCACCATGTCAGTGCTGGGAACTGAACTCGGGGCCTCTGTAAGAGCAACCAGTGCTTTTAACCACTGCATCATCTCTCCAGCCTCAGTAATGATACAAACTTTTTTAACATAAATTTTTATTGAATTTTTGTGCATTTCATATAAAGCATTTCAATCATCTTTCTACCCTTTCCCCTGTTCACACCCTCCCCCAGAGCTCCCCCTCCCCCACTGGATTTCATGCATTCTGTCATGTATGTTAAGACTTCTCCAATGAAGTTAGTGTACCCAGACATTCCTCAATACAAGTTTATTCCCTGGGGTCTAGTCAGCCCATCTAGAGTCTCTCCCTTGAAGAATATCAGCGCTCCCTCACCTGGCAGTGATCAGTTGCTAATAGTTCTTTGGCTATTTTGCCGCCCATTTTCCCAGTTCTATGCTGGGATTTTGTCTGCATGGGTTTGCATGGGTCTTGTGCATGCTGACACCATTGTTATAGGTTCATATGAGCGGGGTTCCAGGAGTCTGTAAGACTCTGTTTCATATGGTCATGCAGCTCCTCCCTGGCTCTTACAGTCTTTCTGCCCCTCTTCTGCAGTGGTCCCCAGCTTTCTTGTTCCTACCATAATTTATTGATCTTTAGCTGAATGTTTGAATGGGACATTTTATGTGAAATACGTGGTCTGATCCTCTTTCATCCCAAGCTTGGGTTTGAGGTGTTTCAGGGGGACTGCTGGTCCCTGAGCCTGGACTCCATCTTTCACAGGGGCACTTTACAGCCTCTCCATCCAAGAGCTAAATCCTCTGAGTAACCGGGAAAATGAGAGTTTGTGCTTTTGTAGGAGACTCACTCCCGATCCTCAGAGCCCTGGGAACAACCTGCTTCTTTCTGCCATCCTCCCACCCCCGCCCCAAGTCTGGTAAACACAGTCCATTTATATCACTTGGTAGCCTGCTCCAGGCGAAAAAAAAATCCACAAGACCTCTTTGGGATAAAAAAACAAACATATGGCTAAGGAAATAGATTAATAATTCAAAAAGTTATCTGCTACAGGTAGAAAAAAAGTCAAATCAAACCATTAATTTCCCTCTATGGTCTCTCCTGCAGTAGTAAGTCTATAAGGGCACAGGTTCTGTGGTAATTGGAGCAAGGCTCACAGAGCTGCCTTCCATTTTTTAATTGGGTCATTAGTGCTTCTTCAACCATCACATCTCCTGGGTTTCCACCCTACTTTTTATGGGGTGTTTTTTTCTCCCCCTCTTAGATCTTAATTTTGCAAATAAGGATCGAGAAGTGGCATTAACATCAGTCTCATTATCATGTTGCAGGTTGGCACAGGAATCCTCTCTCTGTCTTTATTAGCAGAACTTCTGATTTTTAAGCTCATTTGCATAATTCCTAGCATCCTGGGTTTATTCAGGAGGCCTTTTGATGAAGGCATGAAGATGGTCTCCTTTATACCGAAGGACTCTTCATTGAGAGTTTGGTGAAACGGCAGTGGAGGATGCAGGCTCTGCAGTTGAATGCTGTGAAGCTGGCCCCTCTTCCAGCCTCAGTTTCCCTATCTGTAGTAAATAAGAGAGGGGACTTCTACTGGATACCAAGCTGAACTGATCCAGGAAAGACACAATAATGACCTGCGCGTAGTGTTGAGTATGTTATCCATATTAAGAAGGAATGATGACGTGTAGAATACACAAGAGTGCTGGAATCATAAAGGAGCTCAAGGAGTTTGCACAAAGAGAACCAGCACCTGGATCAACACACCAAGCAGCAACAGCACTCCAGGGTCGCATTCACACCCCCGTCCTCCCATTCACCCTTTACCTCAGAGGCTAGCCACTCTACCAACTTTGAACAACTGCAGGTTAGTTTTACCCCTGTCTGAACTTTCTATAAATGGAATCAGACAGAGTGTTCTATATTTATCTAATTTCTTTTGCTTAGTATTTCTTTTTTAGTAGCAAGAATTCATTTTCCCTGCTATGTTTTGCATATTCCCGTCAGGGAGCAGGCTGCAATCTGTTTCTCCTTTCCATTTTTGGTGGTCATCTGGGTCATTTCCAGTTCTTGCACTGAAGAAGAGCAGTGGTATGATACAGCCCAAGGCATGCTCGTTTGGAGATTTTACATATGTGCACATCTGAATGGGTGCGAGTTCGGCATGACATTGCTCAGTTGTAGGAGATGGACTGTTCACCTTGAGTATACCCACCACGGGGTGTTTCAGCTGCAACAACGCATCCTCTCATCAGTGTTGATCTTCATCCTCATCCAGGCTTGTAGTATGGTCATATCACATTGTGTTTTTCCCACAAAATACCTGATATTTCATTGTTTCAACTCTTCATTTTGAAATAATTTCAGACTTACAGACAAGTGTCAAGACGAGCACAGACTGAGAGCCCTTTGCTCCTATTCACCGATATTCGTCATTTTCTACATTTGTAGAAACGCATATTCTTTCTTAAAATATGATATGTTTCAGGTATCATGGCCCATTTACTACTAAATATTTCAGTGTGTTTGCTGAGAACTACTTCTTATACAAACACAGTAGAGTCATCAAAACCAAAAACATTCAGCATTTATGGAATATAGTTAAATGATCTACAGACATTCTTCATATTTTCTAAATATTTTTATAATGCTGCTGAGAGCTTTTATTTTTCCAAACTCAGAATTCAATCTAGGATCGTGCCTTGCATTGAGTTTTCATGTCTCCATAGTGTCCTTTAATCTGGAATGTTTTATTAGTTTTTTTTCTGTCTTTCAGGGTATTGATATGCTTTGATGAGTGTGAGAATCTCTGGATGGATGTGGTGTCACATGCCTACAATCCCAGCACCTGGGAGGCTGAAGCAGGATGGTTGTGAGTTGGAGGTCAGCCTGGGCTACATATTGAGTTGCAGGCTAGCCTGGGCTACATAGCAAAATTCTCTCACAGCAAAAAAAAAAAAAAAAAACCAAACAAACAAAAGAACAAACCAAACCAAACAAAAACAATGCCTGCAATTTTAACTTGTTGATATCTCCAGGTGAGACTTGGGTTAGAAGTTTTTGTTGGATTACTTCATGAATGATGTGGCTTCTCAAGGCATCATTTGGAAGGACAAAGTAGCAATGTGCTCTGTCGCTATAGATATTGACTTTGATCACTTGAGTAGAGTGATGTGCGCCAAAATTCTTCATTACAAAATGACTTTTATCCATTTTTAATTAATGATTAATTTTTAGGAGACAGTCTCCAGGTTGTGTGAATATCCTGTATCTCATTAAACTTCTATCCATTCATTTTAGTATCTAGCGATGATTCTTGCCTGGGTCTCTTATTACTGTGCTGTAAATGGCAGTTTCCTAATTCCATGATTCCTTTGTCAATCAGCTGGCATTGTGTAGTAAGAGAGTGCTTTTCTTTCTCTCCATTAGTTAGTTAATCAATCACAATGGAGAAATAAGGATGTTAGTCCTGTGGTATATGCTGGGATAGTAGGCATAGAAAAAGAAGGCATCCCAAAGAGATGCACTTGAGACAGAAAGGCAGTTAAAACTGAGGCAGGAGAGAAAGAGAGAGAGAGAGAGAGAGAGAGAGAGAGAGAGAGAGAGCGCAGAGAATCAGGTGGAAGAGAGGAGTTTGACAGAGCTGAGGGGGAGCAGATGAGGGGAGGTAGGTTGAGTAGGGAGGGAGCTGAGACTCCTAGGCAAACATTAGGATTAAGTCTTCCTTCATAATGGTAGACTTCCTTATCTGGAAGGTTTTTTTCTGGCAATGTCTTTCCCATCAGGCATACCCAAATCAAACCAATCTTTGTTTCTTTTAGTTATCGTTTTTAAAGCATATTTATTTTATGTGTATGAGTGTTTTGCCTACTTGTAAGAAAATGCACTTATGCATGCAATGCTTGCAGAGGCCAAAAGAGGGCACCAGATCCCCTGGAACTGGCGTTACGGACCGTTGTTAGCCCCCCTATGGGTGCTAGGAACTGAACCTGGTTCCTCTGCAGCCAGTGCTCTTAACTGCTGAGCCATCTCTCTAGCATCTAGTTATTGTTTTTGAAATAACTAAACTCCAAACACAGTGGCTTAAAACTGCAACAAGTTCAAGTCTGTGTGGACCAGGCACAAGGCAGGGTTTAGCAGGGTGGTTCTCCTGCTCTCTGTGGCACTGACTGACATCCTTTACTTGACGACCTTCTTGGTGGCTGGGAGTGGGAGTGGAAGCCCAGGAAATCCTAGTTCCATGGGTTTGGATCCTCTCTCTCTCTCTCTCTCTCTCTCTCTCTCTCTCTCTCATCTCATTAGTCAGTGTTCAAGCCAAGCATCTTTCTAACATGGCAGCTACTTCTTAGAACAAAAGTCAAAGCTTCTGGGATTCACAAGGTTTAGTTCCAGCACTGGCCTGTGCCACTTCCATTGCATTCAGTTGACAAGTAATGAGGTCAGCTGGATTTCACTGGAAGGAGAAATGGATTTCCTCTATAGATGGGAAGAGAAACGTGGATGGAAACCATCTTTGGAAAATATCATGTCCTTTCCTCCAGGAAACCTCTAACTTCTCCAGCCCTGTTACTATAAACCTATAACAATTTGTTTGTGGCCTTATGTTCATTTCTCTTTAAACACTTTTAGTTAGTATATAAAATAATGGGTTTCATTACAATAGTTTTGTGCATGTATATAACTGTATTTTGTTAATAGCGACCCATTTTATAAAGTACTTTATGCTACAGTTATTTCTGAGCATCAATATTTAACTTCCCTGGTCATCAAAATGGACCCCAATTTATTTAAGTGGAGTAATTAACTAATAAATGTAGATAATTCTAATAATAGATTGCTATTCATTGAAATGATAGTCATGTGGCAGGCCTATGCATGATAATTTACATAAATTATCTAGATATATCTTTAGTAAAGATCTAACTATCTCACTTTTTAGTGCAAGAAAACCAAGACACAGAAAAGAAATGTAAACTGCTTAAAATTGCTTAGAGCAAAAGTCAGTTAGGTTTGGGCAACTCTAGAACAGAGTTTCAAACTCCCTGCATCCAAAATAGTATTTATGTTGGTTCTGCTTCCCGGCAATGGTGACTAGCATAGCAGGAAACACATATGTGGGAGCATCTCTGTGTGCTGGCTTAGAGTTCAAGAGGGGTATCGCTAGTTTATTTATTTATTTTTAATCTTTTGAGAAACCTCCATAGTGATTTCAACAGTGGCTGCACAGGTTCATGTTCCCACCAGCAGTGAATAAAAGTTCCTCTATCCTCACATCCTCAGCAGCCTAGGCGATCATCAATAAATGGATGGATATAGAAAGTGCAGTATGTATAAACAAGGCAAATAAAAATGAAATCAAGACATTTTCAAGAAAATGAACAGAACCAGAAATCATTATGCTAAGCAAAATGTCAGACTCGAAAGACAAACACAGAACATTTTCTGCATAGAACCTAGATTTAAAATTATGTGTTTGTATGTATAGGTATATACGTATATGTATGTGGGTCACATAAATAGAAAGGAAATCTAGAGAGGGGAGAAAGTTTTAAGGGAGGAGAGAAATGAGAAGGTAATAGATCTAGATGACACGAAAGTAGGAAGACTATCTGGGGGAGGAAAGGGAGCCAGCCACTGAGGGGGGGCAGGGGAGAGGAATGAATAACAAAGGATCATGACATCATAACTCACTTGCATGATGAAAGCCATAATGCTCCCCATTACTTTGCATGCTACTTTAAAATGCTTTAAAAGAGAAAAATTCTCCATTTATTAAGCACGTGCTATGTGCAATGCCTTTTTCTTATGGCTGGTGTATCCAAGAATGCACAGATTCAAATTCCGTGCTTATTCTGGGTAGAAGAAATAGTCTCAACAAATAATGACCCTGCAATGCTGAAAGACAGGAAACATTAGATCCTAGGGTGGTAGACTGAGACCTCAGGCTAGGGCCACCAACCCTCCTATAGAAACAGAGGGAGACCAGCTGTGGCGGAGAGCTTTGGCTTGCCCCTGGAAGGGTAAATGATAACTCACTGGGAAGAGGGGTTGATGGGAAAAGAAGCTGGAGAAGTGGTTGGATTGTAGCCATGAAGGAAAGGATTCGACTGAGTTTCCCTTGTGGATTTTCATACACCTGTCCCAGGGAATCTGTGCAGGGTAGTCTCATTCTCCTAGTCTTCTTATAAAGAGAAACTGAGGGTCAGAGAGGTCATCACACACCTGGGTCACATAGGTAACTGGACAAAGTGGGTCTAGTGGAAAAGTGAATGCTGGCGCCACCTACAGGTGGTAAAAAGTGACTAGTGGCTGGTGATGTAGATACCTGTTTAGGAGGCTGTGCCTGGGACCAGTGACGAACTGTGGAGGACTCAGTGTCAAGAGAGTGGAAAAGAAGGGGTGAACTTGGGGTGGCTTTTGTGAGAATGGATCTGTAAGACAGGAAAGAAGGGAGAGAAGCAATGTATCACTCAAACTTCGATCTGGAAGACTTCTGAGTAGGAATTTTTTGATGGAGCTATAAGGGGCAGGGGCAGGGGCAGGGGCAGGGTAGCTCAGCTGCTAAGTAGATGGAGGGACTGTCCTCTGAGTCTGTTATTTACGTGTCTCCTGCCTTAATCGCTCTCTCACTTTTACACAGCTGAATATGAGGGTAATAGGTTCAGCTACCTTGTAGCTGCATTTAACAAGCCAATACACAGTCAGTGCTAAGCACAGAACCTCTGCCAAGTAACAGAACCATGTAACAAGTTTGACATTCATTCATTCATTCATGTCTCTTGGATACCTTCTACAGGCCAGGGACTCTTTTGGATTCTGAAGACACAGACCGCAAGTCAGATAATCAAAATTCATAGGCTTGTGGAGGTTAAATTATGAGTATCTATTACTAGAGAACACATGACACAAAAGCTAATTGCAGAGAATACTTGAGTGTGTGCAGGAAGTCAACTGCACCAAGAGAGAAAAGGCAGCTGCTTCTTATTTTTATTTTTATTAAGTTTTAGAGACAGGGTCTCACTAGCCTAGAATTTGCAATCCTCCTGCCTCAGCCTCCTGAACGCTGTGACTATAGGTGTGTTCCACCATGCCCAGCTTGAAGAACAGGTTTTTGCAATATATATTTTTATTGAATTTTGTGCATTTCATACAATATATCTTAATCATACATAGATCCCCTCCCTAATCTACACTCCCACATAGATTTTATGCTCATCAGATTTTATGCATTCTATCATATATGTTAAAGCCTATCGAGTCAAATTTGTGTACCCAGATATCCTCTGTGTGAGTTCATTCACTGGAGCCTGTTCAGCCTGTCTACAGTTACTCCCTTAAAGAAAAGTAACTCTCTCTCACTTAGCAGTGATCGACTACCAATAGCTACTAGGCTAAGGTTGAGGCCTTCTTCCCTCAACCTTGTCTGACTAAGTTTGCATAGGTCTTGTGCATGCTGACACCGTTACTGTAAGTTCATATGAGAAAGTTCCCAGAAGTCAGGAAGACTCTGTTTCCTTGTAATTATGCACCACCCCTGACTCTTACAATCTTTACACCCCCTCTTCTGCAATGGTCCTTGAGCCCTGGGTGGGTGAGCTTTAATATAGGAGTCCTATTCAGGGACACAGACTCTGCCGTCTCTTATTCTCTACACTTTGGGCAGCCTTCTGTGTTAATCACCCTCTGTTGCATGTGGAGAACAGTTTTTTTTAAGTTGAAGAATGGTTCTTCTCTGTAAGAATGTCAAGAGATAGTCTTACTGGTCTCATCTTGGAAAGAAGTACTGTAGGGATCTAGAGAGCAGGAGTCAGGGATGCTATGAAACATCCTGAGGTGCAGAAGAACAGCCTCCCACAGAAAAGGGTGGCCCACCCAGTGTCAAGACTTGACACCTGAGATCAGAGCTTGAGAGAATGTCTTTCCAAAGAGGGGACGTTTGAACAGCGATTTCAAGCTTAAGGAATAAGCTTGAAAGTCCTGAGAGAAGTTGACTCAAACACATTTCAGCCAGAGGGAACAGCAGCCACAAAGCCCAGATGAGGGGAAGATTTCTTATGTCCAAGGATAGGAAGGAGACCACAGGGCTGGGAAGTGTTTGACACAAACAGGGATTAGAGAAATCAGCAGCCAGGTCAGTCACTGTGTCCTGAGCCTCAGGAAGAGGCTTTCATTTATTCTAAGAATCCCAGGAAGCCACTGAAGACTGTGAAACAAGGGAACACCTGTTCAGGTTTAGATCACACATTTTAAAAGTTCACACTGCCTGCCATGCGGGTGGAGGGGGGCAGTGACAGCCTCAGCAGGCCCTGACAGTAACTCATCAAGAAAAGGACATGCTGCTGTGGGGATTTTCAGGAGAGGTGTTGAGAAACAAATGATTATAGGGATGCTTTGGATCGAGGGCAGACACATGAGATGCTGGATCCTAGGAGTGGGGTGGATGGGAAACCAGAGGTGACTCGGGCTACTAGCCGGAGGTTCCGAATAGGGGGCAATGGTATTCACTGAGCCGGGACTGACTGAGTTGGAAAGGCTTCAGAACAGTTTAAGAAGCTGTTTTGGGAAGCTAGATGCATCTGAAGCTGCTGGGGAGGTCGGGGCTGGGAAGGGTTTATTATGATCCTATGTTACAGCCTATGTTATAGCTTAGTTCCTTTTTATAGGAGATGCTCCCTGCTTAAGAGCCAGCATGCAGATGACTGACGTCCCAGGCAAGCATTTCCTTGGAGTCAGTACCAGGTCCAGCTCTGTGATATTTTTAAAGTGTTCCATCCTCCTGCCCCTCTTTGAACTGAGTTGCATGTTTAATTGAGTTTCCTCTTGCTACCTCAGAAAAGGGGGAGATACCCTGAGGAACTGATACCAGCCTGCAAAGCATGGGATTTCAGTGGCTACCCTGGCTGCTTCTTCCTTTATCTTTCCCTTCCTCAAGTTCTGCCTCTTCTCCACCTTCTCCTGCCCCTCCCCTCGCCTTCTCCCCCTCCTCCTCTTGCTCTTCCTCCTCTTCCCTTTCATATCTTATGTCTTCCAGGGACTTGTTCCTTTGCCAGTCCTGGTCAGCTTTGGGAAGCCTAGAGGACCATGTGGTAGAGCACACAGGGCAAACACTACCCTTAAGAACCAAGGCTCCAGCAGTCACAGATACCAGCCCGCTGACATGCATGATTGGGGTGCAGGTGACCGAGGTCCTCAGCTTGGTCCGATCACAGGCTGGCTGTGTGGCTTTAGGTCCTCAGCTTGGTCCGATCACAGGCTGGCTGTGTGGCTTTGGGCAGGCACTCAGATCTCTGTTTTTCCTTTAACAACGGGCCATGATAGTCCATGCATCGTGGGAGTCCTTCATGAACAGCAGATGAGATCAGGTGCCTGAGGTGCAGAAAGTGCTATGCACACTTGACAGACGCCATGACTTCCGGCCCCTGCACACCCGCAGCCAGTCCTAGCCCCATCATGCATGGCTCTGTTACAGATGTCTACCTCTCCCCACCTCCAGTTCTCAGGTTTTGTTCTCGCCCACACCTCCCTCCACCTCTCTTTAACACATTCTTAATGATGCTATAATATATATAT
>NW_008331824.1:846910-851449 GCF_000622305.1 Nannospalax galili
ATACTACTTTATATCACTTCCCTGACACCCTCTACCCCGCAGCCTCACACACCACCCTGCCCCATGTAGGTTCTGAATTTGTTGATAAAGGAATGGGCAGAGGAGGAAGTAGAAACAGAAAATTAAAATCATTTGCCCAAAGCTGCAGATCTGGTAGGTGGTGGGGTAGAATTGAGGGGCAGGAGTACAGAAATGGTCAGACCCCTCCGGCCACTCCACTGGGAGTTGTAGGGGATTATGATTTTGGGCTTCCTCATGAGCAGTTGAAAGAAGCCGTGTGCACAGCATGACTTAGTGATACGAACTCCCACAGGGAGGTGTGCAGGGATCCGGTGAGGCATGAGAGGAGGCCATTAGCAAGCACATTTTGCAGCGAGAACCTCATCCCTGTGACTCACCTGATGTTGATGGTGGATACCTGGGAACACATTCCAGGCTCTTCTTAAATGCACATTATAAGTATAATGTGTGGACCGTTGTGTCTCAGCTCTTCCACCCTTGGGCTCATTTCACATGCAGAGTAGTCTGGCTTTGTGCAGAAGGTATGTTCCTAAAGCCCCTGGCCTTCCATCTGTGGAAGTCCCAAACCAGTCTTTCAGGACCCTTCCTTTGTTGGGGTAAAGTTGAGGGTGCAGGGTTCTGCAGTGGGTCTTGTAGGATTGTGACCTGTTGCCAACCGTGGTGACACCCAGGGCACTCCTGTTGCTTTCCCTGTTTGGGTTGTGCTTTTCCCTTCTGCTCAGCTCCTTCACTCTCCCAACCATCTCACCAGCACCCTTGCTCCTGTTTCTGACTCTGAGAAATCATATTTAAGCGTCAGCAAAGGGATGCTCAGGAATTGAAACTAGACACCGCTTGGTTCTAAGATTCAAATCCCAGGTATATTAGTTACTTTTCTGTTGCTGTGATAAAACACCCAGATCAAAGGTGATTTATAGAAGAGTTTATTTTGCCTTACAGTTTCAAAGGGATAAGAGTTCCTCCTGGAGAGGCACCCAGGCACGGTGACTGTAGCAAAATGAGAGTTCCCATCTTCAAAGGCAAACTGGAAGCAGAGACAGCAAAACTGGGCTATGAACTCTCCAAGCTCACCCCGAGCACTGACCCTCCTAAACCTCCACAGACAGTGCTACCAACTGGGAGCCAAGTATTTAAACGTGAGTCTCATTCAAATCACCACACCAGATCTGCTGTTTACTCTGGTGACCCTGGACGTGTTCTTTAATGTCCTCAGGCTTCCTTGGTGAATGGATGCACCAATGTGTGCTTTGCCTTGTGTTGGGAGAAGGAAACCATGCACATGCTGATTTGTCCAGTACCTGGAGCATCAAAGAACATTAGAAACCAGAAGCTCAGGGCTGGGGTGGCTCAGAGGATAAAAGGTTTACTATGCAAGCATGATGACCTGAGTTTAGATCTCGGCACTCACATAAAAGCCAAGCATGATGGTATACACCTGTAAGCCTAGCACTGGGGTCGGGGTAGAGGTAGGATCCCAGGGGCTCAGTAGCATCCTGTCTAGATGAATCAGTGACCTCTATGTTCAGTGAGGTAAGATGGAGGAAGAAACTCAGCATTTACCTCTGTCCTCTACACACACGCATAGGTGAGTACACATGATACACGTATACATTACACACACAGAGACAGACACACACATACAAGCTAACCTTATGATGGGATGGGTCACAGGATGTTCTCATCACCTATATTTGCCATTAGCCCGAGAACAAGCTAAGAGCAGGAAAGAGAGAGGTCCTGCAGCCTGAGGTTGTGGGACCCCTAGATGCTTCATGCCTCTGAGTCGCCATTGCAGAGTGCCCTGCTTCTGGAAGCCCTCACCAACTCCTCTCTATGTACATGTCATACCCAGCCCATCAACATGGCAGAAACTTATAACTTCTTTATGTGAAGTTCTTGGTCAGTGTTTCGCAGACTAACTTGCCCAAGGCCACACAGCTTGGGTGGAGCAGTGCTGGGCTGGAACTCAGGTGGTCTTGCTCAGGGCCCATGCTCAGATCCTCTCTGCTGCTTCACCTCTTCTAAGGGGACCAGCAGGGCTTGGCAGCAATTTGTGAACAGACAAGAGGGGATGAGGCATAGCCGCCTCTTATTTGGTAAGCTCAGAAATAGTGCATTTAGCAAAAAGCAGTGAGGTACTCCAGGGGGCCCCCACCCTGTCTTCTCTCTGTGAAGTCCCTCACCCACCTTCTCAGGAGGTCAAGGTGTCCAGAATTCCTGCATTTGCTAAGATGTCCTGACCTTTACTTTCTTTCCACACCAGCTGATGCTCCCTGGAAAGAACACTATGATGACATTCTGTATGGGAGAAGAAGGGGGTTTTATACTATTAGGTTTCTCTGATTCCCACTGCTGGGCAGGTGCGGTGAGCGCACCAGATGGAGCCAGTGGCTTGTGTGAGCCTTGGAGCCTCTTTTCCCACCAACGTGGACTGATGTGGTCGACTGGAAGTGGAAAATGGAAATCTAAAAATTATAGGCAAAGAATGGCAATTAGTTTAACTACAGCAAAGAGATGAGTTGATTTTTTTTTTTAAAACCAACATTTTGCTAAGTAAGTCAGTGCCGGGAGCAATTTTACCAGAAAATAAAAATAAACTCCAGTTTGCATGCATTTTCGAAATGTGATGACTTCTTTCCCTTGTGTTTATGGTGTGCAAGGTCGGGAGCTATGCCAGGGAGTGACTGGAGGGCTTCACAGGGATGAGCGGGGCAGGATGTGCAGTCCAGTGGCCTGAGTTCGAATTCTCACTCTTAGCTGTGCAGCTTCACACAGATTTTGATCACTCTGAACCTCTGGCTCTGGCCTTTCATGGGATTACACTGAGGATCGAATGATGATGCCCACACTCCCTCAGCACAGTGCCAAGTGCATGGCTAGCTGTCAGTCACGGGCAGCTGATGTGACCAAAAACTTGAAAAACCCATGAAAACCTATGTCTGCTTTCAAAGATGTCTTCACACAGAAAGAAGCTGGGGAGATGGTTCAGCTGGTGGAGTGCTTACCTTGCCAACACGAAGACCTGCGCACATCCCCAGAACCCGTGTAATAAAGCTAGGCATGGTGACATGCTTGTAATCCCAGCACTAGAGCCATAGAGACAGGCAGGTTCCTGGGGCTCACTGGACAGCTGGCCTAGCCTACTTGGCAATTCTGGGTCAAGTGAGAGCCCCTGTCTCAACAGCAAAAGGCGAACAGCCCTGGGGAAGGACACCTGAAGTTGTTCTCTGTCCTCCACACACGTGTACACACATGCACATGCATGCACACATTTGAGTACACATACAAATTATACATACAGAAAAGACAACCAGAGCCTGCCTCCTGGATGTGACTTCTAATGCCAGTGACAAAAGGCAGAAATGATTAACCACAGCACAATGGTGACAGTGTTAAAAATGAATTCAAATGGAGGCCACGGAATTTGCCAATTGTTACTCCTCCTGGAGAGTTCTATTCACTGTAGGATAACTATTAAGACAATTATTTATTATTATTATTAGTTGTTATTGTTGTTGTGGTTCTAGGGATTGGACTCAGGGCCTCACACATGCTGGAAAGTGCTCTACTACTAAAACATAGCCCCAGGCCTTGTTTTACTATTTTCAGACAGGGTCTTATTAAGCTTCCTTAATGGAGCATGGACTTGAACTCATGCTCTAGCCCAGGCAGGCTTGAACTCAGCATTCTCCTGCTTCAGCCTCCCTAGTATCTAGGATTACAGATCTGTGCCACTGGGTCTCACTAAAACACTGGTTTTGACTTCAAATAAGCAAGGCATTAGAATGCGACTGTATGTACTAACCTTGGGCTGTCAGTTTCTGTGAGATTTAGTTTACCCAACTGGAAAATGAACATAACAGTCCCAAACTCCTGGGGTTGTGTGAAGATTAATTTAGATAATGTGAAAAATTATTTCTGCACAATATTTGATTAATGCTATCAGTAATTATAAACACGCGTACGTGCTCTGCTCATATCTTCTTTTCCAGCCCTATGAAGTTTAAGTGAGAAAATGTGTTTATGTTTATGGTCTATAACATTTGTTGATATGTATGTACATACACACCACCACACAAGTTTTTGTGATGAGAGCACTTAAGACCAACTCTCTTAGTAATTTTCAATTTTGCATTAATATTAGCTATAGTGAGAAGTCTGTAAATTCGATCAGAACCTATTCTAATACAAAAGTTATTTATTTATAAAAAATATATGCATTGCCTTTTGAAAGTATTTTATGTATTATTTTTATTTTATGTATATGAGTGTATTGCCTGCATGTAGGTAGGTGCACCTGTGTCATGCAGTGCTCTCAGAGGGTCAGATGAGGGTGTCGGGGGCTGGAGAGATGGTGCAGTGGTTAAGAACACTAACTGCTCTTGCAGAGGACCCGGGTTTGATTCCCAGTACCCACATGGCGGCTAACAACTGACGGTAACTCTAGTTCCAAGGGATCCAACGCCTTCTTCTGACCTCCTCAGGCACTGCATGCGACAGGTGCACTTACATCATGCA
>NW_008331824.1:851980-852273 GCF_000622305.1 Nannospalax galili
GATTCAATACTACTGTATGTTATTAATTGTGGAGTTTTTAGCGTACATGTAAAGTATTCTGCTCTTGGGGATGGAGAGATAGCTTAGCAGCTAAGCTAAAAACCTTTACTGTTCTTCCAGAGGACCCAGGTTTGATTCGCAGCACCCACATGGCAGCCAACAACCATCTATAACTCCAGTTCCAGGGAACTCAATGCCCTCTCCTGGCTTTCATGGGCATTGCACAACTTGGGTGCACTTAAATGCATGCAGGCAATACACACACACACACACACACACACACACACACACAC
>NW_008331824.1:852405-867542 GCF_000622305.1 Nannospalax galili
TAAAAAGAAGAGGGTGTCAGATCCCCTGGAACTGGAGTTACAGATGGTTGTTAGCTGCCATGTGGGTGCTGGGTATTGAACCTGGGTCCTCTGCAAGAGCAGTCAGTGCTCTTAACCACTAGGCCATCTCTCTAGTCCCTTGTATTGCTTTTTTTTGAGACAGGAATTCATGACGTAGCCCAGGCTGGCCTCGAGTTCATGACAATCATCCTGCCTCAGTCTCCCAGGAGGTAGAATTATAGGTGCAAGCTACCACATCTGGCTGTTTTAAAACTATTTTCCACAAATATTTTTATAATTAGGTTCATTTTAACAGATATGTAAAATACAAAAATTGTATCTATTAATGGGTAGCATGATATATATCCATACATGTGTGTATTATGTCATACTTACTCAGATTAAACATTGATTTCCTTAACTACTTACTACTTCTTCATGGTGAAAACACTCAAGATACTTTTTCTAGCCTTTTGGAACATACGACACATTATTATAATCTGTAGTGATGCTACTAAACAAAAGCACCCAGGACTTCTTGTTCTCCTGCGATCTAGCTGTAACTTATCATGGGTAGCATGCCTCTGCCTCTCCCCTATGCTCTTCCCTGATACTCTCTCTCCATCCTCTGCTGATCACCATCCTGTCTCAACTTCTCTGTGACTGACTTCTTCAGGTTCCCTATGAGTGAGGTTGTAGAATGCTGCTCTTTCTGTGCTTGGCTAGTTTCTCTACAATAATATTCTATAGGTTCATCCAAGTCTTGATCTCTGTCTCTGTCCCTGTCTCTCTTCCCCTCCATTCCCCTCTCCTCTCTTCCCTTCCCTTCCCCTCCATCTCCCTCCCTTCCTCCCTTGACAATTTATTTGGCTTGATGCTATATCTTTCTCTACAACAGGTGGGGTTCTCTGGCTTTCCTAAGTGTGTTTCAAACACCTTGTAAAGCTTGATTTAGAGGACAATCTGATTTCCATAGTTGGCCCCTCTGGGATTCTGGATTTGAGGATGTCCTAGAAAGGTGATGATACAGCCTGTCCTCTGGGAGCCCTCGGAGGTACAGACCAGTGGACTTTGAGCTGCTTGCCTCTGGGTCATGAAGCACTTTAGAGGCCCAAGGACCTCCAGACTCTTTGCCCTATAGCAAATTTCCAGTTTGATTATTTCTTTTGAAAACTTTGACATGCATGTAAACCACTCTGCAATCTGCTTAAATTGCAGATTCTGATCCAACAGATCTGAGGAGCATGTTTCTAAACAGTTCCTAGGGATTTCTGATGGTACAGATCTTCCAGGGTTTGGCTATGGTGTGAGTGTATCCCTTAAGGGTCATGTCAAGGGTCATGAGCTGGAAGCTTCATCTCCAGTGTGTCAGTGTTGGGAAGTGGTGGGACCTTTAAAAGGCAGGGCTTCCTGGAAGGTGTCATTAAATCATTGGAAGGGATTAATGTAGTTCTCTTGAGAACTGAGTTATTTCCAGAGAGACAAGGTTGTGAAAGAGGGCAAAGTCTCTGTCTCTACACATACATGTTCTCATCATTGTCAGACTATCTTCCACTAGGTCTCACTGGAACTAAGCGGATGTTAGTGTCAAGCTCCTGAGCTCTCAGAATGGTGAGTTTGTCTTTGCAAAGTAGCCAATTTCAGATATTTTGTTATAGCAACAGAAAATGAATTAATACAGGGTCCATGGACCATACTTTGAGTAGCCAGGATGGAGTACATGTTGCCATGTAGAATGCTCCTCTGCCTTGAGGTCTTCTAATTTCTACCTAGCAAATGGAGTATTTGTGTGCTGTGCTGCTGTCAAACCTGCAAAGCACTATAGTATTTCTTCCCTTGTTAGTGTCTTATAATCTTGATGCTTGTCTCTTCCATTAGACTAATCCATTCTAAAGTTTTCCATAGAATGAAAAAAACAACAGAATAGAAACAAAGCAAAGTGTATGTCAGGCCAGTGAATAAATTAAGATCATTAGTTTGGTATGTATGATAATTGTGCCCTTCCTGAGGGTAGTCCTAGGAAAGTATTAATATGATTCTTTTAGGACCTAGGTGAATTTGTGAGAAGTCAGATTGCTATGAAGAATGTAAGCCTGACCCTGGATGTTATTATATGACATGCTAGAAAAATCAGTAGCTTACTCACATCACAATAGCTGAAACAACATGAGTTTCAACTGACAGACAACTGAATACACAAAGTGTGATATATCCATATAATGCAATACTATTCTGCCTTGAGGAGGAAGTTCTGACATCTGTAATGACACAAATGAACCTTGAGGACATTGTGCAAAGTGAATGAGCCAGTCATAAAATGGCAGATGCTATATGATTCTACTTATATGAGGAAACAAGGAGAAGCAAATTCAGTGATAGAAAAATGGTGGTTGCCAGGGTAATAGGAAGAGAATATTGGGAATTGATGGCTAATGATTAATGACTTTCAGGTTTTTAAAGATGTTTTCTGTTTAATTAGTGTATGCCTATGTGAGTGCAGTGCTCACAGAGTACAGAAGAGGGAAGAAGATCTCCTGGAGCTGAAGTTATAGGTGGTTGTGAGCTACCATGTGGGTACTAGGAACAGAACTATGGTTCTCTGTAGAGCAGCACTGAAGAGCTTCATATTTATTTGTTTATTTTTAGGATTTTTTTTGAGACAGGGTCTCCCTGTAGCCTCAGCTGGCCTAGAACTCACTATGTAGATATGTAGTTTGGCCTTGATCTCATAAATATCCACCTGCCCCTGCCTTCTGAGTGCTAAGACTAAAGGAGTATGGCACCACATCTGGAAAGAGCTTTGTTTTTATATGAAAAGTCTTATAGAGAGAGGCAGTGGTTTATAAGTGTATTTACAAACATCATAATGAATTTCTAACTTCAGAGTACTTATGTGTATTTACCACCATACAGTATGAAGAAGATAGCAGACTGTTCTTCCACTAGGCATATCTGGCCTTGCCTGGCAGGAGTGCCCTCCCGTGACTCTCTGGACAAGCCCCACCTGCAGGACACTGAGAATTCCTTCACTGGACATGCTAGCTTCTGTCATTGTGACAAACAACCCAAGGGAGTCAGCTCTAGGGAGGAAAGGTATGTTTGGCTCACAGCTTCAGGAGTCTCAATTTACAGATGCTTGGCCTCATCACATAAGGATTATAGTTAAGCTGAGCATCATAGAAGGAAGGGTATGGCAGAGCCCAGCTGCTCACCTTGTGACAAGGAAGAGAGGAAGGAGGACTCTCTACCAGTGACTTTTCTGTTGTTGTGATAGAATACCCTGAGGAAAGCAGCTTGATGAAGAAAAGGCTTATTTTGGCTCACAGGTCCAGTGGGAAAGGCATGGCAGCAGGAGTATGAGGCTGCCCCTGCAGTCAGGAAGCAAAGAAATCACATTTCATTCATACACAGGAAGCAGAGAGGGGGAATAGGAAGTAGGTCCAGGCTATAAACCCTCAAAGTCCACCCCCACTGACATACTTCCTGTAGCAGGCTCCACCTCCTAAAGACCCCATAACCTCCCCAGATAGTGCCACCAACTGGGGAACAAGTGTTCAAATCCATGAGCCTTTGGGGACATTTCTCAGTGAAACCACCAGAGTCCTGTATGCCGATATACCAGTGAACTACCTCCCCCAACAAGGTCTATCTACTTAAGTTTCTGTCACTTCACAATAGTACTACCATCTGGAGACCCAGGTTTCAGTCTATAAGCCATTGGAGAATATTCCAGAGCCAAAGTGTAGCATTACACTTCAGATGAGCAAGAGATCTGTGAGCCTTCCTTTCCTGCCCATAATCTTATCTTGCTCTAAGTTTCCATCTTTGCCTGGAACAGGTGTGTAGAGAAACTAGTTTTGCATAATTTTTTTCATATTAACTCAGCTTTGGCAAAGAATCTGTACACATTCAAATGCTCTCAGGGTTGTTTATCTCCTCTCTCTGAGACTTTCTCCTCTCCCTCTTGCAAATCGTGTCTGGGCTCATAAAGAATGAGTATTTCAGGTATTTCAAGGTGAAGAAGCAATCTCTGTCCATGTCTGTCTACTCTTCAGTCTATTCTGCAGGGTTCTGAATCTTGATATGACCATGGAAAGCTGGGGACTCTCCTCTCCAGATACTTTCTCAGCACCACTAATGACCACCTCTGAAACACAGATCTCTGCTGTCAGTGCTGGCCCTGAGGTCCCCTCAGTCTACAACATCCTTATTGAAAAGCCAGTCTTCTGCCCTATCTATTTTCTCAGAGACCATGAGAGGAGAATGAGGAGGATGAGGAGGAAGTGAAGCAGGAGGGGGGGAGGAGGAGGAAGGATCTTATCTGCTTTCTGTAGGATTGTGTGCCAAGAAACGTTACCTCTACTAAAATCCACATCAGGGACTAGCAAACTACAACCTACATGCCAAGCCTTTTCTGTCACTGGATTTTGCAAATAAGGTTTCATTAAATAGAGCTGTCCCCACTGGTTACATATCCTTTGTACTAGAGCAGCTAAGTAGATGGTTGTGATAGTGACTACTTAACTCTATGCGGCCCTTTGCAGGGAGAGTCTTGTGACCAGCAGCAGTCTTTGTGATGGAGTCCAGGGCTATGCAGAGCATGGCCTGGGTAGCTATAAGGAACATCTTATGCTGCAGTGGCCACATTTCAACCACAGCTACCTGAGTTTTGCCATGCTACACCAGCTTAGGAACACACTGCAAGGAACTGCCTCCTAGGGCCTAGCTTACTCTCAAACCATTTGGGCTCTTTTTTCAAGATGGGGGATTTGTTTTCTTCCCCTCAAAATTTCTTTCTCCTTTTATTTCTCCTGTTGACTTTCCTCCCCTTGCTGGGACTAGAATCCTTCTTTTTCAGAGGTGGGAATTCTCTCTCTGTCTTCTCTTTCTTGTGCCTTATGGCATATTTGACGACCATACCTCCTAAGTTTGCCTTAGAGTTGTTTTAGGATTCAGAAGTATGCCTTCCTCTATCAACAGTCCAAATTAGGACCACTCTAAACAGTGATATGGAGAGCCCATTTTGGAAGTCGAAAGGGTATACGTTGCTCCTTTCTCTTTGGGCCTCCACTACAAGAGTCCTAGTGCTTCCTAGTGCTCTGGTTGAGGAGGGATGTTCACATATTTCAAACCACAATCCCTTTGGACAATTGTTAGCAATTTCAGGCACAGTGTTGAATAACTGATCCATAAATATTATCTCTTTCAGTCACTACGGGGGATTATCAAAGAGCTTCAGCATCTAGAAGTTTGATCCTATCTGAAACCCGTCTCATGACAGGGAAGGCACAGAGCATGTCAGTTCATGCTGGTAGAATTCTGTGGTAGAGGCTGTTCACATGACAGTGGACCAAGAAGCAAAGAGCATGGTGGAATAGGGCATGGCACAAGTTTCAAAGTCTTCCCTCTAATGACCAACTCCTGCCTCCTAAGGCTTCAGTGGCCTCCCAAAATAGTGCACTAACTGGAGAACAGCACTTAGAACATCAGCCTGTGGACAACATTTCAGACACCAACCCTAACAATGTAAAAGACATTGGCATGACATCATCCAGGTGCGGCCAAGCTGCTATGGAATTCCAGGTGGGGCCAGTTATGGTGAAGTTCTCACCTTTCCTTCATTTGACATTCAGATGCTCATTTGGGAATCATCGGCTCTTTTATTCACATCACTGGAGCCAGCCCACTGCATATGCCTCTCTTTGAAACACATGGCTCTTTAGATGCCTGATTTTCACTCCTGTTTCCCAGAGGCAGAGCCAGCAGGCATTTCCACATGGTTTCTTGATCCTCCAGCTGGAACTTTGAAGGACCCTGCGCGACCACTTCCACTTCCGTTGCTTCCTTGTCTTCTGCTGAGTAGCAGGTGTCACCATGAATGGGCAAGCAGGGCATTTCCCTGACCGGGTGGATGCCTCCCTCTACACTGTCACTTACTGTCACTGGGCACTTACTGTCAACAGAGAGCAGGTGTTTCGAGAAGACTGAATACGCTGTGGGGGGCAAGGTCTACTCTGGGCTTGGCTCTGGAAGGCCAAACTTAACCATCAAACTGAACCATCTGAGGCTCCTCCAGGAAACAGGTTGAACAAATCTCTTTTCCATCCTTGGGCTCATGCATATTCATAAGTTAAACAACTCCAGGCTGGAGATAATGATTCATGCAGGAAGCACCATTCTGAACATTATTATCTGGGAGTGACAAATGAATTTCTAACTTAACATGTGTATTGCACAAATAGATCACAAGAGCTTCAAAGTCAGAAGCAGCCTTTGGAGTCATGTAACTTCTGCTGAAACGTAGTGTAAACTGGTGGAGGAGGGAGGACGTCTCCCACCAGTGGGCTATGCATTGCGGTTCCCTTCAAAGGCAGAGGAGAAATGAAAAGGGGGAAATGTTTCAAACACTGAAGAAGCCAATAATAATGACCAGAATAAAAAGAACAATGGCAAAAACAAAGAGCCAGTCAGAACACAAATAACACCACTGGATTGAGTTATTACTCAAGAATGAACAGAATCCTCCTTTTCCCCCCTACTGACAGCAAAAATGGAGCGGAGGCCAGTTGGGTTCATTGGCTACTCAATAACAATCAGAGGGCAGTCAGAGCACGGCAAGAGTGAGGAGGCAATGGTGGAATTGATTTGCGCTGCATTTCAAGTTCAGTTTCATGTGGAAATGCTAATTTATAGCATGGTAATGTGATAGCTACACTACCAGCCTGTGTGAAAAGATTGGTCACTTCACTCGTCAAAGCCAACAGTCAAATTCAAAGTGGTTACTGTCCAGGACTGGCAGCTCTTCCAGGACTGGGTCTGAGCCAGTTCTTAAAGTTCTATATTCCTCTCATCACTGTTTCCTAGCCAGGTTCCTTTCCTTGCAAATGCTGGAATTAATTGACTTCATTCCCCAAAAGCTCACAGGGAACATACTGTTATAGAACCTGACCACCAATCCCTTGTCCACTCCTCTCCCCTCCCCTCCCCTCCTCTCTTCTTCTCTCCCTTCCCCTCTTCCTTTCTCTTTCCCAATGCTATTTACTTTAGTTAACACAGGCATTCATTCATTCCTTGTGATGGTGAGTCTTCATTGTCAACTTGACTAGATTTAGATTCACCTAGGTGACTGGTGAGCACACCTCTCTGGGAGTGTCAGTTAGGGCATTTTCCCAGAGGATTAACTGGGTGTGGAGAACTCTTGTTGAATGTAGGCAGCACCATCCCTGGGGCCTGGGGTCCCAGACGCAGTACAAGGGAAGACAATGTGCCACCTCAGACCACTATTCCCTTCTCTCTGCTTCTTTGTCATCCATGAAATAAGTAGCTTTCGTCTTCCAAACACTCACACTACCATGATGTTCTAGCCAAGTGTGTGGGACCAAGATACCACAAACAGAACCATCAGAAACCATGAGCCAAGATAAACCATCCCTCCTCTAAGTTGTCTATACCAGACATCTTGGTTTCAGTGGAGGAAAATTAACTAACCCACCCTTTGACTTAAGATGAAAATTCACCCTTCTAAGCTCACTGTAAACTTAAAACATAATTCCCTCAACACTCTAGCTATACAGTGCATGATGGAAGATCGTTGTCGGCCCTTGTAATCACATGTCTGACTGGAAGATGAGGTTGGCTGCCACTGCCCAGCATCAAGAGGACTAAATATCACTAGCCTGGAAAAAGATTCAAATTCATAATCCAAAGGGAGAGTTCCATTGAATGTGTACCAATTTCATACCACTGAAAGTTGAAATTTGTGAATGGAGCCATCATAAGTGGAGGACCACTTGCAATATATTTGTGAATATTTATGAAGTACAAGATGCCATGGTAATGCATATCCCTTATCTTACTAAAGTTTCACAACCAATGATTATTAATTCACTTTTTTGCTAGTAAGATCAAATACTTGTCAGAAGCAACATGGGAAGGAAGGGAACATTCATTTTGGCTCACAGCTTCAGAAGGTTTGAACATGGTTAATCAGCCCAATGCGGTTGGGCAGAAAATCACAGCAAGAGTGTGTGGCAGAGGCTTTTCACCTCACGGAGAGTAAGCAGAGAGAAGGGAGCTGGGGACATTTAACAGCTGACCCCCAGTGACCTACTTCCCTACAGTGGACTCCACCTCTCGGAGTTCCCAAAGTAGCAACACCAACTACGAATCAAGCATTCAGAACAAGAGCCCATGCAAGAGCATTTCATGTTCAAACTATAGGAAATGAAAGAAGTGCTAATTTTGCTATGAAGTTAAGTCATGTAGCCTGTGGTTGGCAGAGGCTAGAGTGATAGGAACCAGGTCTGTTGGGGATGGATAGTGTTCTAAGGTGCTTGGCCAACTCTTAATCAAGCAGAACTCTGGTGAAGGACCTTTCATAGAGATGGGCCACTGGGTCCCGTGACTTCCTCTTATGGGGTAAGATGTTGACAAGGCCCAGAGAAGGCACCCATGTGGGACCCATACCCTCTCTACTCCATGTTTTAGGAAAACCAGGCTTGTAGTCAGCCCTAGTCAGGTAAAAGACCTTGGACTTTATTTCAAGAGTCTCTGATCTGATTGGCTCACCTTTCTATAACAATCACTGAGGCAGAAGGTGGGGTGGTGCTCTGATTGGCTAAACTGAGTCAAATGGCCCCTGCTGTAGTTGTAAATGAAGTTCCTAACATATGAATTCCATAGTAGGAATGGGACAAATATGGTGCTACCTCTTAGGACAATCAGGGGGTCGTAAGCAAAAGAAGGGGAAAGCGATGTTAACTAGGCAAAACCACCACATGCACAGGAAGACCCCCTGCTTCCTGTCTCCTCTGAGATCTAAGGGCGATAGACAGAGAGTAGCTTGAGGAAAGGCCTATAGTAAAAGTCTACAGGTCTTTCAGCTTTCCATTACGGTAGCACAGCACCTGGGAGAGACATTTCAGAAGTGGAAACACTAATTTTCACTTATGATTCCTGTCCATGGCTGCTTGGCTGTGTCGCTTTTGGGCCTGTGGAGAACAGAGTATCATGGTGGGGTAATGGTGGAGGAAACTGTTCACTTCATGGTGGCCAAGAAGTGTGGTGGGGGAGCAAGGAGAGAGGGAAAGGGAGAGGCTGGGGACAAGATTTTTAAAGACATGTCCCAGTGACCTTCTGACCTACTTCTTCAAAGTAGCTCTGCTTCCTAATAGCTTATTCACCTGTGAACTCATCATTGATTAACCCGTTGGTAAAGTTTATGCCTTCATGATCCAATCAGCTTTCAATACTGCTTCTAACCAGGGACCAAGCCTTCAACGTGTGAGCCTTTTCAGATGATTGTTTATATCTCAATCATAACAAAAAGAAATGTTTGCTTAGGAACAGAAATACAGAATTAGGGCAAAAATCAGACAGATTTCCTTTCAGCTTCTCAAGAAAGACACAGATCACATAGAAAGAAATGTTCAAAGCTTAGTTCCATGTGACTCCCAAATTCCATCACACACACACACACACACACACACACACACACACACACACACACACACACGCACATGGTCTTCATTTATATTCTCTAGGCTTTAGGACTCTGGGCAAATTCTTCAGGAATCTTTTCAGGATTCTGGCGTAGAGCTCAGTGGCTCAGACCCCCTGCTGGCTTCTATCGGGATCTTCTCATCCTTTTTCCTGTATTTCTGCTCGAGATGTTTTATCTCTTTTGTTAAGCACTGCTGTACACTAAGATAGTCTTCAACATAAAGCTTGCTTGCTCACCTCCAATTGCCAGATACATGAAGCAGTGCCTGATATACAGTAGGCACTTAATAATTACTGAATTGATAGGTGGAGCTGAAAATGCTGAGTGGCCACTGGAAATAGACAATAGAATCGTGGTTTAAAAAAACCTTAAATCATGGGCAAGAACATTTACAGAAGCAATGATGTCTTCATGGTTGAGTGATAGCCAGTAGTCTTTTTTAAAGATTATTATTATTATTATTATTATTATTATTATTATTATTTGTCTTTTTGAGACAGGATCTCCCTCAGCTGGCTTGGAGCTCACTATGTAGACCAGGCTGGCCGCCTCCCAAGTGCTGGGATTAAAGGTGTGCGTCACCACGCCTGGCTTTAAAGATTATTTTTAAACTTTTTTTGTGTGTTTATGTGTGTGCATCTGTATGGAGTATATGAATCCGAGTGCAGGTGCCTGTGGGGGTCAAAAGAGGGTATCCGATTCCCTGGAACTTGAGTTATAGATGGTTGTGAACTGCTTAGTGTGGGTGCTGGGAATCAAACTCTGGTCCTCTCCAAGAGCAGCAAGCACTCTTAACCACTGAGTCATATCTCCAGTCCCTAGACTAAGTCTTGCATGTATACAAAGTCAGCTGACCATTCCTGCTCCCTCCCCAGCTTTGACAAAACACTAAATAGGCTAAGAGTTTGTGGTGGGCCGCTGGTTAATAATATCACTCAGCACTTATCAAGGGCCAAATATATGTGCATTATCTTATTTAACTCTCATAATGGCCCCATGACGTGAAGGCTACAATTACTGTCTCATTTCACAGGTTGGGAGAGATTGAGGCAGTTGTCCAAGGACACAAGCCTCTCTTAGGACAAGGCCAAGGTATAAACTCCCCCTGTCTGATCCCAAGGTTCCAGTACATAAGCTCTTCGGTTTGCTTACCACAGGAGAGTGCAACGGTGTTGATCTTGCAAAGCTATCTTACAGTTGAGAGTTCAGGCAACACAGCAAGGGTGCCAAGAGACATCTTAGATGCCGATGATGAAAGCGACAGAGAGATGAATGGAGAACCTTTGTAGAAGAAGAGACTATTTATCAAGGAGAATAAAAAGAAGATGCCCCAGGGGACCAGAATCTTCTTTAGATCTCTGAGAGCCATTGGGGAAAACAGGGATTAGATTTATTTTGGGTTGTTTTGAGAGAAAACTAGAAATATAATGTGTGCTTCAAAATGACAGGTCTCCACGCGATATGAATGACGAGCTTTCTGGAGCTGCTTTCTCCCATGTGAATGTGCAGTCGTACCACCTGGAGAGCTTGTTAAAATACGCAGTTCTGTGCCTCCACCCCTGCAAAGACATCTGGATTCAGCATGTCTGGGCGAGGTCTGCCATTTACATTTTGAACAAGCTCCATGTTGCTGACACTGCTATTCCTCAGCCTGTGTGGGAGTAGCAATGTTTCTTAACCCCTAGGTTCCTAATCTTGGGTTTCTTGGGTTGGGGCAATGGCTCAGTGGTTAAAGCACTTGCCACACAAGCAAGAAGCCTAGAGCTTGGATCCCCAGAATACACATAAATACGGGGTGGGAATGTGACCTCCTTGCAATCCCAGACTTGGAAAGTAGAGACAGGGGATCCTAGGCAAGCAGCCTAGGAAGACTAGCTGAGCTGGTGAGCTCTGGGTTTGATTAATAGGCCCTAATTCAATGAATAAGATGGAAAAGCAATTGAGGAAGATTTCTGACATCAATCCTGGGGCTATACACACACACACGCACACACACACACACGCACACACCCACATACATGTGAACAGGCACACATGCTGCACACATAAAAAGAAGAAGAAGAATTTTCTGTAAAGGACATGATAGTGACTGTTCTGGGATTCTAAACTGTTCTGTTGTAGTGCAGAAGCCAAAGTTAATAGACAGGATGCAAATGAATGAGCAGGCGTTTCAATAAAACTTTATTTACAAATCAGGTGCAGTCAGACCCTTCTGCCACAGCTAGAGAACTTGGTTGCCAGCAACACAAATCACTGGCTAGTTTAACAGGGAAAGGAACACATTAGTGCTTCCTGTGGCAGGACACCCTGGGTCCATTTCACATGGGCCATTGCTAAGGTAAGTGTGACTCTTGCCCGTCATCAGATGAATCTCCTTTTTTCAGCAGATGGAGGTTACTACAGAGATCTACAGCTGGTCGAAATGCAGACAATAAGTGACCTGACCGTGGGGTGCCCTGCCCCAATTGGTATATCCACAACACAACCTCTATACTTAAAGTTCAGGGAACCTCGAGAAAGAGGAGGAGAAATTGTTGTAGGGACAGATCAGGGTGCCTGCTGCTAGACAGCGTTTCTAGATGTGACCCGGAAATCCCTCTGACAAGCCATGGTCCCACATCCTTTACAGGTCTGTGGAAGGAATCAAGCCTATTAAGGGGCAGGGCTATGGAAATATATGCCAGGAAAACCGTGAGGCTGCTCTCTTGCCATTTTGTGTGGCTGTTGGGAGGCCACTGGACTTATGTTTGGGTGTGGACTTTCAAGCACAGCCATGAATGAAGTAGTTGTCACTTTTGGAATAGAACGTTGCCTGTCCATCTTGGGAAGGAGGCTCCACTGCTGCCATGTTGAACACGGGTGAATGCAGAGCAAGAGAGATGGGGACGGGAGATGGATGGCCTGGTGCATCTCAAATATGGAAAAGGAAAAGCCTATAAGAATCCATGGTTTTGTAAGTCATGCCCTCCCAAATGTCATATAAACTATGCAAAATCTAAATAGAATGTTTCGTGTCAGTTCATCAATCTGAGTCAGGACCGGGAGACCCTGAGTCGGGGTGGATCTCCCAGTGAGAAAATGAAAATTTAGGAAAATGCTAGACAGGACCGGGAAGCTGCACCCGTGAAATCTCAACAACATGGCTGCCTAAACAAGACCTGCATAATGACACCAGGCAACATGCCTGGGGGAATTTCAAAGGCCACACCTCTATACAAAGAGCAACAGGCGATCAGAGACTCATGAGAGGACAGTCTGTCTTCTCCAGGAATGAGCTCCCTGATTGGTTTCCCAGTCTCAAGTTGTCAGCCCTAAACATGTGTACATAAGAACAACACTAATGCACTCAGTAGGTGGTGTGTGTGTGTGTGTGTGTGTGTGTGTGTGTGTGTGTGTGGTGTGTTTAACGGTAATTACAGAAGAGGTTGTGAACTTGAGAGGGAGGGGGAACATGGGAAGAGTTGAATCAGGGAGAGGAAGGGGTGGAAATGATGTGAATATAGCACTCATGTGTGAGACTGCCAAAAATTTAAGTTGATAAATCATAATTTGAGGCCAGTGAGATGGCTCAATGGATACAGCACTTGCCACCAAGGCTGACAGCCTGAGTTCACTCCCTGGAACCCACATGGTAGAAAGAGAAAACTGACTCCTGCATGTTGTTTTCTGACCTCTGTGTGTGTCACCTGCATGCACACACACACACACACACACACACACACACACACACACATAAATAAATAAATAATAAATAAACTTGAAGGCTAGAGGTGGCTCAGAGTTTAACTGTGTTTCCAAAGGACTGGAGTTCAGTTTGCAGTACCTATTTTGGGCAGCTCACTACCACCTATAGCTCCAGCTCCAGAGGATCTGATGCCTCTAGCTTCCAGGGACACCTGTACTCACGCACATACCCACATAGAGCACACACAAAATTGAAAAAAAAAACCTTTTAAAAATGTTATTATTTTTATTTTATGTGTATGAGTGTTATGCCTGCATGTACGTAAGTGCACCTGTGTTGTGCAATGCCTGCGGAGGACAGAAGAAGCTGTTGGATCCCCTGGAACCAGGAGTTACAGACAGTTGTTAGCTTCCATGTAGGTACTGGGATTTGAACCTGGGTCTTCTGCAAAAACAGTCAGTGTTCTTAACCGCTGAGCCATCTCTCCAGCCCAGAAAAAAAAATAAACCTTTATTTTAAAAAATGCACCTAAGTACTGCTTCTGTCACATTGTCTCTAATGTCCAACATCCATCTTTGATCTTAGTAGGAAGAAAGTACCAGGAGGTGGGTTACGTCTCAGTGACCACACGTGAAATGAGCAGTTCTCCTTTGAGGCTGGACCATGTCTATAGACACATGACTCAAAGGCAGTAAGGAATGCTGACAGGGTATTTACATCTGGAGCTCCATCTCTTCAGCAACACCCAGACCAAACAGATCTTCCCTGTGCTGGGGCTGATGGGTCCAGGGCAGGTATGCAAAGTACTGGGAAAGGCCCCAGTCTATCAGCCCAGGTGTGATGTCTAGAGTGAGAATCATGTGATCCACCCAAGTTGGGACTAAACTCAAGTTACCAGGATACAAGAAACACTTATCTTCAAGGAATGAGGCTTTAAAACTGTTTGTTTCTTGTCATGCATTAAAAAAATTAATTTCAAGGTTCCAGTGTGCAAGCACTTGGCTATTTGCTTAGTAGAGGAGAACACGATAATGTTGATCCTGCCAAAAACACCTTATAGCTGAGAGTTCAGGCAACAGGGTGAGAACATGGAGGAGCATCTTAGATGCTGGTGATGACAGTTATAGGAGTGGGATGCATGGACAACCTCTGTAGAAAAGGAGTTTTATTTATTTTGTAGAAAATGACTTTTCCTGATTTAACTTAACAGTTAGTGTGATATCATGTGCTTAATAACACCCTGTTGGAGGTGGACTCATCTATGGTTTCTTGGACAAGACCTAGGACCTGTTTCATCAGGGAGCTAACACAGATGGTCTCTCCAATGGCCACCTTGGATCAGTCTCAGTCTACTTACCCACTAGTATTCAGTAGCTCTCCCTCATCCATATACACACATGCATGCACACACAGATTTTTATTGGAAGGCATTTGTTGCCCAAAAACATATAATCTGCAGAGAACCTGATTTCTAGGCCAGTGTGCAGGAGCATTGTGAGGTTATGCTGTGACCTTGTGCTGGTACTCTGGCTACTGTCCACTTGGGCATGGGACACTGGAGCCAGACACTCTGCTTCTGTGGACTCTGGAAGCCAGATGCTCCTGTTGACCCGCTTTCCTGCATGAGTTCCTATGTGGCAACCAGCTTTTATTTTCAAGTCTTGGATTGATAGGTGGAACCTAAGTCACATGCCTCTACCTCTATGCAAAGGCTGCTGGGAAAGAGTTCTAAGCTATTGCCACAATGTGGAAAACATCTCCCAACTAATGGAGATGCTCAAGGAGCAGAGGAGTCAAAATGAATTCCATGTGACCACTAGACCACTGAAGACAATGTTACTGAGGATTCTAATCAGCCAATCCTTCTCTCTCTCTCTCTCTCTCTCTCTCTCTCTCTCTCTCTCTCTCTCTCACTGTGTGTGTGAAAATATTTTCTTTTGCTATTTTGTT
>NW_008331824.1:867609-979938 GCF_000622305.1 Nannospalax galili
CTCCCTCTCTCTTTCCTTCTTTTCCCTCCGCCCTCTCTTTCTCCCTCCCTCCCTCCCTCCCTCCCTTCCTTGCTGTCTCTGTTTGTGCCTGTGTGTATACGGTGCCCCATGAATGTGCAGGTCAGAGGTGGTAACTAGATGCCTTCCTTAATAATTCTCCACAATATTTTATTATTAATTATCATCATCATCATCATCATTGAGATAAAAGTCTCTTACTGAGCCTGGAGCTCATCTATTCAGTTAGGCTGACTGGACAACAAGCCCCAGTGATTTTCTTGTCTCCGTTCTGCCCCAGCATTATGTAACAGGACCGTGTCACCATATCTAACCTTCATAAGGGTACTGAAGATCCCCGCTCAGGTCCTCGTGCTTATGCAGCAAGCACTTTGCCCACTGAGTCATCTTTCCAGTTCTTAATCCAATGTTTTACTTACTTTTTTGATTCTTCTGAAATTAAGTTAAGGTCTTCATACATATCCTCTGTGCCTTTTAGCCTTTGACATACACACTGAACCATTAGTTACCTTCACCACCAGTCCCCTAGTAAAAGCTTAGTTCCTTGATAAAAAGGAACCTCAGTTGTCAGCAGTGCAAATGGTGTGTTTCCCCATTTCCTAGAGTGGAGAATCCTTTGGTTTTCAAACTCATGACAAGAAGCAAAAGTTTTCAAAAACTGAGAAATCCTGTGAGTTGAACAATTTGCATGAGAACTTGAGACCCTCTGACAGCATGCCCAAGAATCAAAATTGAAAACAGACTGGTTTGAATCACAGTGAGGCAGCTTTCTGGTTTTCAGACTTGTGGCAAATAGGAATTTCCTTTCCAGGTCCTGAGGGAATTGGCTGGACCCACCAGGCTCAGCGGTACAGCCATGACATCATTAGGGGTGTGCACATTAAGAACAGATCAAAGACTTCCACATGTTCTTGCTAGCTACACCTAAATACTGTTAGTGTGCAATACCAACTGGCGGGGTTGAAGTGTGAGGCTAAACGTTCAGTACACACAAGTGTGTGCACGCCTGATGGGGGAGGCAGAGCAGCCGGAATTCGGTCAAAGGACGGGGTCTCAGTTTGGGTTCTCTGTTATCCCAATACCACCTAAATACGTTTAGCAATTGTAAGACACATTGAAACTGCTGAAGAGAAGTTAGGGAGCATTCTAGTATTTTCTCTGACTTTTACTTAAACATTGGCAACTGTTCTGAGACTATAAATATGACTGGGGCCCAGCCATTTCTCTCTTTGTAGTCTATGAAAATTAACTCAGTCCACAGGGGCCGCAATCACCGCCAAAAAACCCCAAGTGTGGGTTCTTCCTCCACACTGACAAAAATAACAGTTAATTAGGCTGCAACACCCAAAGGAAAGTGAACTCACATCACCAATAGTAGGGCGGCATGCAAAGTGTCGCCATGGCAACCGGCATTTACAGCTCTTCCATTTGAATATATCAAAGGCTGAGGATAATATCCCAGTGAGAATACAGGAGGGTGGATTTTTCTCCCCCTTCCTCTGTCTTTCTGCCCATCTTTTACCAGTACTGCCAGTATGGGATCTTCTGTTCTTGCGGCAACGGGTTTGAAAGAATGAAAAGAAGCCTGGGAAAGGATCAAACCCCTGGTGTGTTCTCCCAGGATGCCACATGCCCTGGGAGAACAGTACATGTTCTTCGATTCAGACTGGCCAGTGAGTGTGAGTTGTAAGCCTCTGGCCTCAATTCCAGATGAACTTTCTGTTTTCATGGAAATCCTTTCCTTCTTGTTAACTGCTCACCTGTTTTCAGCACCTAATGGGCAGCATTTTATTCATTCTTCATGGAGTTGGACGTTATGTATTATTCCTAGTTTACAAGTGTGGACAGTGGGGTGAGGAAGGATAGGATACCTTAACCACCCAGTATGATACAGAACCTAAATTCACCACATCCTGTATACTTTTTATCTTCTGTGTATTATTAAAACTTATTCTATATAAATGGAAGCAAATATGCCCATCACCATTAGTCAGCTATGGCTGTGTAACAAATGCTCACAATATCTCAATGACATATAATTATAGTCTGGCGTAGACTGGAGCTCTATCCCCATTCCCACGTTAATGAAGGAGCAGGTATCTGGGGAAGCATACTCTCAGTGATGGTTGAGTCATTAGTGTGTATCCAACCACACAAGTTCATTTCAAGCCCCTCCTGTGTCACACCTAATTTCCTATTGGACAAAGCAAGTCACATTGTTGAGTCCCATGTCAAAAAGTAAGAAAGGGTGCTCCTCCAATTTTGCAGTTGGAATTTCAAACTTCTATGGCAAAGAAAGATGATAAGATGGGGCTCCAAAGCCAACCCACTGGAGTTGTCATCAACATCATCATCATCACTAACCTCATCATCTCTGTCATGAGACCTCTCTTGGGGGCTTGAGCGATGGTCAAGAGTTAGGAGCACTCCTAACCAGGTTTGGTTCCCAGTACCAACATGGTGGATCACAACTGTCTGTGACTCCAATTGCAGGGCATCCAACAATGCTCTCTTCTGGCCTCCACAGGCACTGCACACATGGAGTGCACATATATGCAGAGGAATAACTCATTCACATAAAATTTAAAAATAAATGTTTTATTTTTGTTTTGTTTAAAAGACCTTTCTTTATCTTGTTGTAATCAATAAGTGATGTTTTGACAAAATTCTTCAGGGGAGGAGGGGAGCAACTCTCAAGTACTTATTATTATTATTATATATTATGTCCCAGCATGTATTATGCATATATTATGTAGTGATGTAGTCTAGGTATCAATATATTATGTCTCGGCATATATTATGCATACATTATGTCCCAGCAACTGTACTGGTGTGACCTCAGTGAACACATATCCACCACTGGGAACTCTAAGGCTCATCAGTAGGCACTGGAAAGGCAGAGACAAATTCTAACACATTCCTGAACCATTCCACATAGTTCATATGGAGTATATCTCACAATTACTTGGGGAAACTTGTTAGGAATGCAGACATCCAAACGGCACCACCATAGATTTTAGTCCATAGGTCTTGGATAGAGCCCAGGCATCTGCCCTTGGGACCAGTTCCTGCGTAGATCTGTTTCTTGAATGAGCTGATGTTCACCCTTCATTCTGAGTTCGTCCTTATAAGTACAGATGAATTATGGGAAAAGAAGATCATGGTGAGCTGAGCCTGGTGGTACAATCCTGTGATTCCAGAACTCAGGACACTGAGACAGAAGGATTGCAAGTTCAAGGCCAACCTGGGTTACAAAATGCATTCAAGGCCTGTCTGGGCAACTTAGTGAGACCTTGTCTCAAAATAAAAAGTAAAAAGAGAGTGAAGAGAGATCAGTGATGTAGTCTAGGTGTTAAAGGCTCTGAGTTCAATTCCTAGGACAGTTGTAGCTTCCCTCTCTGCTTTGGCTACACCTTGGCACTAGGCCTTGGCCAAGTTTACAATAGGCCGCTTCCATTGCCAAGCCCTCATCTCCACCTGCGTCAGAGACACAGCAATGTGGAGTCATAAGAGGTGGGGAAGGACATAGTGATCATTTCATGTCCCCCTAGATAAGTGTAGACAGATGTCAATGTCAACTTACTGTGGTTTTTTTTTTTTTTTGGACTGGGGTTGGAATTGTTTTGCTGGATGGACCCTAAATGATCAGAGTCTCAAGAGAACTTCAGGGAGTGCCACCTCAGTCCTTGAAAGAAGGAGTAATGAATTCTATTTTTGAAAATAGAGAGCAGAGTTAAGCTTCCTACCAATGACCATAGCTCAAAAGTGACTGAGCCAAAGTTGCAGCCCAGGACTTTTTAATTCTTTCTCAAGGTTCTCCTGTAGTTTCACTGCCCATGAGTTAGATGACCTTGAACTTATTACTTAACTTTCTTGAACTCTTCCTTACTTTTAAGATAATGTTCACAGAATCAAGAGTTTCTAGAGCTAAATATATACAATGTGCCTGACAGAACTTGGCACTCAACAAGCTGCAGAGGCAGCATAGAAATATCAGCGCTTACCTGTGACTTTGTTAACAACTGGTAACAAGAAGTAGATGCTTTTTAAAGCTGTTGAAGGCATCTCAAAATAGCATGAATGCTCATCAACTCTTAAAATTCACAGTGGCTTTTACATCTTGTTATTTAGTAAGTTAATGGAGATGCATGAGTCTCAGTTTTTATGAGGCTACATGTTACTGAGCTGTATTAGTGTTCTTGTCCCTGTGGGTACAATATCTGAGAGAACCCATCAAGGAAGGAAAGACTTGTCTTGGCTCATGGTTTCAGAGATTTCAGGCCCCACTCCTTGGCTCTGTTGATTCTGTGCCCATGGTGAGGTAAAATGCCATGGTGGTGGGACAGTGTAGCAGAAGAGTGTCTTCATCTCATGGTGGGTGAAAAGTAGAGAGAAGAAGTGGGGAAGAGGACAAGACCCAGATATAACATGAAAAACATGCTCTCAGTGACCTGAGTCCTCCAGCCAGACTCCATCTCCTAAAGTTTCCAGAACCCCCCAAATAACATCACCAGTTAAAGACCAAGCATTCAGTAATAACCCTCTGGAGGACAGTTCATATTCAAACCATAACAAGAACCATATCCATTTATCCAAGTTGTTCAGCTTAACTCAGAAGGGTGGGTTCTAAAGTATGTATATTTTACCTAAAACTAATGAAGCTGAAGATAAAGGACATGTATGTTTTAACAAAACTGGATGGCAGAATCTTGATAGGTGCGTGAATTTAATTATTCTATTCTTTTTTCTTTGTATATGTTTGAAGTTTTCCATAATGAAGCATGTGTGGCTTAACACAATTAAAAAGAAATATTGTGATAATTTGATCATTATCCTAAAACTTAAGAGGTCGAAGTAAGAGGATCAAGAGTTCAGGACTAGGGGCTAGAGAGATGGATCAGCAGTTAAAAGCATTGGCTGCTCTTCCAGAGACCCAGTTTCAGTTTCTAGCACCCACATGGCAGCTAACAACCATGTGTAATCCCAATTCCAGAGGATCTGACACCCTCTTCTGACCTCTGCAGGCATTGTGTGACATGGGTGCACTTACATACATGCAGGCAATACACTCATAAATGCAAAATAAAAATAACAAAATAATTTTTAAAAAAGAGTTCAGGACCAGCCTGAGCTACATAGTGTGACCTTATCTTAAAAAATACTATGGTGGGCTGGAGAGATGGCTCAGTGGTTAAGAACACTGACTGTCCTTGTAGAGGACCCAGGTTCGAGTCCCAGCACCCACATGGAGGCTAACAACCTTCTGTAACTCCAGTTCCAGAGGATCTGACACCCTCATCTGACCTCTGTGGGTACTACACAACATAGATGCACTTACATATGTGCAGGCAATACACTCGTAAACATAAAAAAAACAAAATACTTTAAATAATACTATGGTAATTGTGGTTAAATACAGCTAGTATAGTGAGGGGTGGTCAGCTTTACTGTAAGCATGATTAAAAAATACCAATTCATTACTTTGTTTATTTGTTTTTTTGAGACAGGATCTCCCTGTAGCTCTGGCTGACCTTAAACTCACTGTGTGGACCAGGCTGGCCTGGATCTCACAGTGACCTACCTGCCTCTGCCTCTTGAGTGCTGGGATTAAAGGCATGGGATACCATGCCCAGCTAGTCAGTGTTTTTTTAAAAATTAGTTTTTCTTTTATATTTATGCTCTACTGCCTATGTAAAACTCAAAATATTGAAAGCATTCATTTACAAATAAATCAGAAGAAAAATCTTGAATTATTAAATACACTGAAGACCTTGAGGTTCATCATTGTTAACAAATCTGAGTCCTCGCTGAGATTTTAATGAAAACACTCATCTTTCCTGACTTCTTCGTTAACCCATCCAGTCAGTCAGGAGTGTAAAGTTTAGGGCAGATGAGACCGCTTAGTCGGTGAAGGTACCTGCTGCCAGGCCTGATGACCTGTATTCCATCCACAAGCCCCACATAGAAAGAGACAACTGATTCTGGTTGATTGTGCTCTGACCTTCCTATGCATGCCATGGCACGTACACCCCCCATACACAATAAACAAAATAAATAAATGCAATAAAAATTTTTAACAGAGTGCATAGTTCAAGCTCCATGTATTCACAATAGCTGAATTATAGAATCAAACAAGATGCTCATCAACAGATGAACAGATAAAAATGTGGTACATATACACAATGGAATTTTATTGAGTTGTAGAGAATTAAATTATGTCATTTGTAGGAAAATGGATGGAACTAGACATCATAATGTTAAGGAAAGTCAGCCAGACTCAGAAAGATGAATACTGTGTCAGATGTTGTGAGAGAGTAGAAGGAGGAACATTGGGAGGAGGGAAGAGGCCAACAGAAATGACAGAGAGCAAAAGAGAGGACAGTGGTGACTTTGAGCAAAGTCCATAATATGCATTTACTAAAATGGAATAATGAAAACCATCATTTTGTATGTTAATTTTAAAAATTAACAATACACTATTGAGTATATACCTGTACCAGATATTGTGCCAAATTCTAGGACTATCAAATGAGATTCTTTGCACAAAGACACGTGAATGTTTTCATTGAGTTTCAGGGACGTGCACACAAATAATTTACTAAAACAATGACTCTCGGTATGGAAAGTACGTGATATTTTGGTGGAACAAGAGAGGTGGAATCTTGATGGCTGCTGAATCTGGGTGATGGGCACATCATTTCATGAGGCTATTCTGTTTTCTCTGGAGACGTTTGAACTGCGCTATAACAAAACATTTTGGAAAAGAACCTCACACACTGATTTGCACTGTGATAAGTTGGCTGTCACGGTACACACCTTCTTCTTTCATGTCTCATATATTTATCTGTGTTCCACATACGAGAGGAAATGTGACATTTGTCTTTTTTGTGCTCAATAAATATCATCCAAATGAGTGAATGAAAATTTTTAGAAGGGTCAATCCCAGTTTGAGGATAGCTCCAAGGCTCCAGCATGGAAACCTGTGAGCTTTTCCTTTCTGTGGGCAGGTCTACAGCTAGGGAAGAGAGAGGTGGGGCTGATCTGGACTCAACAGGAAAACAACAGATGAAAAGGCCATCCTGCTCTGGTGAGGCATTGGCACCATGCGATTATTTGTTTTCTCTAATACAATGTGAAAAGTGCTAATGGGATTAGCCTTTTGTGATGAATGCTAATATGATATGAAAACAAATGCTAATATACAATGTGAAATTACTAACAAAGGAGAAAATTGCTAATAAAACTCAATGGACCTCAATAACAAATGCTTCCCACAGCTCCCCAGTCTGGCCAGGGCCTTCTCCTAGCAGAGAAATAAAAGTAAACTGGGATAAATCAGAGCTCATGGGTGTCTGGGTGATAAGTGTTCCATGGATTCCTCTAAAATGACCTCTCTGTGCACGAGAAAGCACACACAGGACATCTGTGCATACACACACACACACACACACACACACACACACACACACACACGGACTCTGGTGCCTGGAAGATCTAGGTAGAAGATCTCCTTAGCAAGCCAGGAAAGAATCCTTTCCACTTTTATGCAGGGCTTGGAGTCTTTCTAGGGTTCTCATACCCTATGAGCTATGGCCTCACTGCAGTCTTCTGTGACTGGCCAGGGAGATCACCAAAGTTAGAAGCAGGCAGGAGTGACCCGCTTGTGGCCACAGAAGTGACAGAACTGGACCTGGGTCTTCCCTACCTCAACCCCTATCTTCTCTTCCCACATCCCCTCCCCCTTTCTCTCTTCTTTCCTTCCATCCTTATCCCATCACTCAACACCCTTTACCCAAGCTTTCCCTTGCTTCTTCTGCTCTTTTTTGTCAAGCCCATCTATTTTCTCTTTCTTTTCCACATTCTTCTCCACCTTCTCTTTAAAAACCTTGCGTGTTATTTGCTCCAGAAAAGGCTAATGATTACTAAAGAAATGTACTTTGGTTTGATAGTAGCTCAGTCTGGAATGGAAGTTAGAATGAAAACTGATTTCAGCTACTCACAAATTCTCCATGGATGCTAACTCCCTCAGCCTTAGCTTCCCCATCAATAAAATGGGAATAAATACTACAATGTGAACTGTAATTGTAGCTATTCAACAAAGTCCGTGTTTGGGAAGAATACTGGGAAGTAATATCAAAAGCTTGAAAATGGTTTATTAGTTTATTTTCCTTCTTTGAAATGCTCAGTAGTAATATTTCATGGTATCCTTATGGTTCCCACCTCTTGGAGGCTGAATGTCCTCTTGTTATAAGTAATATGTTGTGACATCCACTTCACTATTTATAAGTGAAATTTATAGATAATAAACTTTCATACCTACATAATTGCCTAAAAATTTTGATAATGACCTAGCAGTGTTACAATGGAGAATAATGGGAAAGCAACGTATATAAAATGACACTTCAGTATGCAAATGACTCTCTATGAATATGGAAGGTGTGATGAAGCTGGGAGTTTGTGCCTGCATCTAGAATCACCAGGGATGGAGGTGATGCTTTAGAGACCACACTTGTAATCCCCTCTCCCTGGGGAAGTGGACATAGGATGTTCCCTGGGCCTTGCTGGCCAGCCAGTCTAGCTCAATCAGTGAGTTTCAGGTTCAGTGAGAGACCCTGCCTCAAAAAATAAGGTGAGGGCACTAGAGGAAGATACCTGACACTGACCTCTGGTGCACAGCAGTACACACATGTGCACACACACTAACACATGCACACAACATACACAAAAATCATAAAAATAAATACAGTACTAATAAATCAAAGGAAAACATCACTGCATTGGGACCGTCTGTAGCAATCTCTGGCCTGGCATGACTCTCTTTCCTTAAGGCTAAATGTGAGAATATTGATGCTGATTCCACATTAGAAAATTGGAAGCGAACCAATTTCTTTGTCCTCTAACCTGAACAGATTGGGCACATCTCACCTGTCATACTCTGTCTGTCAGAGACATCCAACAATTTTCACACATAACCATGTTATTGCTAATAGGATTTGGTTCAGACTAAACATTCAACCTCTTTCTCCTTCCCAAGACCACAGTGGATAGTGTCCTCTCCAACCCTGAGCCCCACTTCCTCGTATTTTTGCTAATAAACAATTACCTGCCAGATGGTTGGGGAAAACACAGCTCCTGGGAAAAATGATGGCACTGTCGCCAAAGAACAAGCTGCTCAGCAGTGATTTGGATTAAAGCTAACCACTCCTGAGGTGAGAGGAGAAGACAGTCCCATCTGGGCAAGGTGGATGTTCCAGGACATCATATCTTTTCTCCATACAATGAGCCCCTGGAAAGTGTTCTCATATCTGCACTCTGTCTCCTTCAAAGTCCAGAAGGTTTTAACAGAACTTGAGATTTCAGTTGAAGAAAAGTTTATTCAAATTGAGAATACAAGGGTATTGAAGCTCCCTGTCCAGTCCTGTGAATACGGTCCCAACGTGAAAGAGGCGGATTCCTCATTTCAAGTGGTTTTCCTGAGTGATGTTAACTTTTGATGGTCTTCTAAGTCTTTGAGATTTTGACTTAAGTTCCTGTTCTTCAGTCTGGAAGAAAGGTACAATTCTAGATATTTTCCTGTCCAAACTATTATCTTGCAATAAACATTCATAAATACAAAATAAAAATAACAAAATAGAAACTGTTATACTAAGTGAAATAACAGACTCAGAAAAACAAACGATGTATGTTCTCCCTCATCTGTGCATCCTAGCACCAAATCCTTTTAAATTTCAAATTCCAGGTCCTTTTAATAAGATGATGCTATACAGCAGCCCCTTCTGCATGAAATAACTACCATCATCATGACTTTAGCTGAGCCTGATCGCTAAACATCATCACAATTGGGCTTGTTGATGGTTGTGCTCCTTCATTAAAGGAGGGCCAAGCAGGGTCACTGGACGCTTACTGAAGTATCCAGCCACTCTTCCCAGCCAACTGTATGTAATTTGACCCTAATCACACATGGCCTCCTGGATTTGGGGAGGGCTAAAGTATACAATCTGGGGAAGGCTAGGAAGAGAAGGCATGACCCATGCTGGGTAAAGGCTTTCCAGTGTGCATACCCTCAGGTCATACATACACCTCAGCAACCCCTCAGTTATCTCAGTAAGTAAACTCATTAAATTCATTGGTTCCCCAGTAAAACTTTAATGAAACATTGGCTTGACACTAGAACCTTAAAAGGAAATAAGCATTGCTTAGCACCCCCGGGAAAAGAAGTTTCACAACTGATGGAAAATTTATTTGTTAATATTATTATATCTCATAATTATTTTTTTTTAAAAATGAGAATGTAAAAGATGTTAAAAGGGTATGGAAATGGAGATATTTTCCAAAATAGACAGAAAAAATGAGAAAGTCTAAGCAAGTGATAAAGGTCTGTTTAGGTTTGTTATATATAAAGGATGAGACAAAAATAATATACACATAATCTTAAAATTTCTATTGTCATAGTTTAGTCAACTAGTTTAAGGAACAAAATATAAATCTAGTCAATGTTTATCTGAGAATATTTGGTTCTTTACCTAAGCCTTATCTACATACCACGTGAAAATTAAAAGTATCAGACTGACCCAGGTGTAGTGGCACACGCCTTTAATCCTGGCACTCAGGAGGCAGAGGCAGGCGGATCTTTGTGAGTTCGAGGCCAGCCTGGTCGACATAGTGAGTTCCAGGACAGCTGGGGCTACAAGGAGACCCTGTCTCAAAAAGCCAAAAAAAAAAAAAAGTATCAGACTGTATTGGATGTTTAACAGCCATACTTTAAGGCCTATACTAATGTGGTCAGAGGGACTTAAAGGACAGTTTTTGCCCCTTGCCCTCCAAGGTCAACCAAGTTCCAGGGGACTATGGAACATCTCTCAAAATGTCCTATAAATGTGGTGAGTCACCTGTCCTCTTGTTCAGGGAGGACATGGAGACCCCACGAGATGGACTTGAACCAGTGTACAGTCTACAAAGAGGAGGGTCAACGTAGAGGAAACGTCTCATTCATGCTCCAAGTGAAGCCAAACATGGTCAAGCAGGTCCTTTGACTTATCGTCACGTAAATGGAACTGGTAAAAGAAAGGAGTCAGGAGCTTCTCCCAAGCCCATGTGACCCCTGAGGAACGGATCCTCAAATGACCTTAAGTATAAAAATAAATTGATTCATTTTGGCCAACTGTATGGTCTTAAACACCCAAAAGGAAAGTATAACCAAAGAGTAAATTCATCAGTATACTTCTTTAAGAGTTCAAGGGATTACACTTTCCAGACGTTAGGCTTAAGTCTATATAAAAAGTTAGACAAATATTTCTCATTGATGATTTTGTTCCTAATCAGAAAGTGCTGCTCAGATGTAAGACTTCAACTAAACATAGTCACAATTGGGCTTGTTGATGGTTGTGCTCATTCATTAAAGCTGTGCCAAGCAGGGTCACTGGACCCTCACCTGAGTATCCAGCCACTCTTCCCAGCCAACTAGTCCAGCTTTGGAAGACAAAAGAAAAATGAGGAAGAACCCAATGGAGGGATGATTTTGGAAGCCCCTGTCAAGAAATTCCAATGGACTCTCATATGAACATTTGAAAATTTCCCTGTTCTGACTTTTTTCTAGTGCCCTGTCTAGAACTTGTAATACTAATTATTCTTGCCTTTACTTCTCCTTCACATCTCCTATTCACAATTCAAGGACTTTCTTTTCCCCTTAGAGATAAGAGTTACGCACTTTGGGACTCTTTTAGATAGACCCACTGAAGGGGTACTCCAGTTGCCTCATCCTGCGTCCCTGTTCAGCAGAAGCCAGAGCAGTCTGCGCTCCTATTCCCTATTGGCAATTTGGGTAACCCTTTTAGAGGATGGTATGATAAGAATAGGAGGTAGGAATTGGCTAAGCAGTTAGGGTAAAAAGACCCCAAAGAAAAGTAGCCAGTTTCTTGGCTAAAAGTCAAAGTGTCCTTGGGGCTGTTAGCAACATACTCTGTTCCAAAGGCCAAAAATGTCAAAAGTATTTGGGAGCTTACCTACTCCTTAAAAGATTTTAGGGTTACCTCCTCAGGGAATGTTAGAGTACCCAAAAGTCCCATAAAAATAAATAAATGAAAGAAGAAAAAAAGAAAAGAAAAAGAAAAAAGTGATGGGGAGATATGAGAGGTGTTGGAGGGGAGGGAGTGGGCATGGATTTGATCAAAACACCTTGTATGCGTCTATGAAATTCTCAATAAAGTTTTTGTAATGTTAAAAATAAAGAGACCAAATGGTTTTCCTAATGTCAGCTAATTGACTATTCATCGAAAGAGTAAAGGATCAGATAAAACAAAAAGCCACCTCTCTATGCCACGTTCTATTAAGTTAAATCGTTGTTAAAGTCAACCCCTCATTTCAAGGCATAAATCCTAGACTGGAAGGAAATAAAGCTGGCAAAAGTCTCCATCAGCTCAAGGATTCCCACTAGGATTGGATGCTGCATTTCTCTTAGCATGGCCTGGAAGCACAGCTTAATTGCTGGTACCCAGAGAGCCTGTTGTACCTCTTCCCATCTATATGTGAAACATGAGCCAGTGTGTGCCAGGACCTATAAGATTGCTGTGAGGTTGAGAATGAAGGAGAGTTAAGGTAATGCTACTTTTCCAATGCCTGGACCTTCACAATCTCTCCATAAACTGTCACTATTAGCTCCTAAAGGAGGTAGGCAGTTTTAGGGTCAGCTTCCTAAACTTATGGGACAAAAGCCTTCCCTTTAAAAACATTATTTATTTTGGACAAAACTCTTTGGAGAAAGTTTAGTGGAAGTGGCTGAGGTCACCAAGGTACTCTATTATTCCTTTAGGCAGACTACAGTAAATTTGACTTCATCATGACACTGAATTAAGCACGCCAAGAAGCCTCTGTGTCAGCCGTCTTTCCTTTCTGAACTGTGCCCCAAAATGTGTCTTGCCACATTTATTTTGTAAACAATCTATTACTTTTAAACTGAATGTGCTCAGAAAAGATGAGTTTGAACAGATCATGCTCAGGTATGTGCCTGCCCCTACAAGTTCTTTCCTGTGAAATCCCACATCGTCTTTGTTCAGGCAGAGCACTGCTTTGAATGAACCCCAGTGCTCTCCTTACCTACTGCAAATATCACATCTTTTTTCATTCTTTTCCTTTCTGGTTACGCTCATCTTGCACTCACCAAGAGATGAGCACCCTTGGGTTCCATTATATCACTGGGAGCATCCCCTTCATGTTTGTAGGGAATCCCAACTTCACTCAACTTTTGGGCTTCAATTATCCCACCCGGAAACCTTTGGCTCCAGCCAAAACGTTGGAATTTTTAAAACTTTAATATGTAAAAAGCAGGCTTCTTAATGGTATTTTCAGATATGCTTTAGTTTTGGTGACCCATGCCAGCACCCCCGCCCCGCCTTTTCTCCTCAGTCTCCCTGCCCTCCTCTGCTTAAACTCCTCTCTCAGTATTCCCACTCACTTTGGTATCACAGTGTTCTGTTACCCTCCCCACCCCTCTCCCTTAAAGTCTCTTTTTTTCCCTCTCACGGGCCATTTTCTAATTTCCTGGCATCTCGACACACTCACTCCCACATAAGTACATATTTATAAAAATTAGAAGCCAAGATCTGCACATGAGAGAGAACACGCAGTTTGTCTTTGGGAACCTGGGCTGCCTCACTGTATAACATCTCTTTCTTTCCCCCATTCTCTCTACTGCTCACTTAGTGGTCAGTCCAGTAAGTTCACCTCAAAAACATACCTAAGTCCATTCTCACTTTCTTCATCTTGATGACCACCACCACCTTGTCCCCCTCCTCCCATGACCTTGGCTACAGCCATAACATTCTGCCCATCTGTCCTAACACATGGACATTAAATATTCTTATCTTCATAGCAATCGGAGCCACTTAGACATTTGACTCATGTCACCCCTGTGCTTAAAACGTCCAGTGACTCCCTGTGCCTCAAAAATATTTAAGCTCTGTACCCATGTGTCCATGGGTCCACTTGTTCAGTCCTTGCCTGCGTCTACACTCTCAAACTCCCGTTCAGTACACTCTTGCTAACTTGCTCCCCAATAACACAAACTCCTTCCCTCCTTGGGTTTTCTCAGGCCTGAATGCCTTTCCTCTGGCTTTTCCTTTGCTGATTCCTTTTCTTTCTTTGTATGTATATAAGATGTGTGTGTGTGTGTGTGTGTGCACGTGTGTGTGTGTGTGGTATGTGTGGTGTGTGGTGTGTGTATGTGGTGTGTGTGTGTGGTGCGTGTGTGGTGTATGTGGTGTGTATATGTGTGTGTCTTGCGTGTGTGGTGTGTATGTGTGTGTGTCTTGTGTGTGTGTGTGTGTGTTGTGTTTGTTGTGTGTGTGGTGTGTGCACATTCCTGTGTGAATGTGGGCACAGATGTGCCACAGCATGTGTGTGGAAGTCCAAGGACAGCCTTGGGTATTCCTTGCTGTTTTCAAACTACATACACGAGGAGGAAAGGTGGCTCATGAGCTTCCAGAGCTTCTCCTGTGTCTGCCTCCTCTCTCTCCATAGAAATGCCAGGGTTACAGATGTTTGTGCTACCTGCCAGCTTTTACATAGGTTCTGGGATTTGAACACTTGCCTCACATATGGTACCCATTGAGCCATCTCCCCAGACCCTGACTTATTGTCATATTCAGCCTTTTCACAGTTGTTCCCTCCTTGGAGAGGCCCTCCCTGAATACTCTGCCTAAGATATCTGATTATATTATCATTTCTAAAGTGACCGTATAATTTATCGTTCAATCTAAATTACACATAGGGTAAAAGGGGGTTGTAGAACACAGAAGCCGACTGACAGGCTTAATGTAGGGCAATTCTGGGTAAACTGAGGTGTGGCTACCTCTCCTGTTACCTACAGCCGCACTCTCTCTTGTATCATTATGCTTTATTATTTTCACAGACCTGTCATTAACAGATTCTCATTTGCATATTTACGATCTCTTGTCTTATTGTGAACTTCAGGAGGGAGGGCTGCCGGCTCTCTGGTTCAGCACTGCGGCCTTGGATAACACTCAGCACATAGTGTACACTCAGCACATAGTGTACACTCTATCCAAGCATGTGGAATAAAATGTCTTGAATGGAAGGCACCGGGTGACATGTGCCAAGTACCGATTACTTATCCCATCTACACATCTTTTGTCATCATGAACAGCACATCATAAAACCTTCCTTTCTGAACTTATTAGGAACCGTGTTCCTTTCCAAACCAGGAGATTTCAACCAAAGCCAGACTGTAGGTGTGTGCCCTTCCCACAAGTTACTTAGTTCATCTCAGTAGCTCCCTTTACACACCCCTTGTTTGAGTTGGGTTGGATGGGCACAGATCAGAATATCATTCCAGGAATAAAACATACTTACCTAAGCTGCTTAAAAGATACCATGCTTTTATAACAATTGGGGCTATAAAATAAATCCTCTCCTTGCTTACTGATTGGAAATGCCAGGAAAACAACACTGGAAATAACATAACAGGATCATTGAATTAATTAGCAAGGGTAGCGATTGTGTAAAATCTGCTTATTGTGTGGAGTGGGGATTGCATTGCATGCTAATGAATACTGAAGTCCTCGGAAGTGGAATTGAACGAAGGATCCTCTTCAGACATTTGGTTCCTTTGAAGCAACCCATCCCCCACCAGACAGGATTTCCCAGGGGCCCAAACAGAAAATCCCCTTATCACATGCAGCACAGACTGCAAGCAGGGCTTGCACTTGTACAATCTGAATTTCCATAAAGGAAGGGCCTGGTATTATGTAACTGCGTGTGGGTTCTGAGGGCTTCTAATGGGGCCTCCTTTTGTACAGTTTCTTAGCAACCAGTTGAAGTTGGTAAGCAGAAACAAAGAGACCCGATCCCCATACCCCTTCAGCATACTCCTCTGAGTCTAGCCTGCCTCTGAGAGAGCTAGCCTGGGGAATTCGTGCTTTTTCTTCCTTGCTAGAGCTCCACAATTCTCATTTCATCATTGTTTCATCTGGGAAAGAAATGGAACTGGAAGTGGGGAGATAGGCTAAGAATCAGCTCTGCTCTGTTCTTTAGAACTTCGAAGGAAGCCAGGTACACTTCCAAAGAACCGTCCTGTGTGTGCCGCTTCTAGTCAGAAGCGATGCTATGTAACAGGCACCACTGTCTTTTTTAGGGTCGGTAGGAGCCCTGCCTCTGTCACTTACTAGCTATGTGTCTGTCCTTGGACAGATTGTTTTGCACTGTTGGGATTCAGTTTATTCATTTTGTGGTTCAAGAGAGTGAAGACCACACCTTCCTCATTAGTTTGCTGAAAGCATAGAGGGACATCATTAGCTTAATAAAAAGTCATCTGTAATTGGGGTTTTCCCTCTCAGGCCCTGTCTCTGGTTCTGAAGCAACCAAGGAAACAAAACAGACAAAAATCCCCGCCCAGAGGAACCATAAAGCTATGAAGACTGAGAAGCCAAAGGAGCTCTTTGGGAATGTGACCACTGAACAAGATCTGAACCACAAACCCAAGTCAAAATCTTAACCCAGTGCACACTAAGTACACGTTAGCTTTCTTTTTACACATTAATTCACTGATGTTACTAGTCATTTGTCTATTAACCTACTCCTTTGTATAGTAACTCAGTGCTAAGGCTCAGTCACTACATCCACGCATTCCTACTTCTTCCCATTCTTCTACTCATACCCTCTGAAGTCGGAGGGCAAAAACAACAGGGCTCTTAATCCAAGGTAATACATGTCATCCCAAAGGTCAAGGTAAAGAGGTTCACAGCACAGCTTCCCAAACTCACCAGCGCAGTCATTTTAAGCCACATAATCTTCTGGTGTGTGTGTGTGTGTGTGTGTGTGTGTGTGTGTGTGTGTGTGTGTGAGACTGGTCTGTGAATTACACAATGCTGATCAACATCCAGTACCCCCAGTTTCTACCCACTAGCTTTCTATAGCAGCCCCGTCCTGTGACAGCCAAACATGTCACTAGACATTTTCAAACATCCCCTGGAGCTCAAAATTGTCCCCAGCTGATAATCTCCAGCTTATAGCCACACCTTCCTTAGGAAGAGAAATGAAGCATCCTGTCTCTTGTAAAGGAAATGAGTCTGGAGCTTTAATTTTAGCAGCTGTAGCAGCCTTTTCAGACATTTTGTCTCTTAGAGAAACATGTTCTTGTATTGGAAAGCAGAGAGACTTGGGAACTTTTTAAATCAGAAGTAAAATCTTGCCTCTAGGATCTCTTTCCATCACCTCTGAGAAGTGCAGCTCATTCAACAAACATCTCCAAGCCTTGCTGAGATAGTAGTTATGACAGAGAAATTCCACTCACTAGAATGTGGGCCCAGGCTTGGTGCTTTGGGAATTCTGTCCCAATTCTGTTGATGGCTCAGCAGCCATGAAGTTCCTTCTGTAATTCTTCATGGGAAAAATAGCAGGGAATATTTCTCTCTAAGGGGTTCTAATGGTGTCCTGGGAGAAGGAACATGCTCACAGAAATGCTGAGGCTGGAGCAGCCATCTTGGTCTAAGGGCACTGTTCAAGGTCAATGTCTTCCAAGGTCAGCTTCTGAAAGCCAGCAAGGTGATTCTGATAGCCTGGTTTCTCACAGTCCTGTGGACCTTCATCTCTGTAGATATCGGAGACACAGGCAGGTGTGGGGACCCTGTAGTGTTTTTGAATCTTTCCATTTCTTTCCAAACCCACTGTCTCTTCTTTCCTAGTCCTCCATCCTGGCTAAACCCCATCTGGACTATCACAATAGTTTAACAACTGAATTCCTTATTACTTATACCTGTTCTTGTTCTCTTTCATTGTCTCTGAAAATCAAAACTAAAAGCCTTCCTATTAAACTTGGGCTTAAATTCAAATTCCTTGCTTTGGGTTGTGACCAATCTACTCTTCTGACTGCAACACCAGCCGATCTTCCACGTCTACCCTGCTTTTGCCCACCAGCCTTCTTAGTTCATGCACACCTCAAAGCAAACCATGATTATCTCCCCGTGTGCAGGTATTTTAGCTCTTACACACTCTCTGCTGGATAAGAATCCCAATTGGGCCTCCGTGTCCGCCATGGTCTGCTTTCTGCACAGCACCGTTACATGGTCTTCCACAGCCTCCCATCTCCAGGCTCCACCTGCTGGGTCTTCTCTCCCTTTCCTGTGTGCAGGGCTTTCTCCACCATGGTATTTTGGCTTGCACTACTATTGTCTCCGCCCTAGAAGTTCTCCCCTTCTCACCATGCCAATTGCGACTTCACCAGGCACTTAATCTAAGATGTGGCCTTCTTGACTCATGAAGATGTCTCTGACCAGTACTCATCTCTCATTTTCTATTCTCACAGCACAACTTCTCATTCGCTGCTTCCTAGTTGTACTTTTATATTTATTTATGTGTTTTGAATAATGGCTGTCTTCTACATGAGACCTTAAGTCCTACATGGAATAAGGGAGACACTGCCTCATTACCATTTTGAGCTCAGTTCAGTGTCTGATGCATGGTGGGTGCTTATTAACAGTAGTTGTGAGGTTGAGTCAGCAGTGTCCATCCAAACCTATCTTACAAAGCCCCATAAGCATGGACTTGTCTGGAGCAATGAGGGCTGAATCAATGATGACAAAGGGCAGACTAAGGATGAGATTCATTAGGAAACTTGTAATTCAGGAGGAAAGCGGAGGATGAAGGTAAGTCACTTGACTGTACTCACTCTTCTCACTTTCTCACTTGAACCTTCATCCCTTTGAAGGTAGGCAGAGAGCCTCCTGTATGTCAGAGTACTCCCAGCTGTAATCTAGCTCAAATCCTGTGATGTAGATAGTAAAGCTCTCTTAGTGGAAGGATGCATGCATGATAGGGTTACTATAGATCTCATCATACAAGCTGGGATCCATTCAGGAGGGATCAGGAGATGGAAGTGAAGGCTTGGGGTGCTGATTTCTGAGCAGAAAATTATGTATTTTTTTCACAAGGCGTGATAGGGTAGCCCTGAGGTTTTTCTTTTTTAAGTTAATATTTATTGGTACTGTATTTTAGATGTTTCCTAAGCTCTGTGAGAAAAGGCTTTATCTATGATGTCCTGTTATTGCCAAGAATTTGATTTCTAGACGTTGCTTAATTTGTAAATGAGGAAACAGAGGTTTGAAGACATGACTGGCAATGTTTGTCTTTGAACTCTGGTCTACTTGAAATTCCCACAAAGAACCCCTCACTAACTCTGGGTTTATAAGTGAGCCAGTCAGCATATTTTTAGCCCTTGCAATCTCACTACCAGAGGGAAGATTCCATTTCTCCTCAAATCTTGTCTGAAGGAGAGAATGTGGATCAGGCACGAGGAGACGAACAGCCAGAGTGGTGCCATGAGTCACTCATTGGGTCTTGACCCCACACACGACTGAGAGGGCCCTTGTTCTATGATCACTTGTTTCTCAAGTCTTTGATGGTAACACAAGAGTTTGCACCTGAGGTGGTGAGCCTGCTTTCCAGTGACCTGAGAAGGGCTCCTGACACTTCGGGAGGCTGGGGTACAGAGGGTGTACTGTGCTTTGGCTTTAGGAATACGTTTTGCTCTGTGAACTTCTGGGTCTGTTTGTCCAATTTCATAAAAATTAAATTAGTGAGAGTTAATTGGCACTGAGTCAACTGGTGTAAAAGGGTTGTACTGAGCAGAGCAGGAGCCCACTCAAGTTGGAGCCCAGAGCTCCTGGGGGCTAGCTTTCCATATGCAAGTCAATGCTATAAGCCACTCACCAAGCCTTTCCCAGGGTAGTTGACAGAAGTCAGAAGCACTCCCACTGACCTCTGGATACAGGAAGGACACTTTAGAATTAGGAGAGAATTGCTTCATGTGGCTTAGTCAGGATATTCACTCACTCGCCCCTTCATTGGCTCCTCTAATCTTTTTAAAACACAGGCTGTATTTGGGCTCCTCTGAATCAGTAGTGAACAGAGTGGGCAAAGCTGTGTCAAGAAAGACAATTGCAGCCATGATTGGTAAACAATGATCACAAGAGGTTCATTGGACATCAAGCAGTATTTCCAGCTGGACCTTTTATAGTCTGTCCATTAAGTATGAGGAAACTGCTTTTGGGCAGGTTCATGCTATATACCAAAGACTTGCCTTGAACTTGGGATCCTCTTGCTTTATCTCCTGAGTGTTGGAATTCTAGGTATAAACCACCATACCTAGCTTTCGATTTTTAACTTTAATTTGCTTTTAATTGATGCATAAAACACAAAATTTGTACATCTTAATGGTGTGTCCTGTAATATATATATTTATTTCTAATTTTTATTTGTATTTTATGTATTTGAAGATTTTTGCCTTTATGCACCACATGCATGTAGTAACCGTGGAGGCCAGAAAAGGGTGCTGAATTCCCAGTAACTGGAGTTACTGATGGTTGTTAGCTGCCATGTGGGTCCTTAGGAAGACAGCCAGTGCTCTTAACTGCTGACCCAGCTCTCCATGCAATATTTAATGCACATGTCCATTGTGCAATGTTTAAGTCAGGCTAGACATTATTGTCTCGGTCATTTATCATTCCTTTTTTTTTTTTTTTTGGTCTTTTTGAACCGGGGCCCCCCTGTAGCCCCGGCTGTCCGGGACCCCACTTTGGCCTGAACCCCACGGAGCCCCGCCTGCCTATGCCTCCCCAGTGCTGGGATTAAAGGCGTGAACCACCACGCCTGGCTCTAATTTATCATTTCTTAAACATATTTTATTATTTTTATTTTATGTATATGAGTGTATTGCCTGCATATATGTGAGTGCACCCATGTTGTGCAAAGAAGACATTAGATCCCCTGGAACTGGAGTTACAGATATTTTTTAGCTGCCATGTGGGTGCTGGGAACCAAGTCCAGGTCCTCTGCAAGAGCAGCCAGTGCTCTTAAACCACACCATCTCTCCAGCCACTAATTAATTAATATTCATTTTATGTGTAGGATTGGTTTGCCTTCATGTGTGTAAGTGCACCACTTGCATGTAATGCCTGCAGAGACCAGAAGATGACGTCCTATCCCCTGGAACTGAAGTTACACAGACAGTTGTTAGCTGCCATGTAGGTGCTGGGAACCAAACTTGTGTCTTCTGCAAGAGCAGCCGGTGCTCTTAATTGCTGAATCATCTCTTCAACTCCTATGTCATTTTTTTTGAGACACGGTCTCTCACTGTCTTGGAGCTCACCAGGCAGGCAACACTGACTGGCTAGCAAGCACCACAAATTGGTCTCTCTCTGCTATCCTATCAATGAGATTGCAAGCACATGCCCTCATGCCTGGCTTTGTAAAATATGGGTTCTGTGGATGGAATCCAAGTCCTCATGCTTGCATAGCAAGCATTTGGCCAACTGAGCTGTCCTCCTAACCCCAATTACTCCTTTTTTTTTTTGGCTGAGTCTTCACCAGCTTCTTCTTCCCAGGGTTTTAAGATAAATGTCACAAAATGGGAATCTGACAATGCACTTGAGTCATGGTCTTCAGTATAGTTAAGGCTCCTCCTGATAGGCTTTAGGACACTTCCAACCTTCTCAGCATCATCTGCTACTATTTCCACTGGCTGAATCTCTGGTAGTTCCTGCAAAGTGTCTCACAGTCCCTAGGCCTTTGCCTTCCCTGGGGAACTTCCCCAGCAGTGTGACCTGGGTAATGCCCACTCACCCTTCAGACCTTTGCTTAGAGGCTCCTTCTGTTAGGAGGCCTTCCGTGTTTCCTCTGGCAGTGTGTACACCCACATTATCTCTCTTCTATTGCTAACAAATTAGCCTGAAACATAGCATGTTAAAATAACAAAAACATTTCCCATCTCCCGTGCAATAGCAATTGAGGAGACCACAGCCTCTCCTGAGTTGTGCTCATGCTATATTGGGGCTGCCAGTGTCTGTAAGGATACCTGGGGCCAGAGAGTCCATTTGAAGACGGTGCTGGCACATGGCTGTTGGCAAGGTCTCAGTTCTTCTCCTCATGGCTAACTCCACAAAGCTGCTGGAAGGTCTTTCTCACAGCAGCTGGCTTCCTCCAGACAGAGTGACCCAAGAGAAATCAGGGAGGAAGCTGCAGTGGATCCCTGTCTCAGCACCTGAGGTCACGTCTATCAAATTCTATGTTAGAGAAAGCTGACATTTTGTATGGGGGCAAGGGGATTAAGCTCTAATAAAAGACAATTTTACAGCTGCCAAAATGCCCCTGCCATTGTTCCCGTGGTGTCCTGTACATGCCCTGAGCTGACACAGCACACTGTGTGGTGGTCATCAGTCTTCCCTACCTCGAGTCATGAAGGGTAAGGACTCATTCCATCCACAGCTATGTTCCTACGTCACACCACACTTCCTTGCATGAATGCATTGATAACTGTTGACTTGATGCATTGGTGATCTCCTCTGGACACTTCACAGGTACAGCTCAAAGTGCATATATGCAAATCTGTTTTGTAAAAATGTGAATTCTGACTCAGGAGGTCTGAGAAGGAACCTGAAGTTCTACTTCCCTAAAAGCCCCCATGCTAACCTGTGCTCCGTGGACTTTGCTTTGAGTAGGGAAGGCCTACAAGACACAGTCTTATTCCCAGACAAGCTGAGAACCTAATTTCATCCAGAAAGACATTTTAAGGTCAACAAGAAAATAGCATCAGTCTTGGTGTGGTGACAGGCTAAGTGCTGTCCTTCGACCAGCTCTGACTGATGGAGGAGACATCAGGGAAGGACAGTGTATCCCTCTGCCACCAGTAAAAGCTTTGATGGCAGCATCCCAGACAGAACAGGCCTCAGGAGTTTCTGGGTTGGAGGTGGACACACCATCTCCTGCTACCACTATCCAATCTCAACTTTCTTTCAGATCCTTGATGGCAGTTTGCCCAACTGCTTTCAGGCTGTATAAACAATTTACGCACATGTAACTCCTGACTATTTCTATATTCTGGAAGCATCTGAGACTGTGTCACCTGCCTGGGTTCCCTTCTGTGCTACACAGACCCTTTCTTGGGATACATGATGCGTTCTAAGGCTCACACCTTAAAGAAAATTGAGCTAATCCAGAATGTTTGAGATGTTTTTTGTTAACATTGTGCAACTTACTTCTTTATGGGTCTGATTTCAGTAAATTGAGGTTCTGGTAAGAACTGGGAGACCTATGGCCTCAGCCAAGCACCCTTATTTCACTCTACAAAGAACAGCTGACTCGAACTTCAGGATAATGATAATCCCCACTATTTGAGGAAAGTCATCACATCCATTCAACCCAGTGGTTCTCAGCCTTCACATCATGTTGGAACCACTTGAAAGCTTCAATAATTATTCATGGCTGGGCTCCATCCACTGAGATTCTGATTTAACTGGGCTGGAGTATAGCTTGGGCATCCAAACTTTCATAACCCCCTCAGGACATTATTCTGTTATATAGGCATGTTAGAGAGATGCTGATTAATTGGTTTTATTTTACTTGATTGATTTTATTTGATTGATTCTACTAATTGAACAGTTCACTAACAGGTAATTTGGCAAAGTTTTTGAGAACTGGTCAAAACTATATTAGAAACCACTGGTGATGGGCTTACAGTGGCACCACAATTCTGATCCATTTACTGCCAATATTCCTATGTGTGGTGTGTGATTTGGATAGGAAGTGTCCCCACAAAGGCTAACATGTGGAAGGCTTGGGGCTCAGCTAGTAGCACTATTGAGAAGTGATTGGCTTGTGAAGAGGCTAATCTCATTGATGAGTTGATAGATGATGAGCTATTTGCTTGTAGGGAGCTGTTTACAGGAAGTGGGTCACTGGGGGATCCACTGGAATGTGTATCTGTCCCCGACCCTGACCCCATATCTTCCTCTTCCCCTTCACTTCCTTCTTCTTCTCATCCTCCTCATCCTCCTCCTTCTCCTCCTCCTCCATCATCATCCTCCTTCTCTTCTTCCTCTTTCTTCCTGGCCACACAACATAAGTTATTCCTCACTATGCTTTCCCACCATGATGTCCTGCCTTCTGACAGTCCCCACATCTACACAGGTTCTGTGGCCATGCTATCCCAGGATGTTCTTCAGCCCTCATTTCCAGTCTTTGAAGCTGACTTTGGGCAATATTTAAACTAGGCAAGTAAGTCCTAGGGCTTTGGATGGCAAAGCCAATGTCACTGTGGACACAGGACATAAACAGGTACAGTTGGAAGATGAAAGTTGGCAGGAAGGTCCGCACTTCATTAGACTCCACCCGAGGATGACAGTGTTCTTAGTCTTGAATAATCCTCTCCCTCAGAGTCCATCCAAGTCCACCTTGGGATACTTGCAATTGACCTGCGTACCATGTACTCCCATACATAAGCAAATGCTTCTGATAGAGTAAGACTGGATCTGCAGATGCTGAAATAATTCTCATGGTGGTGGGGAGGCCCCAAAGGCTTTATAAAAGATGACACGCATTATCTAAGGAACAAAGTTAGAGTTCTCAGACCATACTAGGGAGCCAGGAGTGAGTTAGACCTGATTAATCAGTGTGAGGGGGCAGCAGCATAAGAGGTGACAGGGCATGTGGGGACATCAAGGGGAGCAGATATAGAGGGATGACCAGGAGGTGAAAAGACAGAGTTAGAAGTTCATCTGGAAGTTGGAGACCATGCAAGTAGGTGGCTGGCAAGATATTTCTGAGGCTTCTGGGAGTGACGTCTCTTGTCTGACCACCTTGAACATGCCAATGGAAATGGATGCATTTAGTATGAAACCCTAAGTCATGCTCTTATGCAATCTGGTGTCTGAAATATTTGCTACAGTCCGATGTCCATGCGGCTCTGCAATAGTATTTTAAGGAATACTAGGATTGGAGCACCTACTAGGAGTGTGATATAATGCAGAGGAGAAAAACCCCTGGAAAAATCTGCAGAAAGGAAGGGTGATCTGTGAAATGAGATAACTCAGTAGAGGGGGAGCCCAGGGTCCTGGTGAACTTAACTTTCCTCCAAAAACCTCCAAAGAAATTTCAAGCAATGCTATGTTTCCAGGAAATCTTACTTAACTGTCAGAAGTGATGTGATGCCATTCAGTGATAAACAGAAGCACAAGACATTAAGTTTCAAACAGAGAACGAGCAGAGACAAGACTGAATGGAATGTCCCTGAAAAATGATGGATAGAGCTGCAATCCAGCTCATTTGCTCATTCACTCATTTATTCATTCATCAAACACCGGAACACCATCCAACACAGCAAGTCGAGGATATAGACATCATCTCTGCCATCTCTGGAATGTAAAGGCAAAGAGAACTGACATTTATTGATCTTCTGTATATGGCCATTGGGATATGTATTTCACATGCCCTTTAACATTTCTCTGAACAGCTGAATAAGTTAATTATTACTCCCAAAGTACTGATGGGGAAGCAGGTGGAGAGGTGAGAGAACTGCACTCAGACATGACTCTGCTTACCTGGGATGAGCCAGTGTTTAGACACAGAGTTACTGGTTCTAAAACTGGTCTCTATTTTGGTGGACATCACTGAGGACTGGCAATAAATGGACCAGGCTTGTGAAAGGCATTCCCTAGACTTCTGCTTCTGCAATGAATCTTCATGTCCCACTCCCATCTAGTGCTTTCCAGAATAAGACAAACCCAGGCTTTCTCTTCAGCGCCGTTGTTGGAAGTGTAGCACTCCAAGTCAGCAGGCCACAGGTCCTGCATCTCAGATGAGTTTACCAGCAGGAGCCTTCTTGGTGTCTGGTGAGGAACTCAGCAGTGGGAAGATCAGCGGGGAGCTTGGTATCCTGGGATGCTGATACCATGGTATAGCACAGTTTCTGAACCATGGAGAGAGGTGCTGGTCCTTGCTGCAGGTACAGTCCTGCTTTCTGTTGCATGTTCAAATCAGTCACTGTAATTTGCAAAGGACAGTTCCATGGGCTTTTTAAAGGGGTCCATATCTAAGCTACAAGGATAAAAGGAGAAATCCACCATGCTATCCCCTAAGCATGAATACTCGGCATGTAATTGAGTGAGCATGAAATCTGCAGCATCCATGTTATAGTCATAGAGAATTATTTACTTAAGACAGGCCCAAACCCCTCTCCTTAGGGACAGTGTGAAGAGCTGGGCAAGACAAGTGGACACTTGAGTGGACTGGCAAGCTGAGAAGCCCCTAGGCCTGCGGTTGGTTGTGCAGTGGATGGACATCTGTTGTTTTTGTCCTTCAACACTTTCTGCTGCCTGTGGGGATGGCCTCCCTTCAGCTCCAGTCCTGCCACAGCAGTGGCCTGTCAATCATGGGTTTCTAACCAATCCTCAGGCCCCAGGAGTAGGCACATGAGCCAACCTTAGCCAATCATAGCATCTGGTCTACCTGACAAAAGGACAAAAAGGACCAAGACCATTGGCATTCGTGAATGAAGGAGTTTGAAGAAAAAGAGGCAGAGACTTCAGGGATCTTCTACTAAGTAGAGTCAGCAGTCTGGCTGAAGGACAGAAAGGACAGAACTGTGTCAGCCATAATGGAGAAGGCGCTGTTAGTGAAGAGCTCTACTTTCCCTTCACAAGTCTTTCCTTGGCTACCTCAATCTGGTAGCTCATTCTGGCATTTTCCATAGGTTCAGGAATAAGTAAATCACCTGCAGATTGAACTTCAGTGTGGTGCCGGTGATAGGGATCAGTGGGTAAAAGCACTTACCACACAAACCTTAACTACTTGAGTCTGATCCTTGGAACCCACCTAAAAAAGGTAGATTCATCCACATGCCTGTAACTCTTTACCCATGCTGTGCATCACTGCTTACCTGCTCCTGTGATGACCCTCACTCTGCTCCTGTGATGACCCTCACTGTGTTCCTGTGATGACCCTCACTCTGCTCCCATGATGACCCTCACTCTGCTCCTGTGATGACCCTCATCCTGCTCCTGTGATGACCCTCACTCTGCTCCTGTGATGACCCTCACTCTGCTCCTGTGATGACCCTCACTGTGTTCCTGTGATGACCCTCACTCTGCTCCCATGATGACCCTCACTCTGCTCCTGTGATGACCCTCACTGTGTTCCTGTGATGACCCTCACTCTGCTCCCATGATGACCCTCACTCTGCTCCTGTGATGACCCTCACCCTGCTCCTGTGATGACCCTCACTCTGCTCCTGTGATGACCCTCACCCTGCTCCTGGGATGACCCTCACTCTGCTCCTGTGATGGTCTGTCACTCATGTTGGCTTGGAAATGTGATATTCACTATATATCCACATTTGGAGGCCTCACCATGCTCCCGTGATGACCCTCACCCTGCTCCCGTGATGACCCTCACCGTGCTCCCATGATGACCCTCACTCTGCTTCTGTGATGACCCTCACTCTGCTCCTGGGATGACCCTCACTCTGCTCCCATGATGACCCTCACTCTGCTCCTGTGATGACCCTCACTCTGCTCCTGTGATGACCCTCACTCTGCTCCTGTGATGACTCTCACCCTGCTCCTGGGATGACCCTCATCCTGCTCCCGTGATGACCCTCACTCTGCTCCTGTGATGACCCTCACCCTGCTCCTGTGATGACCCTCACCCTGCTCCTGGGATGACCCTCATCCTGCTCCCATGATGACCCTCACTCTGCTCCTGGGATGACCCTCACTCTGCTCCTGTGATGACCCTCACCCTGCTCCTGGGATGACCCTCACTCTGCTCCTGTGATGGTCTGTCACTCATGTTGGCTTGGAAATGTGATATTCACTATATATCCACATTTGGAGGAACGTCTGATAAAGTAAATGAGTAGAAAAGGAATTCCAACCAGCCTTTCAGTGAGATCTGATAACCTTATTATTAGAGGTAAAAATCAAGGTTTACTTTACATTAATCCACATTTTGACAAGTATTACCAATCAAACGATGAATGTTGACATAGCACTTTGGGCAAATGACGCCGTGCCTGTAGCATTAAGAAAAATGGGCTCACTTGCTTGTTCATCCACTGAATTGTCATAGAGTGCCCAACCCCTAGGTTCTCAGTGCTTAACACCAGGAACGGGACCAAATAGAGTGAACGAGGAGCCAACGATCCTTGTGCCTATAGAGGTATTACAAGTTCATTCTTCCTTTGCATCAACCTTTTTTTTTGAGTTAACTCTGGACACAAGAAAGAGAAGTTATTGACAAGGTCAAGTGGAAAATCCTTTGGCAAATGAATCTTGGGTTCATCTTACCCCTATGAAGTTGCTTACTTTCTTACCCAAGCCCAGCTCAAGGAGGCTGACGCTGGTCCAGCGCACTGTGCACCTGCCCTCTGTTTGTCTAGTGAGATTATTGTTAGTCTGTTTTGTTCTTGCTGCTAAGATCTTACTTGGATCTGAGTGTGCTCTTTGCCTATGAGGACTGAGAGGAGTGAATTGGGGTCATTTTGACAACTCAGCCAGCTGGTCAGCCTTTGGCCTTCGGAAGCTATGTCTGACCATCCTAGGATGGGGTGATACCACAATTCCAATCCAGCATGGGTGACACACCATCACAGGAGCAGGGTGAGAGGTCATCAGAGGAGCAGGATAAGGGGTCATCACAGGAACAGAGTGAGGGCCATCACAGGAGCAGGACCTCCCAGGGCTTGCACTTGGTTATGATTATGACTGTGAGTGCCTCAGAGGAGTCAGCTCACCTACCTGTTCTCTATAGCTTTACTTAGAAAATGAAGAAGTCAAAGTTTGGATTTTCCTATGGGAATACTGTAATTTCTAGTTCTCAATGGATTCGTTACAAGGTTAGCTGCTGCAATGGATGAATTTTCAGAGATATTAAAACATTTTCTGGGGTGGTAGGCGAGAGACAAGTGGATCCCTGGAGTTCAGAAGCCAACCAGCCTAGTAGAATCAACAAGCTTCAGGATGATTGAGAGATACTGTCCCAAAAAATAACGTGGAGAGTGATTGAGGAAGACACTTGACATTGATCTCTGGCTTTTGCACACGTTTACACATGCAAATGTGCACCTACACCCATATGTGTACACACCCACATAAATAGGTATGTACCACATCTACACACACACACACACACACACATTTTTATGTCATTGTCAAGATGGATGATTTGGGTTAGGTAAAATTTTACATGGCTCTCCAGGGGCCCAGGATCCTCCTATGTTATGCCTCTGCCCTCTGTTAAGTTGCTGTGATGTTTCAAAAAGATTGCTAGACTAGGACAAGTCAACAAGTGAACCACAAGATGATTCAAAACATATGAGCTGGTGAACAGGGAAAGACTGAGACAGAAGAGGATCAATCAAGTGGGAGGTTTTATGGGCCAGGGCTAGAAGTACCCTGAGTTTATTTCACCTGAATCCAACTGACTAAATATCATGTGGGCATGTAAGAGCCACCCAATCTAGGACTTGTAGACCAGCTGAGTACTAAAGAGAGGAAAGCAGGTTCGCACATGTCTAACCAGTTGGTAGTCAAACCAAGCTACTTTACATTGTAGTTTCTTGTCCTTAACCTCTGCTTTAAAGGTTTAGAATTACACACTTCTGCCAAAACCAGAGAAACACTGCTGGGAGGGTGCTGCAATGATCTTTGGGGAGATGATGGCAGCCTTTGTGAGGAAGTAAGGCCATGAGTCCAGCTTTATGCCTGTGGTCCCTGTACCCTTTCAGTTGGTGGATCCTAGCTGAGGTAGCCAATTATGTAGCATTAGCTGCCGTGGTAATGTGTAATGGCTAATCTTGGTTGTCAACTTGACTGGATTATTTGAAGCTGGAAGACCCACCCATGGGGGTGTTACCTTCTGATGGCAGCCCGTATAAAAGGCCATGGCAGAAGGGAGCTTTCGCTTTTTGCCTGCTTGCCTTCTCTCACCCCAGTGAGTTTCATCTTGCTGCTCTGGCATTCCTTCACTGAGCGGAGAACCAACTTCTTTGGATTCCGATGTAGACTGAAGACTAGCAGAGCTCCAGGAATCCTTCAGGCCTTCAGTGTCAGAACAGGACTGCTGAGACATCTAGCCTCATAGACTGAGCAACTACCAGATTCTCAGTCTCTCCAGTGTGGTGCAGTCATTGTTGGACTACTCGGACTCTGTCCCGTAAGATAAACTAATAAATCCCTGTATATGCTCATTTTACCAGTTCTTTTTCCTTAGAGAAACCTGACTAATTCAACACAGGTGAAGGAATAGAGCAGAAGGTTGTACAAGCATTCATGAAATTGCTGAAAAGAAACCATAAAACACATTTCCATAAGACAGTAGTTTTTTTTTTTTAATTTTAAAACTCTGCATCTGAAAACACAGTATGGCAGAAAGCATGTATATACACCTGCAGTGTTTTTGGTATGATACAGTATTTAATACATCCACTGTTTTCTGCAAAAACATTTGCTTTGTCGGACAGAAACGAACTCCCCTAGACAAAAAAATACAGCTAAGGCACAATTTTGTTGTTGTTGTTTCCTGCTAAATGAAAAGACAGAAAAGGTGCGGGTGTCGGTGGGTGATGCAATAGTGTCTGAGAATCAGATTCGACGTTGAGGAAAGTACTCAGATGATTAAAACTTTGATTACTGGTCAATTTCAGATAGTTCAATATCTCTTAAAATATTCCTTTAAATAAATAGCAAAATATCTACATCTTTCAGTGTGTGCCATGTGAACGCTCTCTTATTTTTTTAAAACTTTTATTTACAGATGCTCTTTTTTTAAAATCAATACATTACAAAATATTTCTGTACAGTTTTATGCATATTATGATCTATAACAAAATAGTTATTTTTAAAAACTATATCACCACTTGTCTTTGAAAACAAATAAGGGAGGCAGTTATAACTTATCACGAGGCCTCTAAAACATCCAAACAAATGCTACTGACGACGTAAGAGTCATTTTTTTTTTCTTTAAAAGAAAAGACAGACAAATAAAGACAGTTGCGCCCAATACCAGTGAATTTCCTATGAAAACCCTGGGGTTGTCTTTGGCCTCCATCAGCACTGGAATGATGGGAGGGTTCAGGATGGAGTCCAAAGGAGGGAGAGAAGCATCCCTTTGAGAACACGACCCATCCATGGGGACTATTTAATGCTATCACTTTCTAGGCAGGAAGGACGAAGGGCTAAATTGAGAAACACTCCTGATTTACCCTTGAATGAATTACCCTAAAGTCACTGGGTTCTGGGGGGAGGGGGAGGCTGGAAAGCCGTGATGAGCATCCTGCCGGTGATGACGCCAGCTCACTGCTGTGGCAACATGCTCATGACAGTGCTTCAGAACTAGCTCAGCACCGAGCACCCGGGCCTTCATTTTGCCCACAGGAGAAATAGAAGAACATTCTTCTTAAAGACGATGTTCGTGAGCCATTCCTAGTGCATCTGCAACTACGGATTGGCAGTCCCTTCGCTCAGGAGGCTGCCTTGCTCGCAAGCTTCAAGATGCTCTCTCTTCTGCCATGGTGGGGAAAATCGGAGGGGGAGGATGTCAGCTTTCCAAAAATAATTTTAAGGCCACATTTCAAAAAGGAGAAACCTAAGGCTTTTGGAGGGGGTGGTGATGGGAGGTAGGAGAAGGAAGTTGGAGGAAAACGCAGAAGGAGAAGATGGCGCTAGGAGCATGCATGGGAGGCAAGGTTCTGTGCCCGCTTCCTGGTGATGTCTGCAGGCAGGGGCTGCGGGAGCATTCTCTGCCAAGCGGGGAGACAAGAGAGGCTAGTTTCTCCCTGTGTGGGGCATGGCAAGAACAGAACCAAAGACAACGTGGGGGTGAACACAGATGGTGCATGATAGCCCTCCTCATCTTCAGAGGGTCCTGTACAGTATCTTGTTTGTAAGGTTAAAAAAAATCTAAGAGAAAGGAGAGAAAAGAGAAGGAAAGAGGAAGAGAGAAAGGGAGGGAAGGGGGGAGAGAAAGAGAGAGAGAGAGAGAGAGAGAGAGAGAGAGAGAGAGAGAGAGAGAGAATATTTGCATAGATTGTTCAGCTCCAGCACATTTGGCCAACATCATTCCACCCCCAGGTAAACTTCTCAGCAAACATTGAGGTAGCGCCTGGGGTTGACCCATGGGCAAAGTAAGGTAACTGAGGCAGAAGCAAAGATTTACCACTTGTGAGCAAGCACAGCTCCATGTGGTTTCTGGAAACCCTTCCAGAAGTGGCAGCACAGCTTGCTCAGATGTGGAGTTTGAAGAGAACCCAAGTACTTCACACAGCAGCCCCATGTCTGGATGCCACCATTGCCATCTCTGTCTGGTTTGATGTAATCCCAGAAGGTGGGGACCCAGGCAGCAAGGGCCTCTGTGTGTCTAAGAGACAGCCCTCCGGACCGCCAGACTGCATTCTTTCCTCTCTTCAGCACAAACTTCTTGGGACCAAGAGAGCTGATAAGCTGGCCCTGCCAACGGAATGGCCTCTCTGAGAAGGGAACGGCTAAGCAGAAGTCCTGTTACCTTCACAATTCAATGTTCTTTTTGCAGTTCTCTAACTCTGGCTCCTCTCTCTTCCACCAGAGGAACTGATGGAAGAGACTCTGAGAACTCATTTCAAACTACCTTTCCAGAAAGAAGGGTTTGCACAAGCACAGCTATGGAGCTTTGTTTTTCTACCCACATCTGTTGAAAGAAAGAAGGAAAGAAAGAAAGAAAGAAAGAAAGAAAGAAAGAAAGAAAGAAAGAAGAAAAGAAAAGAAGGAAGGAAGGAAGGGAAAGAAAGAAAGAAAGAAAGAAAGAAAGAAAGAAAGAAAGAAAGAAAGAAAAAAAGAGCTGACATTAACAAGTCAGATTCCTCTTTTAAAATATCTGAATTTCTGGTTTCCCTTACCAAATTGAAAGATTCTGTTACGCCAAGCCTGGGTTCTTGCACACTGTGCTGGTAGTCAGGGAACTGAGTCACAGCTGGTCTTTCTGGAGAGGTCACACACATGAAGACCACACTCCCCACTACTCCCTTTGGTCTCACACCTGAGGTTTTGATCATCTGTGCTTGTGTCCTGAATCTCATTATGCTTTTGTGACCCAGACAATAGAGTGTGCCTTTGACCTGACAAGTCTTTGCATGTTCAAGCTGACCTGGCTGGCATTAGTTTCTGGTCTATCCCAACTCCCAAAGTGCTATCAGGTCTGAACCCACATGGACATGGTTGTTGAAGACGTCCTTCCTCATTCTCAACATCTGTGGCCATTGCTCTTTCCTGTCCTGAGTCTTCTTGGCAGATGGATCACGGTTCAACTAATGACCACTTCCTGCCTACCCTAAAACTAGACAGCCAGAGGAAGCATGGAAGCACGGTCCTTGCACATCTTAGCATACACCCCCTTTTAGAGAGTGTGTGGGTGGGGATGTGGTCTTGTTCATCCCTTCTAAACTCCATTTCAACTTAAAAAGTTAAACTAACAATGAGAACTGAACCAGAGGGGCTGATCTCAGCAGAAAAGGCCCTTTCAGAAGAGAGGAATGTATTCTCAGAACAGGGACCCCTTGGGAGTGGTCCAGTTCCTTCTTGGAGATGGCCTACTTTGGGCATGACCTGGGAAGTAGGTTTTGAGGAAGGTTGCCATCTGAGATTTGTTTCTGCCTGAGTGCCATTGGCTGGGTGGGAAATGGCACAGAGAGCTGCTGTCTAAAAACACTTCCTTCTCTCCAAACGCAGATCCTCAACTCTCCCCTCTTAGCTCTCCAGTGTCTCCAGGGACCTGGTCAGCAGCTAGCCCTTAGCTTCTTGCTTCTGCATACTGCAGACTGTAACGACGTTTCCAGAGGTGGTGGTTCTATGCTTCTGAAACCCTCAGGCAGCTACTCAAGGATGCTTGACCACTGAGCTCCAAGAAATAATTTGTTCTTGGGCAGGTAAACACAAATAAAAAAGAAATTATTCTATTTTCCATGGGACATTTCCTTTTCTTAAATTATGATGAGATTTGTTTTTTATCAAATGCAACATCTGCAAAATTATTCTCTGAGCCCAAAACAGAGGAGACAAAGAAATACAATTGTGGGGAGCAGGGAGGGAAGTTCATGAGGAGGAAGGTGGTCCCAAAGTAAGTTGGCTCTACCATTCCCAACTAGCTCCAGGATGGAAAAGGGTCACAAATGCCACTGAGTCAGAAGGGACTTTATCTCAGAGTCTATAGCTCCTAATGTTCCCAGGGACCTGTCAGGGCAGAAGACACAAAACCCTAATGCTCATAAGGAGGATAAGGGGAAGACCCCTAGGGGTTCCACATACCCAGGGAAACCCTGGTCAGAACAGTGGCTGGAGGTGTTGAAAGAATGAAGCATCAGATTCATGATTCCCATGGGGTTTATAAGACCAGTGTAGATCTTACAGACTTTCAGAGAAAGCCACTGGATAACCTTAGGGCTGCCACAGACAACAGCTATCTCCTAAGCTCTCCTGGCTGGATCTGGCCGCACTCCCTTTTCCTAAGATCCATCACCTTTGGAAGGAACTGTCTCTGTGCCATAGCGACCTCGAGGTTCACAGTTAAACTGAAAGTCCAACTTGGAGCAAACGAATGGACCCAGAGCTCTGCAGGCAGCACATTTCTCCCTCCCCAGGTCATGAGCCTGTCATATCCCTGTCCCCGGGCTGGGGGTTGGAGCAGGAGTGGCTCAGGACTTCCAAAACTTGGATTTAGAGTAACAGTTAAGACCAATATCCTGTGTAAGGAAAAGCAAGGCTCCACAGACTCCAAAGGCATCTACTTCCTCACAGTGGATGGCTCTAGTTCAAACTGCCCCATGGTGTCTAATACCCCTGCTTTTTCTAAGTCCTGGAAGGGTGAGGGTAGACACTGAGAGATAGAAACAGTGAGAACAAGCGAGAAAGGCAGGCAGACTAGGAAGGGGTGGAGGGGAAGCCTTTTGTGAATAAAGGCAGTTTCAGTTAGTAAGACAACATAATTCACAAGCTGCAAAAACAGCACCTACTAATTAGTCATTGACTAAAACATATAAATAATAAATATCTAGTTTCCTTTCTCGAAGTCCTCCATTGCCAATGTGACACTTGCCTTGCTGGGTAGGAAAGGGGCTGCACAGTAGACACACCACCGAGGTGAACTTCAGCACCTGCACACCCACACAGGGAAAAATTCAAGACCAGCTCTCTACAGGAAGGATGGGAGCAACTTTTCCCAGAGGACTCTACCACTTGGGGTCTCATGGAAGAAGGGTATTTTCTTCATTAATGTCCCTTAGAACACACACGATAAAGAAACCCTCGGGATTCTGGTAATTCAAACAGTGTGAACAATAATACTTTTGGTTTTCTGAGCCACCTTCCCAGTTTTGAAACTCTTTCCTTTTATATGTCGTGGCCAAGACGAGTCTGTTGGCACCTCGAATAAAGAAGGGTGTGAAATTAAAAACCCAATCTGAAATGCTTGTTCCTGGGCAGGAGAAGTCTGGTCTGTGAAGTCTGGTCACTGCCAACAGCACCAAATGTGCAGTTCACAAAGGTTTGGGATGCCTGATCTCAGACCAGAAGGGATGTTGCTGTGCTGCTGTCCAGCTTGGGAGTTTTGCTCTAAGCAATCTTTTGTGTGTTTTAGAGCCAGGGTCACCAATGTTCCAATTTTCAAGTACCAAAGAGGCCACAGTCTCAGCTTCCCAGCTCAGGGACAGCCAGGAGACCTGATGCTCAGGCTCTAGAAGCCTCGCCCTGTTCCTAGTACCCCATGTGACAGCCTTGGCAGAGGGTAGACTAGACTGATGGAAAGTTGGCAGTCATGTGGCCAGGTAGACCTTGGCCACGTCACATCAAAAGGTTTTCCTGAACCTTAGGTTTTCAGGGAGATCAGCTCAACCCAAGATAGGCCAGTGGGAAGCTTAGAACTCTTCCAAGTCTGATGCCTCTCTGGGAAAGGCCCATGTTCATGACCTTCAGTAGCTTTTTAGCATGGACACAGGGTTTCCCAGCCAAAGGGACCAAGAGATAAACATAAGGAGAGGGTCTCCCTGGAGTGCCCGCCTTGGTCCAGGCAGTGCTTGTCAAACTGCTTATGCAGAGCCCTTAGGTTCAGAAGAGGTACCTTAGGAAATGCCCTTGGCAAAGGGATCACCTGGTGGGCTGAGCTTCGAGAAGGAACCTCACACTCCTCAGCTTCAACCAGAGCAGCCTGAATTTCACCCTCACCTTGAACTTCCACCCACGACTGTGCTGAGTAAACAAAGTTCTGCTGCTCAAAATAAAATTTTGAAACTCACTTTTCAGGGGACAGGTGCAGGTCAGTGGAGGGGAAGACAGGAACCTGCAGGACCTGAGGAGCAACCGGAAGAGGAGAGACCACTGTGGTTCTAGGAGAGGCCAGCCTGCCAAACAGGCTACCCTGTTCTGGCCTCCAACCCCTTTTTCTCCATCATTCTACAGCTAGCAGAGCTCTGTGCACAAAAGACCCTCCCCCAAGTTCAGAGGCCGGGTTCAGGCTCCATCAGTCCCACACGGCCGGTGCTACCTGAGCCGGCCATCAGGTTTGACTGCACCTAGCTCTGACTTGGGGTCAGGGCTAAAGGAGCTCCAGGCTGTCTGGCTGCAGGTCTGCATGACTGGGCAGGAGGTGGGGCCCACAGTACAGATGTCCATCGCGGTCCAGGTCCCGCTCACCAGCGAGTCCAGCCAGGTCTCTAGGGCTGTGCCGGTGGAGGCTGCATTCCTCCGAGCCTGTTCCACCTGGGCTGGGTTAATGGGCAGGCTGAGGACAGGGTTCAGACTCTGGAAACTCTGCTCCATGTAGGCACTGCGGAAAGGCCCGCTGTGCAGCTTCAATGCCTCATCTGAAAGCCAAAGGTAACAAGGACATGGTCAGAAGAATTAGCAAGCAGAAGCCAGCTTATTGTGAACCCAGAGCTGTATCAGCTCAACAGCATCTCATTTTTAAAAAAATTTTTTTTTTTTTTGTTAAGAAGAAAAGGTTTCTTTTGGATTACAGTTTTAGAAGAATACAGTCCATCATGTTGAAGAAGACACATGACAGATGGCAGAGAAAGTGTGGTGGCAAGAGCAGGAGGCTGCCTGGTCACAGCACATCCATCTTTAGGAAGCAGACAGTGAACAGGAAATGAGTCCCGAGTTTTAAAACCTCAAGACTGCCTGCAGTTGACCACTTTCTCCTGTAAAGCTCCCCTTTCTAAGAATTCTACATCTTTTCTAACTACTGCTAGCAGCGGGAGACCAAGTGAACAGCATCTCATTTAACTCCAGTGACAATCTCATGAAGACCTTCAGGCAGGCCCATGCTTACAAGCAAAGAAACTGTCTTCAAAGGAAAAGGCAACTCTGCAGGACATCTGTTTATTCATCTGACACATACTTATGACCGTATTCAGTGGTTCAGGCATTCACTGACTCTCTCTCTCTCTCTCTCTCTCCACATATATAGAGAGTGAGTGCATGTATGTGTGTGTGTGTGAGTGTGTATGATGTGTGAATACTCATGTGGAGGTCAGAGAACAACTTGCAGGAGTCTCTCCCTTTACCATGTGGGTCCCAGGAATTGAACTCAGGTCATTAGGTTTTGGGGCAAGCACTTGTACCCCTGAGCCATCTCACTGGCCCTCTATCTTACTTTTTCAAGAGACATGATCTCTAACTGAACCTGGAACTCACTGATTTGGCTAGGCTGGCTGGCTGGCCAGTGAGCTCCAGTGATACACTTATCTCTGCCTTGCAAACACTGATATTACAGATGTATGTCCTCTGCTCCCAGCTTCTTATGTGGGTAACTGAGGATCCAAACTCAGGTCCTCAAGCTTGGATGACAAGCACTTACAGACTGAGCTGTCTCCCTGGAAATACATATTTCTCAGCATCTACTTTGTATAAGGAAGTCATTCAACACACAACTACGAAGCATCTCTGATCTGAAAGAAAAATTTACTTATTGGACACAGATATACCAAATATAGCAACCAGTTTCTGCTCTAAGTAATGGGATGAAGCAACTGGCCAGAGAGGTGGTGTTGCAGTGGTACCCAAAGATGCCACGTTTTGAGTGGAGAAAGAAACAAATGGGTAAAGAAGGTCATTTGAGGTAGTGATGGATGTCATGGAGATCATACATAGGGCACTGAGGTCAAACCAGAGGGCCATACACCATGGCTTTGAGCCAAAGCCATTCCACCCTTTGTTTTAATAAATAAAGTTTCCTAGGAACGCATCCAGGCCTGCTTAGCAGTGGCCCCTTGGTGCTACAGTAGCAGATGTGTGTAGCTGAGACAGAGACAGTATTTATCCTGCAAAGCTGAATATCTACTACCTAATCATTTATGGGAAATGGTCACTATGTTCTGGGTTAGAGAGTGGCATGGGGTAGGCAGGGGAGGCTTCCTTGGGAAGGTGACATCAGGACAAAGTGTTGATAGGTGTCAAAGAAGTCCTGGGAAGAGAATTCCAGGCAGAGGAAATAGCCAGTGGGAAGCCTCATTACCAAATCACAGAAATGCTGAGGTTGGAGCCACAGCCTGGCCTCAAAGCCTGGCTCTAGGCTGCTGAGCATTCACCATGAACTCTGGTCTAATGCACGCTGTGTGAGCTCACCACAGCAAAGTGACCCTGGGAAGCATGAAGTGTGGACTAGAGTGGGGCAGGGTAGCCTCCTAACAACCCGGCTTTGATGACCATTCCCCGAGTGCCAGCCTCTCTGCCTGGGTGTAGTCAGGCTGACACCTCAGTACCCCACATACCAGACCGAGATTTCTGATTTGGATTCCTTGTGTCCCGGTTTCCTTGTTTACAAAATGGGGGATAGCACTAATGCCCCCCTTGTGACTTCATGAGGATTAAATGTGTTGACTCAGATAAAATATCGATGGCAGTACCAAAGGTATTTTATTCTTTTTATTATTATCTTTCATTTTATCACTTTATAATCCTCTCACAAAATCACAGGGGTAGTTTTACCATGTCCATTTTATAGACAAGGAAATAGAGGTGATAACACTGGTTCAGTCCAGTTGGGCTGACCCCAGAGCTATGCGCTCCACCACGATATTCTGTGTAGGCTCACCTACAAGCTCACAGTTAAAGTTTCTATCTTCATCTGGGTACTAGTCTTCAGAAACCTTGTTGTCCCTGATGATGGGGACACTCATCCTGGCTCCTATAGTGCTGGCAAGGGACTTGGTTACAAGTTCACAGTGTGCAATCATAGTAAGGTAGATACGAGAGGACTCTTGCTTCTTCCAGGGCTTAAAGATGAGGAAGCAGAATTTTTAAGAGTTTGGGGGTGAAAGAGAAAAGCTAGATGCTTCCAATTGGAAAAGGCTTCCATTAATTACCGTTTCAAGTACAGGCACGTACTTAAAAAAAAGAATCCAATAGACTCTTTTGAAGAAAGCAGATTTTTGCCATAGCTACGGTAAATTGGAATAGAAGCATCTGCTTATGAGACAACACAGTGCCCAGAAGACAATGCTTCCTGTTTGCCTGAGAGCAGATGTTTCCGCCAATGAGCACCTGATAAGGGGCATGTTCTATCTTCTAACATGCTCTTTCTTCTAGTCCCAGGTGGTAGTGGTGGGGATGACGGAGGCAGAAAGATCCCAAGCCTGTTCTTGTTTCTAAATGCAATGAGATTAGGGGAATTCAAAGCATGTCTTCACTCTAACCAACACAGACAAGGACTTCATTTCTTCTGTTCCCAGTGTCCCAGGAAGCTGAGGGCCTGGGCTTTATGGCTCAGAGTGAACAGGTGGGAGAAGGGAGAACAGGCATTGAGAATGCATTCTGTCTTGCTAGGATTTTGCAGGGCTTCTTTTTCATGGTTTTATGAGATCCTTGTCCTAAGCCTAGTTCTCTTTGATACTGGAAGACAGAGTGGGCAGTGCCAGTGCCATGTGCCAGGAGAACAGAACCATCTGTCTTTGGTGTAGGTCCTAATTTCTCTACGAGACCCAACCCCTTTGTGCTTCCACCCTGCAGAAATGGGAGCGGGAGATGGAGAGATGCCCAAGCTCACAAAAGGCAGGACATTTCAAAGCAAAAAGAACAGGTAACAGACATTCAAATGTTGGGAACCAAATACTGTGGGTGATGCAAGAAAAAAAAGAAACAATACCTTGTGAGAAATGAGGTTAATGTGGGAAATGCTATTACAGTACCATCTCGGATGCTTGCCTCCATAATTAAATTTTCTTCAATTCTACCTCATCAGATTTCTTGAGATTACCAGGGATGCATCAATAGCAAATTATTCAAGATGAATCATTTCACAAATTGCATTGCTCCCTCCCCTCTTCGTGTTCCTTGTCATCAGAACACAGTTAACAAATACAATTACGGCAGACAGGGAAGCTGATCCCAGTGGGGTAAAAATGACCCTCAAGTCTTCCCAGGCATGGTGGGGAGAACTCTGCTCTCCTGGGAAATTCCAGAAGAAAACATTGGAAAGATCAGGACCAGCCAGGGCCCTTTTCCTGGTGTGGGTAGATCAGAACACTTCTTTATGTTACCCCACAGGTGCACCTGAAGCAGGAAGGATGTGAGATTTCCACCTCTCTCTTCTGTGCTTGGCTTTGAGAACCTCAGCGATATGAAGGGGTGTCCCAATCAACGGGGCACATGAAGGTCTTAAGTGGGCGGGTTCTGCCTGGCTAATTCTGGAGCTGCTGTCTTTTCCCTGGTTCACAGTGGGGTAAAGGATCAGGCTTCAATCTCAAGAAAACATCAGGTCTCTAAATATTGGCTTGCCAGAATTCATGTTGAGGGCTGCAGGAACCCCTCCCCACATTCACATCCCCCTGTCCTGTGTCATCAGTAAAATGGGGCATGTCAAGAATTCTTCCGAAGAAATAGGGCTGTCCTGTGTATCTAGCTCCTGGGTTTGTGTTCTGTAAGATGGAGATGGAAAATTCCAGATAATGATCACTCTCTGTATCCATGAGAAATTTCTGGGAAAAACTGAGTGTGTGCCCGACACGCGCACATTACTTTTCTTGACATTAATCCCTAAGCAACACAACACAACTGTTTGTATAACATTCATATTGTGTTAGGCTTTATGAGCCAACTAGAGATGATTTAAAGTAAACAGGAGGATATGCATAGATTATGTGCAAATCTATGCCCTGTTTTTAAAATAAGGAATTGATGTATGTGACAATTTTGATATCCAAGGAAGGTTCTGGAACCAATTTTCTATAGATAGTGAGGGGTGGCTGTACAGAGATCCAGAAATCCTGTTTCTATGAGTCTGTCTTACAGATGTTCCTGCCTAGGCACATACAATTTCATGTTCTAAGATTTTCCTTGCAGTGCTATCTGTAACTTAGAAAAGGCTCTTTTTTTGTACGAGATGCATTATTCCATTTTAACTGTGTTTCTGCACTTTGAGATGTGCCATCTTTATGCTTTAAAAACATCATGGAAGATATTAGAAGGATACGCTCCACAGAAGCACTCTTCCAGTCACTCCTGGAAGTATGATTTTAGATGAAAAAAGACATTCCCTTTGATGAAAGAAGGTGGAGAAGAGATAGAAAAATATGAGTATGCCCTTCGGGTGGAATAATAACTGGTGGGCATGTTAAGGGTGTGGTCTCCTTCTCTCTATCCTCCATGCTCCCTGGGAAGCAATGGCCAAAATCATGTGTTAATAATTCCCTTCTTTTCCTTTTAGCCTCCTACTGACACATGAGTCCTGAAAGAATATATCATTGGCTTTTCTTGATTTTGAACCTTAAATGAATTAATTCTTATTATGGTTTATTCCATGATCACTTTTCCTCATTCACTGTGTTTTGCAGATGCACCACAGCTATGCACATGACTGGCCTTTACTGACATCACTGCTGCAAAAAGACCACACACTGACCTTTTGCACACATGGCATGTGCATTGTCTCTGGTCTAGTGCCACCGTGAGCGATTCTTCTAGGATTTTTCTTGCTGGTGTCTGTCTCTGCCTATGCCTACAGCTGTGGGGGGATCCCTGTGTGGTAGATGTATGCATGTTCAACATCAGAAGGGGTTAGCACATCCCTCAGACCCTTCCTACACATTCACCTCCCAGTATCCCTGAACGGATGCCCACAGAGCTCTGACTTTATTAAACTCATGACTTAGTTTGACTTTTACACATTTATTTTCCTAACTTAGTGGATGTTATGTGGAACTTCTTTTGCTCTGAATTTGTATTTCTCTCCTTATTAATGAGGCTGTGCATTTTTTAACACATGCAGGGCTTCATGCTTTCTACTTCTTTCCCCCTCTTTTATAGCGGACAGTGGCTACCATTTTTTCCAGAGAATAAATGTTTTTGAGTTTGTGAGGCATGTAGATTCTGTCTCAACTGTTCAAGTCTGCCACTGAGGCTCAAAGCAGAAGAGACACCTTGTCAATCAATGGGCAGAGCTGTGTTCCAAGAACACTTCGTTTATAAAGACCAGAAGCAGACCATGTTTCACCTGGGGCCTATAGTTTGCCAAACTCTGATCCATGTGACTTTTTTGGTATATTTCTGAATGAGTACTTTTTTGAAAGCACCACCAGTGGTTTCTATTTTCTACTTAGGGTATCCTATCACGTTTCTGGTGAACAGAATTTCAATGATGAGTATTGTTTTTAAACAGCAAAGAAGGCATTGTAAAACTCAGTATCTGCCTGGGATTATTTCCCACCTATCTTAGATTGAACAAGACCTTTTGGAAGCCCAGTGGGAGAGTAGCTAATGAATAGGTTTCTAAGAGCCACATGGATGGCATGATGTCTGTGTGAAGGTAGGAAATGAATAAGCCAGTTCTCTATGGTGGACAAATAGGAATATATACCAAAGTGAGGAAGCTTTGCTTTGCAAGGCAGCCATGGGACATGTTGGGCACAGGACCCCCCCCCCACCAGGGTTGGTGGAGATAGACTCTCTCCGGGCAAAGTCATGAAGAGTACTCACCCGGCTTGATGGGCTGCCTGTTGGAGAAGGTCAGAGGTGCAACAAGGAATTTGGTCTCTGCAACCAACACCCAGTGGTGGAGAATTTTTACTGTCCAGACCCCAGGCCTCAGAGGCAGGTTCAGAGGGGGTTTGTAGTGTGTAAACTCTGCAGTGGACTCGATCAGGATGTCATAGGTGGCTGCGATGACATTAACAGGATCTACCCAGATGACAGTCACAGTGACGTTGGGTCCCTTCCCCCATTTCTGCATTCCCACAGGCTCATCCATAGGCCCCAGGAGACCCCCGAAGTTGCGGAACAGCCGTTCCTTTGCATCCCAGTCAGTGCCAACCTGAAACAAGAGAATAAATCCTGAAAACACCTATACCGAATGAGGGTGCAGAGTGCCAGAAAGTCCTAGAAACCTGTCTGGAGGGTTGCATATGCCCATTTCACTGATGAAGAGACTAGGACTCAAAGTTATCTGTTACTCGAAGTTGCACAACTGGTTGGCAGAATACCAGAGACCTGTGCCCAGTCTGCGGGATCCCAAGGCCTAGGACCCTTCACTAAACCACCAAACGTCCTGTGCCCAAGACATGCTATGTGTTTGACACATGAAAACAGTATACTGCATGTGCATAAATGAACAGCTTGCAGGTCATTCCAAGAAATATAACCTGCCACTCAGGCACAGTTGATTTTTGCTTGGGCCTTTGCTTTTCCAAATTGAATACCTTGATGTACCTGTTCTGAACAAGGTCAGTGTTCTATCTTTGGAGAAACCCACAAGAAGCTTAGAAACAGGAACACCATCCTTGCAGTAGCTCAAGGAGCTAGCATTGACTTCTAAAAGCATTCTCCCCTGGGCACCAGAGACAAGCATCCATCCTTCCAGCATGCCAGAGATGGACATGCCCTAACTTTATTGCATTCTTATTGTACAGATGGGGAAACCGAGGTTCCAAGGTCAATAACTTTCTGTGGGAGTCCATAAAGTCTATCAATAATAAATCATCCTCTATGTATCTATGTATCTATGTATCTATCTCTCTATGTATCTGTCTATCTATCTATCTATCTATCTATCTATCTATCTATCTATCTATCTATCTATCATCAATCTATCTATCTATATATCTATCATCTATCTATCTCTCTATGTATCTATGTATCTATCATCTATCTATCTATTATCTATCTATCTGTCTATCTATCTATCTTCTTCTATCTATCTATCTTTTCCCTCTATCCTCTATCATCTATCTGAATGTATGTAATACCTATTACCTATTTATCTCACAATGTATATTTCCCATCTATGAATCTCTCGTATATCTATCATCAGTTCATCAACCAATCTCCATCATTTCTACATATCTGTGTACCACTCTGTCATTTACTGGTCTATCTAGCTACTTACCTACCTTGAACTTGAATATATACTGAATGCTCAGGGTTGAGCACATGGACTTCTTCACACACCCACATTCTTGACACTTGACCTTCTAATATTACTAACAAAAAGAAGAATGGTCACAGACCTATGCTGAGGTTATGCTTGTGAAAAGAATCTGAGACCAGTGGGGGTACTCTCTAGAACATTGTCTCTGGATTCTCCAAAGGAATGCAGATGGAAAGTTCCCCTGAAATCTGAGTTCTCAAACTTGGTCCCTAGGGCAAGAGAGTGTGAGAATCTGGCATGGCACAAACTAGGGTCTTGTTCCTAAACTGAGGGGCAGGAAGAGAGTCAATTGCTTCCACCCCAAGTGTGAGGGGAGGAGGGAGGTCCCATCTCCTAGAACGTCTGTGATCTTCCACTGGGTCTCAGTGTAGAAGTCTGCAACCACTGATTGCCGAATGGTCTATTACACAAGTTCAAATTTGTGTTCTAGTTCAAGCCTAACATACAGCTTCCCAGCTCCCAGTCTACACAAAGGTTCCCCCCGTACTCAAAAGACAATCTGAGCAAGATCCCTGGCTTCTTGGGACCTGACCTCTGCCATTCTCCATCCCACTCACCATGTTCCAGCCACATTGACCTTGCTGCTCCTTTAGCATGCCTAGCTCTTGGCCAGAGTCTCACGCTCCGTTCTTAGAATGTTCTAGATCTTTCAATGGATGATATACGTCTTTCATAGGCTTCATCTCTAAACTGATCCTTTGCAAAAGCTTTCAGAATGAGTCATCCTATCAGAGACAACCCCCACCAGCTTCCTAAGCCTTCAGTAATCACATAAAGTTTCTTTTTTCTGCAATATTTGTTGTTACCTGAAATATTTTGCTAATTTCTTTGCTCACTCTTTGTCTGGCAGCCCTAGTAGACTTCAGTTCCATCACAACAGGACATTGCTTGGTTCACTGTTATCTCTTAAGAATCTAGCACACTGCAGGCCCTTGGTGATGGCATGCAGACAAAAAGAGCATTTTTCTTCAGTGGATGCTCATTGCTGGAGAAATCTGAGCTGGCCACCTTGCCACAAACCAGGTCCTACATAAGGCTTTAGGATGGTGCTAAAACCAGGGGAACCCTCCACGGTTCACAAAGTGGTCCTACACTTCTCCCTTCCTTCTTGGTCAACTCTATACCTTTGCAATTAAAATATGCAAGACCAGAAAATGTTCTACGTACAAGGTTAGGACAGTCTGGCTCCCATGCCAACATTTCTGCCATTGATCTTGGTAGTTGTTTCACCAAGGCTACAGGACCCATAGTGGGAACTCTCATAAATCACTAGCCATGGAGTGGCCAACATTGCTTGTCACTGCCAGAGGTACCCAGGCACCCAACAGCAGGCTGACAAACAGAGAGAGCCTAGGGACTAGGCATCCATCTCCTTAATGGGACATTAATGTCTTCAGTGGGCTGCTTGGGACCCCAGCACAGAGTCCAACTGGGGCAGCATCTAATTGCCCTACTGACTCAAGTAATTTATGAAGCTGGCTATAGCAGCTCAGATCCAGTCAATCCCTATGGAACCTTCTTTGGAAAAGCTAGCAGAACACAAAACTTTCAGCCATGCTTTTTTGACACAGGGAGCCTTTCATTGGGGGCAGATCAGCAAGACAGACCCACATGGGTCTGGAGAAGGAACAGCAAGGAAAGTATAAGCATGGGGTCCTTCTTTCCCTTCATACTCAAGCTCCTCAAGTTCCTGCATATTTGAAACATCACTCTTCATCTTTAACCTAGCACCCAAACTCATTGAGATGGATTATCTACTAGCTACTTATTGATGCAAGGCGGAAGTCAAACGTTAGAGCTCTGCGTGGGTCATGATGCTCAAGTTCAATCATACTTCCTCATCCTTCCAGTATCCCTCCCACATGCATTCACTCATTCATGAAAAATTATTCAGCACCCAGAAATATCAGGATTCTTCTGTAAAAGATGTGTGCAGGGGACGCAACAGTGAGTGAGAAACAGAGGTGCAGCTTGCACACGGACAGTCAAGAAACGGTCAGATAAGCCAGCAAGATGGCATTAGATGGTGCATTCTAAGAGACAGTTAAGGAAGGGGCAGGTGGATAATGTTGCTATTGTGACACGAGCTGGATCAGGGGTGGTGTCTCCGATTTAGATCAGAATGATTAAAAAAATAACAGAATTCAAGCTATCGGACATCCAGTGGGAAAGCGTTCTAGGTAAAAGATCAGCACACGGCATGCTAAGGCAAGACAAAGACACAAGAAATATGAGGTAGGGAGGAGAGTGGTACTGGACAAGGCTGGAGAGGCCAACAGAGGCCAGATCATGTGAGCCTTCTGGGCCTGGAGGCAGGGATGACGTGACAGGACAGCACTGGTGACTACCTCCCAAGCTAAAAACATCTATGAAAACTGATGTGCTATTGTGGTTAGGAGGAATGAGCATTCCATGCATCTGCTCATCAGCCTACCTGTCTATCTTGTGACCTCTCTGTTTGTCCTTCCACCCATCTATTGTATCCATTATCCATCCATCCTTCTGTCTACCTGTCAATCTACCTACCTATGTGTCCATATGTCCATACTATTTATCTATTTATCTATCCATCCGTCCATCCATCCATGCATCTGTCTATCCACCTGTCCATCCATACTCTCATACATCCACTCATCCACTATCTAGTCATCCCTCTGCCTACACATCCATCCATCCATCCGTTTGTTCATCTCTTCACTCATTTTCCATCTATCCATTATCCATCCGTATATGCCTCTGTTAATCTACTACCCACTCACCCATCCATCCTCCACTCACCTGTTTGTCTGACTTTCAATCTAGTCACCAATCTAATGCGTCCACCCATCCATCTACCTGACCACCAATCCATCTACTCCAGAGTCAAGGAGTTAGCCCCTGTGCTAGCAATAAAAGAATAGAAGCAGCAGCAAAAATGAAGAATGGGCTTTTTAACCAGTGAAATGTAGGACCAATTTTGTGTTCTTCCATGTCCTAGCAATTATTCAGAAAACCATTGTATCTCCATAAACCTCACTTCTTCAGTCCATAAAATGATACTAATGTCACTACTTGACTAGGAAACTGGTTTGTTACAGGCTTACTACTAAACAGGATTAGGAGTTATTAACTAGGATAAAAAATTAAGAGAAGAAATTTTATGGTAAAAAAATAAACCCAGGGCTTTTAGGCTGCTTCTGTCTACAGATGTTGACGTACTCTCCCCTCCTTCTACCCTGTTTAAGATGCTGGTTCCAGTATTCGGGGCTGGGGAATTTTCTCCAGGCACAGACTGAGCTCATTTTAGGGGTCCCTTCCTCCATCTCCAAGTTAAGGTGTCAGCTGAGGTACAGAGCCTGGCAAAAGAGCTACAAGAGATGATGAAGACTTACAGTGTTTGGCCTCTTACCTCAGAAAACTGAAGTCTCCCAAAGTCGCTGGGGGGACTTGCAATCTTGAAGACTTTCTTCGGCATCACCCACGTCTCCAGGGTCTCGAGTTTGCTCACAGCAAGGTTGGTCACATGATGCTTGATCAGAAAGCCCTGGAAGCGGTCAGCGAGGAAGTAGAGGTGGACAGATGCTGGGTGGCCCATTGGGTAGTACCTGAAAGCACAGGAGCCCAAGGATCAGTTTCTGAGGCACACAGCACCACAGTGGGGCTCCCCACACACTGTGGTGGTCCTGTTCCTAAAATAGTTCCAAATTCATCCACTGCTTTCTAGAATCTGCTTCAGTATGAAAGCTGCTGTCTATCTATGGGTTAAGGCACTGCAAATAACTTTGTTTTTACTGAGTGATAAATGTAAAACATGCTGACTATACGAAAGTATGATAAAGAAAGGAAAATTACTGCTTTTGATGCTTCTTCCCATAAATAACATCAATTTGGATATCTGTTGAGTTCTCTAGTGCTAGGGACCAGGGAGTGAAATGGTGCGTGGACACTTCTATGGTGCACTCTCCTGTAGCCTCATTTCCCATGCTTGCACTTGCAAAAATGTTATATATCGATGAGACTAATTTGTGTATTTGCATGTGCACAGGTGAGCACATGCATGCGTGTGTGTGTGTATGCTAAAAGTCATCCTTGACTGTGTGTGTGTGTGTGTGTACACTAAATGTCATCCTTAATTGTGTGTGTGTGTATGCTAAAAGTCATCCTTGACTGTGTGTGTGTACATTAAATGTCATCCTTAATTGTGTATGTGTGTGTGTGTGTGTGTGCTAAAAGTCATCCTTGATCGTGTGTGTGTGTATGCTAAATGTCACCCTTGATTGTGTGTGTGTGTCTGTGTGTGTGTGTGTGTGTGTGTGTGTATGCCAAAAGTCATCCTTGTATATTGTTCCTTAGATGCCATCCACACTGTTTTTAGAGACAGGTTCTACCTGTCATTGGCTGGGAACCTGCCAAACAGACCAGATGAGTTGGTCCCCCCAGGGACCTGTCTATCCCGCTACCCTAGTGCTGGGATTACAAGCTCATGTCACAACACATGGCTTTCTTACTTGGGTTCTGGGGGATCTAACTCAGGTACTCATGCTTGCGAGGAGAGTACTTTACAGACTGAGCCATCTCTCCAGCCCCATGGATATTATGTATTTGGGATCCTAACGTATATAATATGCTTTTGCTCCATAGGCTTTCCTGTGGATTGGCGGGGGGGGGGTGTATGTGGGAAACATGCCATTGTGCCTGTGGTATGTAGTTTATAGAACAAATGGTCACTAGTAGTAAATGGCTTGTAACATTTCTGTTATCCTTTTGGAATCTCTCTCTCTCTCTCTCTCTCTCTCTCTCTCTCTCTCTCTTTGATCTCTAAGGGGCTCTAATGCCTAAGTTTGTCAGAAACACTCATTTATCTTCTCGCTGTTCTCTTCTTTAAGTGGGTGTTTAAACACCCACACTGTTTTTCTTCTTCAAAAATTACTGCCATCCTGAGCTACACAATGCAAACACACCCAGCCTTCCTCAGAAAGCTTGTTTTAGAGTGCACATTTTTGGTATGCACAGCCTTGCTGGCTGGAAAGGGCTGAAAAGCTGGGCACAGAAAGAGGAAGAAGTGGGGAGTGGAGAGCAAAAGGGAGAGGAAGCCATGGAGACCAACAGCTCTCTACTTGTAAAACGGGAGGCTGTTGCTTCTGCAATGTGTAAATTGCACAGCACTAAGAGGCTGCCGTGGCTCCGTAATAACAGTGTTCCACAAATCACTGTCCCCTCTCTGCTAAAGGCAGGCTTCCCTCTGCTTCCAATCTTGAGTTTTAAGTCTTTATGTCCAATTATAACGGCTGGGGAAGCTGCCTTCCTGTGTTGACGCATCTCCTGAAATCGCTGCCTTGTTACTGGCTGCCGCTGGGGGCTCTGGAGAAAAAGCCTGCCTGGTCTTCTGGCTGCCGGGTCTTCCTGACACTTGCTGGCACTGTACGCTTTGGATGTGGTCATTGGGATGGAAAGCTGGGACTCTGCTGACGCTGCTGTTGTGGCCAAGTCTTGGCATCTGACAGCGCTTTCTGAGGTGACAGAAGTGTTGCATCTGTGTTGTCCAACATGGCAGGGGAGTGACGGCTGAGCACTTGAGATGCGGCTAGTCCAACTAAGGAACTGTATTTTAATTTTAGCTGACTCATTATAATTTATTTACTCATTTATTATGTGGTATAGGTACACATTCATTGTGTGTGTGAGTGCACTCTGTGTGTGTGTGTGTGTGTGTGTGTGTGTGTGTCTGTCTGTCTGTCTGGTGCTTGGATTAAAGGTGTGCACCACCATACCTGGTTAACTTTCTTTTCCAAGACAGGGTTTCATGCATCCTAAGCTGTCTTCAAACTTGTTATGTAGTTGAGGGTAGGGGCCTTGAACTTCTGATTCTCCTGTCGCTACCTTTCAAATGTTGGGATCACAGGTATGTGTCACTGTATTTGGTTTAATTTTAGTTAATTTTAAATAGCCATGTATGACATTTGGATGCCTGTGATATAGTCTGGAAGCCTGTGGTCACCTGCATGGATACACCCAAGGCCTTGTGCCTTCCCTGTTCCGTACACCAATAAGGAGGAGTCTATTTCCCTTTTCCTGAATCTTCTTTGGCCAATAGCATATAAGCCAGGCCTCAGGAACTGTGCACATGCCCACCTGCCTTCCTGCCTTCTTGGGGTCACCATGACAGCATGTTGGGCTAGCCTGCTGGAGGATGAGTGGCTGGTCACAGAACAGAGCCACCACAACTGTCCTAGCCTGTGCCACCATAATTCAGTCAATGATTCCCAGCCAAGAGCCACAGAGCCACCCTGACTTGCAGATGCAGGAGCGAGTCCAGCTCAGGCCAAGAGGAAAGTGGCCTAGCTGATCCACAAACTTGAGCGCTAAGGAAGTACTTATCACTTCACAGCACTGATCTGGGAGCTGTTTGTTACCAGGCACAGGTAGAGACAAGCTTGCTGCCTGGGAGTCAAAGAAGAAAGTATTTCCAGAAAGAACGAACAGGCCTACTGAGGGTCTCCTGAAGGTCAAGAAGACAAGCAAAGGTCACGTCTAGGAAAAAACCTAAGAGTTTGACTTTCTTGTGTGTGTGTGTGTGTGTGTGTGTGTGTGTGTGTGTCTGTCTGTCTGGTGCTTGGATTAAAGGTGTGCACCACCATACCTGGTTAACTTTCTTTTCCGAGACAGGGTTTCATGCATCCTAAGCTGTCTTCAAACTTGTTATGTAGTTGAGGGTAGGGGCCTTGAACTTCTGATTCTCCTGTCGCTACCTTTCAAATGTTGGGATCACAGGTATGTGTCACTGTATTTGGTTTAATTTTAGTTAATTTTAAATAGCCATGTATGACATTTGGATGCCTGTGATATAGTCTGGAAGCCTGTGGTCACCTGCATGGATACACCCAAGGCCTTGTGCCTTCCCTGTTCCGTACACCAATAAGGAGGAGTCTATTTCCCTTTTCCTGAATCTTCTTTGGCCAATAGCATATAAGCCAGGCCTCAGGAACTGTGCACATGCCCACCTGCCTTCCTGCCTTCTTGGGGTCACCATGACAGCATGTTGGGCTAGCCTGCTGGAGGATGAGTGGCTGGTCACAGAACAGAGCCACCACAACTGTCCTAGCCTGTGCCACCATAATTCAGTCAATGATTCCCAGCCAAGAGCCACAGAGCCACCCTGACTTGCAGATGCAGGAGCGAGTCCAGCTCAGGCCAAGAGGAAAGTGGCCTAGCTGATCCACAAACTTGAGCGCTAAGGAAGTACTTATCACTTCACAGCACTGATCTGGGAGCTGTTTGTTACCAGGCACAGGTAGAGACAAGCTTGCTGCCTGGGAGTCAAAGAAGAAAGTATTTCCAGAAAGAACGAACAGGCCTACTGAGGGTCTCCTGAAGGTCAAGAAGACTTTAAGCAAAGGTCACGTCTAGGAAAAAAATCTAAGAGTTTGACTTTCTTGTGTGTGTGTGTGTGTGTGTGTGTGTGTGTGTGTGTGTGCATGCATTTGGGGGTGAGTCTGTGCATGTGGAGGTCAGAGAACAGTCTTGGGTGTCTGTCCTTAGGCACCTTCCACCTTCAGTCAGAGTCAGGGTTCTCAGTGGCATGGAACCTTGCCATGTAGGCTGTGCTCACAGGCCCGTGAGCTTCCAAGGATCCATCTGTCCCCCAGTCCCTTCTCACCACCTCTGGGATTCTAGGCAGGTACCCACTGCACCTGGCTTTTTACGTTGGTTCTGGGGATCCAAACTCAGGTCTTCATGGCCGTGAGGCAAGTACTTTCCCAATCGAACCACGTCCCCAGCCCCTTCTCCAGCACAAGTTGTGGTTGTCTGAATCCACCCTCTACTTCCCTGATCACTGCTAGAGCCTAGTCCAAGTCTCCACACTGCCTTCCCAGAGCTCTGCTGAACCTCCTGGCTTGTCTTCTTCCTTTCACCCATCATAGCCTATTCTCACAGAAGTCTTGTTGATGGCTTTCTCCTTTAATGCTGTAAGCATGTGCTTTAATGCTTGTAGTCAAATCCACACTTCTTACGTGGGCTGCAAAGCTCTGCCTCTTTCTCTATTTTGTTTCCCTCAGCCCCGGTTCAACACCTTCCAGTCACAGGCCCCTTACTTGAGCTCTTGGGTTTATTAAGCTCATTTCAGCCTCAGGACCTTTGCACAGGATAGTCGGTGCTTGAGATGCTCTTCTTTTGTGTAAGTCTGGCTGGGCCCTGCCTTCATGCTCAGTGAGAACTGTCCTTCGGTCAGACTCTCCAGTCCTTATCTCACAGCTTGACTTTGCACCTAAGCTTAGCATCTGTTCTTACTGATATTTTCTTCTAGGATTTTTTTGTGATAGGAACAGTGAGTCCATTACACTAGAAAGTGAAGGTCCAGGTCTATCTGGGTCACAGGTGAATGTTCATTATCCAACATACAGCCTGACACACAATAAGTATTTAATCAATGCTTGTTGAGTAAGTGATAACCTAGGATTTCTCTGGAACTTTCCTTCTTAGGTATGTTGGAGGACCATGTGGTCCAAGATAAAACACAAAGCCTTCTGGCACCTTATCGTCCTGTATTTTATACTTAAGTAATGATAACAGTGATCTTACTAAGAGATGGGACATAACTAAGGTGCAATACAATAAGTTACAGGCTACCACAGGTGCATTTGTTTGGCCCAAGGTGTGATTATTCCATTCCTTTATTTAAATAATGTGAGCTTTGGAAAAGTTAGATTCACATAAAGTTCTGGATTTCTGATTGTCTTAAAAAATCAGGAGACTTGTAATAGGATACCTATATTAAATTTCTGCCTCTCAGGGTTCAGGGATCATTGCAGAAGAGAGGGCGGAAAGACTGTAAGAGCCGGAGGTGGTGGACAGCCACAAGGAAGCAGAGTTTTCTAGATGGCTGGGCAGTTACGCAGATGAACTCACAGTAATGGTGACAGCATGCACAAGTCCCATGTAAGTTCAAGCCGGACAAAATCCCAACACAGATGTGGGAAGTGGGTGAGAAACCCCAACCCAACCTGAGGAACTACTGGCAACACATGTCTGCTGAGAGGGGGAGAGTCAGTCTCTTTTAAGGGCAAGACTCTTGATAGGTTGACCAGGCTCCACTGGATGAACTCACAATGAAGGGCATTTGAGGACACAAATAGGCATACATATGTATATAATATATAATTCATATTATATATAATATATATAATGTATCTATATATTAGAGTACATGAAATTGGTTGGGAGTAGTAAGAGGGGCACAGATAGGGGAGGGGGTCTAAATATGATAAAAATGTATTGCATGAAATTTGCAAAATTCAATAAAAAAGTTTTTAAAAAATCAGATTTGATTGGTGGCTCCAAGCGGACATTCCGACCAAATGAATCAGACAGATGGTGTAGGTTTGTGTGTACAGCACCCCCTGCAGGGCTCATTCTGACTCACACATGCATGGAGCACAGGTGGTGTAGGTTGGTGTGCACAGCGCCCCCTGCAGGGCTCACGGTGACTTGCAATGCTGATTGCTGGCATTTGAGTTGAGGTTTTTTTAAAATAACATATTGGCATCCTTATCCCTGCATGGTGGATCGTAAGTAAGCTTTATTTTCTTGTTCTCTTATGTTTAAATCTGCCATAGCAAACATTTGAGCAAAACACATGCGTTACTTTATAATGAGAAAAAGAATCAATAAGCATTATTTTTATGAAAGGTTATACCACAGCCTGGAAGTGCCCGATGTGTATGAAATGCCCCGTTCAGATGAAATTCACTTGCTGTTTCCCCAGACACCCCAAGGGTAGCAATTCATTCTCCTTTGCCTTTTTGGGATAAAGGTCCTTTGTCCTGATTTATTTCCAGCCTCCTCTTCATAAATACAAGGCTTTGCCTGTGGTGAGGCACAACAGGTTCATCACAATAAAAAATGAGGAAAAAAAGCCCAAAGGATTTCAGGCTTGAGGCAACAAGATGGTCTGCTTCATTCTAAAACAAGTACCAGGAGAAAGTTTCAACAACCCTGAATAAATCGGGAGTGTCTTTTGGAATTTCCTATAAGATTGTTTATCTTATACGTTCTAGGAAGCTCGAAATTAAATCTGCTCTTGGAGGACAGTTGCCTTCCAAGTGTTGGGCATGGCACTGAATACTTGGTAGACAATCTGTGGTCCCAAGGCTTGCATTCTTCCCATAGACTGGCCAGAGGGAAAAGGTACCTGTTGACTTTGACACAAGGTAGTGAAGTCTTGTGCAATGTGCCTATTGGCGGTGATATCCTTTTGGGTTGGGAGAGATTGGGAGTGGCTTGTCAGGAGTGCTCCAACCCCCGAAGGGGCTGGAGAGAGCACTCGCTTGGTAAAATCCTTGCCATGCAACCACAAAGACCTGAGTTCAAATCCCCAGCACCCACATAAAAAGTCAGATGTGGTAGGGTGTCTCTGTAATCCCAGTGCTGGAGGAGGTGGGGACCGGAGGATCCATGGAGCATGCTGGCCAGCTAGACTTACAAATCACTGCACTCCAGGCTCAGAAAGAGATACCATCTCAAAAAATAAGGTGGAGAGCAACAGAAGGCATTTGACACTGACCTCTGACTGCTACACACATGGGCATACACATGTTCCTGCATACATATATGAACATGTACACACACATGCATGCTTCAGATAGAGTAGCACCTGATGGCCTTAATGCCTGGGGAAAGGTAAGCTATCAGTGATAGTGGGAACAGTGAGTAAAGAAAGTCACATCAAGAGAGCAATGAACGGCCTGGCTAACTGGATGCTTCTTACCTAGGGAGTTCACTGACAGATAACGGCCACTAGGACACCAGCATTTCATTGAGTGAACACTACTGAGTGTGTAAAGTACCATTAACACACGGAAGATAAAACTACATGCCTATGAGATAGGTTTTTAGCACTTTCTTTTCGTTTTATAGACGAGGACACTGAGGGTCAGAGAAGTCCACAACTTGTCCGAGGTCAATAGCTAGTAAGCAGAGTTGAAGTCAAAGTGGAGGTCTTAGCTTCTTAACGGACTCCAGACTCTCTTTGAATTAACCAAACCAGCAGGGAGAGAAGGTGGGACATTGGCCTTGCTATCCCTGTGTGCTATCCCTGTATGTATGTAGCCCTGTGTTTTCAGAATGAAATAGCTCCCTAAATGAAGAGAAGAGTTGGGCAGAGAGGGGTCTGCAAGGGAAGGTGTGGCTGCAAATGATGAGGCACAGACAATTTGGTTTTGTTATGTTGCTTGAAAAAGGGGGCAGGAGGAGGAGGAGAGGAGCAGAAGAGGAAGGAGGGAGATGAGAGGCAATTTCTGCGTATCTAGCCCAAGGAAATAATCAGAGAAGGGAATGACAGACAGGTTTCTGCACAAACCTTGTTCATTAGAACACTACACTGATGGGAGCAGAGGGATGGGGCTGGATTAAGAGAACTCTGGCATTGTCCCTTGATGGAATCTAGCAGCATTAGAAAGGGTCATAGTGTGGGAAGCAGAGAATGACGGCACAGAGGAGGCGACCGTGTAACACCAAGGGAGAGAAAGTGGATTCTGAGTTCTTGTTGCAATTGCAAGAATATTTACCATGCATGACACTATGGAGAGAAGAGAAGAGAAGAAGAAAAAAAGTGCTGGCTGGAGAAAGGGAGGGAGCAGATTAGGTTGAATTATTTCTCCACATCCCTCTTTCTCCCATGCATTTGAGAACATTCTTTCCTTAGGTATCAACTGATACCCACCAGTGGGAGGCACATTGTCATGAATTATGGCTGAGATTCTTTAGTCAGAGCTCTGCCTTTGCACGATTGATTGGGTTGTATTTCTAGGTGTGATAATGATGTTATTACAGCTGTATTTTAAAAAGGGAGTCCTTAATTTTCAGAGATACACATTAAAATCTTTATGGGTGAAATGACAGGACAGCCAGGATTGGCTTTAAATGGATCCAGGAGGAGGCAGGAAGGAGCTAAAGGTGACACTAGCAGGAGGTCTGCTGGGAGTTCACTGCTGGGCTGGCTATGGGAACTGGAACTACCCTAGCGTTTGTGTATGTTTGAGATTTTCACCATGAAAATACAAAAATATTTACAGTGAAACACTTATTTTCCTTTTAACTCTTTCTTCTAAAGTCTAAGTACTTCAGATACAATGGTGCTATCTGTAATCTCAGCACACTGGACACCTGAGGCCAGAGAATCACTATGAGTTCAAGGTCAGCCTTGGGGACCCAGTGAGACACTGTTTCAACAAAAAAGTAAGGAAGAAGACCCAACAAAAAGAAGGGAGGAAGGAGGGAGGGTGACAAGGAAGGGAAGAAAGGAGGGAGGGAGGGAGGGATGGAGGGAGGGAGGGAGGAGGGAGGTATAATTAGGTAGCATGAAAAATGAACATCTGGAAGAACATGATTAGACTTAGTATTACAGCTGGTCTTCAGAGAAAGTAAACCATCAGACAGAAAGGAAGACACCAGCACAGAGTGGATAGACTGTCATGGTGATGTGGGACAAAGGGGGTGAAGTGGGTGGCACCTTGCCCTCCTGCCCCAGGACCCAGCACAGTGCCCGGCTCACCTGCAGCTGTTCTCCCCTTCGGTGTGCAGTGAGGACTCAGCCCGGCGCAGTCCCAGGCGGGTGAAGGAGTGGTACAGGGTGAGCACCACATCGCTGAGGCTGTGGATGCCGTCAGGCTCATCATAGACATTCTCCCAGTAGGAGCGCAGGCCTGGAGTACCCGCTGGGTAGTTCCCATACAGGTAGTAATCCAGCTGCCCAATGATTTCCTGGTTCACCACGGCTTCAAATTTGCGGGCGAAGAAGGTGGGCCGGGCTGTCTGCTGTTCTCAGGAGATTAAAATAAAGTTGCATCAGCAAGGGACAGGACAATCCCCAGCCTGCATCCTGCAGGGAGAAGCAAGGTGCTGCAGCTAGCCTGCCTGGGTCCCTGATACTGATTTGTTTCCAACTTTCTCATCTGTAAAATGGGTGTGAGGTCGTTAATATTATTTGTAAGGCAGCAAAACCAGAGCAGGCACTTAGAAATCAATGTTTAAATAACCATGAAGCAAACTGATTCATTAGGATGGATCTCTGAAGTTACTTAATGAAGGTCACAAACCAGCAACCTAGGGCAGATGTATCTTAGTTGACTGGGAGAATCGAATTTACTGGCAATATTTAAAAAGGGGAAGATTGGGCAGGGTGTGGTGGCTCACACCTTTAATCCCAGCACCTCAGAGGCAGAAGCACATGGATCTCTGTGAGACTGAGGCTAGCCTTGTCTACATAGTGAGCTCCAGCTCAGCTGGGGCTTCATGTAGACCCTGTCTCAAAAAAAAAAGGTGGAAGATTCATGGAAAGAATTCTGGCTTCCCTTTAAACAGTAACTATAGTGGGAAATCCAGGTTTGATGTGGAAACAGTGGGTTAAGATTCAACAGCAACTTTAGACAAGACGTGGGCTCTTCTGCCTGCCACAATCCCCACCACACATGCCTCCCCCATGTCACAGCTGTCACTTACTAGTGACACTCCCTCCCAATAGCTTTTCAGACTCTCCAGGAGCTCACCATGGATCAGCCGGGGGCAGGGATACTCCATACTTAACAGGCTTTCCAGGTGACCCCAAGAAGAACCCAATCACTGATATAAGTTACTCCGTTTGTCTCTCCATGACCCTTTCTTCTTTTTCCCCTCAAATTATGCCTTCCTTCAGGTTATCTTGAATTCCAGGATCACAGGTCTGCTATTAATCATCTTACAAAGAAAATCAAAACTTCCCCCAACCAGCAATAATTTCCTCAGTGTCAGAAGCCTACAGGACCAGTCCCAGGGTAATGGTCCCCTGGACTGTGGCCTGAGCAAGAACTCCAGCTATGCAAACCCCCAGTCCTTGCCCCTTTCCCTTCTCCATACACCTCAAATTACTGTGGACACCTCAAGGACAGATGATGGGCCCCATGAGTTCTCAGCTGCAGTGAGGGAGCTTCCTCTGCTCTGTGTAATAAGGCCACGCAGAGAATGATGCATTCCTCTCTTGTTTGCAGCACCTCTTTTTAATCTGGTCTTTTGGGGGGAGTGGCTGGATCTGATTGTTGGGACCTCTACATCTAGGTCATCAGCCAGGAACCCAGCAGCAATTCGTTTGTTTGCTAAAGACTAAGGACACTGTAAATGGCACCTAAGTCTGCTCCACATTAGAAATTTTAAAAATGAGTTTTGGGGTTGGAGAGATGGCTCGATGGTTAAGAGCACTGGCTGCTCTGACAGAGGACCCGGTTCTATTCCCAGCACCCACATGGCAGCTAGCAACCGTCCATAACTCAAGTTCCAGGGGATCCAACACCCTCTTCTGACCTCTGTGAGCACTGCACGACACGGGTGCATTTACAATTTTGCAGGCAATACACTCAGACACATAAAAATTTTTTAAAAATTAAAATGGAGCTTCAAAAGTCATTTTTGAATCCTACTACTCAGTCAATACCTCTGGGGGTGAAGTTTAGAAATGTATGTAATGACATTTACTATACAAATGAACACTCAAGGAAGCAGGCCCAGAGAGGGAAAGGGATTTATCCACTAACACACAGCAAATCAGTGGCCCAGTCAGGATTAAGACTTAGAGTTCAGAGTTAAATGAAATATTAGGAGTAGGAGATGGCTCAGTCAGCAAAGTGCCTATCATGTAAGCATGAGAGCCTGAGTTCAATCCCCAGAACCAATGTAAAACACCTGGGCATGAGGATGTACACTTGCAATCCCAGGGCTGGGGAGATGGAGACGGTGGGTTTTGGGGGCTTGCTGGCAGTCTAGCCTGTCTGAACCCAGAGTTTTGAATTTAGGGAGAGATGTTGCTTCATAAGACAAAATGGACAGGTTGTGAAATTTCCTCCTCTGGAATGACTTAAACAATGTCTACCCCTCCCCATGAGGTCTCAGAGACAAGCCGAAGTTTGATTCCACCGTTTACCTGGGGGAGCCAATGGGTTTGTTGGACTTAGAAAGCATTGTGAGGAGTGTGGGTGATCCTAACACAGCAACACTGGCAGGTCTACAACCCAGCATGGAGGATGGCTCCCCAGAGCTGCAGAGATGGAGGCCCTTTCAGGTAGCCTCCCCCAACCTATATACTCCAGCCCCTCCCCAAGAGCCCCGAGGCCACCTGCAATTAGGGAAGACTCACAAATCACATACAAATGGCAGGGAGGAGAGTGTGGATGCACAGGTCAGGGTCCAAGGGTCTTCCCAAGTCCTCCTGCTGTGAGGGAAGGTCCACAGCCCAAAGGCCTCCTTGTCATGGAGATGGTGGCTGTTTTGTCTAAAGGGATGGTGTTTTACAACAGATGACATCTTGAGAAACAACACCTGAGGCAGGTCTCTGGCCTCTACATGCAAACATACACACACACACACACACAAAGAATGAATTATGAAGCACTCATTATCTGTAAGTTTCACACTATTTCAAAAAATTTTCAGCAGAGAGCCAGACAGTTAATATGTACAGCTTTGAAATGCCTCAGTTCTGCAGCCTGAACACAGCCATAGGCAAAACAGTAACAAATGGCAGGGTTGACTTACAACAAAACTTCATTTACAAGAGCAGACTGGGCTGACGCTGGCCCAGGGCTGTAGTGTGCTGACCCTTGATCCAGGACTGTACAAAGAAATAAAATACAGCCCTGTCCCTTAGGGAGCTTGCTTTGGTCTAGTTCTTATTGTGAACTAAATGTGGACCATGCACTGCACGCTCGGCAGAGGATTAATAGCAGCAATAAGGACGCTAATAACCACTGAGCACATGGTACACAGAGCATCACACGTCCGTCATCACTAAGCCTCCCAGTAACTCAGTTAGACAGTCATTATTCCCACTGAAGAGATAAGGATGTGGAGCTCAGAGAGGGAGCTGACATACAGGAAATCCACACAGCCCTAAGGCTTGCATCCACACCTAGTGGTTCCAAGTCCCCAGCTCTTTCTATCACATCCCTCTAGGTTGAAGCTGACAAGCCAGAAACCCCTGAGAAAGGCATGGTGTTGGGCATCCTTTGCCTGGGCCCCATGAACTCTGAGCCTTCTTCTCTGGGGAGGGATCAGGCAGTTCCTTTATAACAGAATTGGACCACCTGAGTTCAAACCCTCATGTGTGTCTTTGGGCATGTCACCTAATGGGCACATTAGCATGGGCCACTGGCACATGTTGGCCGACTACTATTGTGTGTCTTTGGGCATGTCACCAACCATGCTAACCTAATGGGCACATTAGCATGGGCCACTGGCACATGTTGGCCGACTACTATTATTATGTGATTAGTATTACCACTTCAGCTGCCTAACACGTTCCCTGTCCACCTACGTGTCATCGTTTCCTAGGGCCTACAATCAGCCTCACTGATGAGACAGCTTCTTCCTCCTGTTGTCTAACCATGGCTTAGTTTTCCAAAAGGGCACACTTCTTTTTAAAAAAAAAGATTTATTTTTATTTATTTATGTGATGTGATGTGGTGTGGTATGATATGTGTATGTGTGTGTGTGCATGTGTGCGTGCGTGTACAGGTCACATAGGTGGGTGCAGGTGCTTGAGGGGGCCAGAACAGGGCATTGAATCCCTTAGATTTGGAGTAACAGACAGCTGTGTGTCACCTGACATGGGTGCTAGGAACTGAAATTGGGTTTTCTTTAAGATATAAGAGCTCTTAACCCCTGAGCATCTCTCCAGCCCCAAGGGCGCCCTTCTATATTTATCATTCTCTTCTTCAGAGTTCTTAGAACAAGATCTCCCTGTTCCCAACAGATTCCAGTTTCTTGAGTCTAGATGTTAGAGGATAGTCTTGATCTTTGTTTATTGCAAAGAAAGAGCTAGGCTTTATCAAGACCACACTGTCCCCAGGATGTTGGGACTCGCATACAGATGCTGCCTCCAGGAGTGACCTATGGGAAGCAGCTCCCAAGAATCAGCACAAAGATGCCCTGGGCTGCTGCTCTAAAAGCTGAAGGTGTTCGACAGGGCAGAGATCGCCCTATGCAAAGGCACAGGTCACTTTCCTTCCCTTCTTTTGGACAGAATGGGCGTTTCTCCTGCAGCCTTCTTTCTGCTCCGCACATTCTTTCCACATGGACAGTGGAGAACCCAAATGTCATTCTTGTTCATGGTTAAATTAACATGGGTTTGAGGGGCATCCCCCAGCAGCTCTCAATCTGCCACTAAAGACAGGCTTACAAAAGGACTTATTGTAGCAACTGTTAAGGTAGCTAAAGGTGCTAGGTGTGGACCTCGAGAGAACTGAATGTTAAAAGGAAAACTGATGTGTATTCTGTGTCCATGAAGACATAAAACCAGTGGATTCTGATGGAAAAGTCCACTGTAGAACAAGGAATCCCAGAGTGGGACATGCCTACCCATCCTCAGCCCTACCAAATCCATTAGCAGCATGGCCACAGGCAAGTAAGCTTAATCTCCCTGTGCCTCAGTTTCCACACCTATAAAATAACTGATGTCCAACCCAGTGAAGCTGGCACCAACAGAGAACCTGACCCACAGTCTGAGAGAGGGGCCAAACATGAAGGCTTTTAGTCACCCAGCATAGTTTCCATTTGATTCTGACTCACGGCTGAGGTTTTGCATTGTGCATCAGGCCCCTGGCACTGGAGATGCTCCTGGTTGGTGGCCATTTTCTAAAGCACCAGGAGAAGAAGTCTGAAGCTCCATGCAGGAAGTTCTGATTATGGGCCACCACAGCAAGGGCACCTTGGCAGGGCCATCGGCCTGTGCTGTTGTACCAGTTGCCCCCACCACCCTTCTTAGTGGTCTCAGAAGCACCATGCCATCTTTATATGATGCTGTAGGGACTTCTGCCTGATCTGTCTAAACATTTCTGTGAGGGGAAGAGGAGAAGTGGGAGTCCCTTTCTGCCTAGCCACCAAGTTGTCCTGTAGGAAGCAGAGACAGGGTCAGGAGAAGAGATGCCCTCTGGGGTAGGATGTGGGAGCTGAGGAACCCTCAGGGATCCTGGCAAGTAGGTGAGCATTTCCCACCCTCCTGCCTCCATGCTGCTCAGAACTGTAAATTACTAAGCTGTGGGGAGACAGCCGTGAAGGTAATAACATTGCTACCTCTTGCTACTCTGAGTTCACGGAGCACGGCAGTTTACCAACCAAGCTGATTGTCAGATTGTTTTTCCAAAGTGTAATACAACAAAAATATGTATTCCAGGGCTGGAGAGTTGGCTCAGTGGTTAAGAGCACTGGTTGCTCTTGCAGAGAACCCACATGGCAGTTAACAATTGTTCTTAACTCCAGTTCCAGGGGATCTGACACCCACTTCTGATCTTCACAGGCATTGCAAAACATGGGTGCACTCACATACATGCAGGCAATACACTCAGACACATAAGATAAAAATAATAAATAAAATACTTGAAACAATATGTATTCCTAGAATTCTCTGGAGATGTGGTTCTCAACAAGGACTGGGGGCACATTTTTCGATGTTTGGGCCATTTTTAGTCATGACCGTTGGAGAATGCTCCTGGTGACTCATAGGAGGAGAACAGGGATGCTGCTCAGCACCCTGCATTGCAAAGGACTATCCCTGCCCACACAAAGTGACCCAGCCATGATATCAAGAGTGCTAGGTTGAAAAGCCTGCCTTCAATACATTCAAGCTAGTACCTGAAAATATGTTTTTAACACAGACTCCAGGGGACTGTAACTGAGAGGCTATACAGAAAATACAGGAGAATGGACTTGGAAATGGAAGCATTCTACCTGATCTTTTCTTGTGTGCCTCTGTGTGTACACACATGTGTATGTGCACATGTACATGCATGTGTAAACACCTGTGCATATGTGTTCATATGCAGAGTCCACAAGGAGGATGGCGGGCTCTTTGTCACTCTCTGCTTTGAGACAGGGTCCCTCATTGAACCTGGAACTTCCCATTTTTCAGCTAGGCTGCTGACCAACAAGCCTCAGAGATCTTAGTGTCCCTGTCTTTGCCCAGCATCAGAGAAAAAGACATATATGGACATGCCTGGTTTTCTGTGTGGGTTCTGGGGATCCAAACTCAGGTCCTCATTCTTATGCAGCAAACACTCTTACCCACTGAGCCATCTCCCCAGTCCATGCTACGTGACCTTTAACAAGGTTTTAGACCTGCTGAGCCTCAGTTTTCTCTCTCAATAGCAGTAACATGTGTATGGTAAGGTTGTTGGGACTCAATAGGGGTGAGATGATTCAATTGCTTTTGCACGGGCTAAGTGCTTGATAATCTAGCTGTTGATGAGTTTACTTATTAACAGCTGGGTTGGGGAGTGAGGGTAAGATGGTTCACAGGCCCAACATTGGAGGCTTTCAGTGGCCTGCTTGGGAGGGTGGTCGGGGGGGGTTGGGGACCCCTGTTGTGTAAGTAGAAGTCCCTTCATGTCCGGATAGCCCATGGGCTCAGCTTCAAATGCAGGGACTCCTTTTTCAACAGAGTGCTTTTCTGGCATCTTCCTGACTCGTCTTTTGAAGTGCCCGCCACAGATGCCCTACCATAAACATAGCCTCTGGCTTTGTTACTACCAGCCTTTCCTGTGTGATTTTCAGGCAGTCTGGCAGCATGGCAGGGGCCCACTTCCAAAAGTACATAAGGGCATCCCACAAAGTACCTATCAGCTAAGGCTTTTACCACTGCCCCCAAAGTATAAGTTTCCTGGTTTCCCCTCAATAATTGAAGCTGAACACCAAGACTTGGAGCCGAGCAGAGTCACTGAATAAAGGCTGTACCACTGAGACTGAGCTGAGTCCTGTGTCTTACTGCCTATGATCCAGCCTTCCCGGAGAGAGCTGTCTCTTCGTAAGCCGACTCACGGACACCTAGCTTTAGCCGCCCCGATCCTTCCCGCGTGATCCAGCGGCCGGTGGATTTCGCATCTTGAGGAAGTGCACGGGTGAAATTAGGGTGGAACCCGGCCGGGCAAGCCCCGGCAGCAGAGACCCACAGAGAGGCGGCGGAGAAGCAGGGACCTGCCAGAGAGCCACACGCTGCGGGACCCGCTGCCGCCTCAGCACCCCAGCAGCGGACAGCGACGCGGTGCGCGACCAGACCCGCCGCTCCAGGGTGCGCGCAGGGGACCAGTGCCACGAGATCCCCGCACCCCCCATACTGGGGGGCGGTGCCCACAGGCTCACCTGGAAGCGATGGAAGTCCTGAGGTTTGAAGTCGTTGGGAGAGCAGCCACACCAGTCCACAATGTGCTTGTACTGGCACTTGCAGCCCAACTTGCGGTTCCAGTTGGTGATGCGTAGGTTGTTATCCACCATGGTGTCACAGTAGGGGCTGTTCTCCAGGACCGTGTGGAAAAAGGACTGCAAGGGAAGGAAGGGTCCAGCCTGAGAATTTCCCCAGCCTCTGCCAAGTGTGCTGCATTGGTGCCTCCTTCCTGAGGACTGTCACCTGTGAAGGGCTCTCTTGGACACCCATCAGCTCTCTATGGGCACACAGAGTCAGCTACCAGGCCTTTCCACTTTAGGGCACAGCTGCATGCTTTGTCCTCAGTGGCTAATCTACCTACAAGCCTGTTTCTCTGAGATTTATTTTCCCAGTGCCTAGAATCTGATGTCAAGATGTCTAGGCCTTGTCACCTAGGACATCTCGGTCAGCTTAACAAATAGGAAGACTCTCTTAGAATGTGTCAATTTATGGAGACCAGAGGCAAACATGGGGACAATTTCTCAGGAAGCCTTGGGTCAAAAGGGCTCTTGCTTTGCAAAAAGCCAGACTGGAAGCCAATAGGCTTCAGGTCTGAGGTAGATTGGTAACAGTGTTCAATGAACTGGACTTTTACCCCAGGGAGAGGAAGGCCAGACTCATGGATCCACACATACAGTATGGCTACAAGCCAGGGAAGGGTAGGGCTGCTCTCTGTCCATGAGGATAAACAAGGGTTCATCACACTCACACAGTGTAGCTACAATGCAGGCAAAGGGAACTGTGTGAGGAGGGAGGATGCTGCTGTCTGGTGCTGGAGCAGGAGCCACTTGCACTCACTTAATGTGACTGTAACAAAGGTGTGTGTGTGTGTGTGTGTGTGTGTGTGTGTGTGTGTGTTGGGAGGGAGGGTTGCTTACTGTCTGTGGTGCAGCTCACAGTGTGGTGGGGGTTTCTGTTGTTCATGGTGCTGGACCAGGAGCCGCTGTGATCACAGTGTGGGTATAAGTGGGCTGGGAATGTGGGCGGGGGGGGGGGGGGGGGGTGCGGGGGCGGGGGTGGTGGTTACTGCTGTCTGTGGTGCTGAATCAAGACCCTTTGGGCTCACAGTGTGGCTACTACAGGTTGGAGGATGCTCCATGATTCCGGACCGGGAGTCACTGCACTCACACAGTGTGGTGCTAACAGAGGTGTTTGCTGTTCATGGTGCTCAATCAAGAGCCACAGGGCTCATGATGTGGCTACGGCACAGGTAGAAATGGGCTGTAGGCTCTGCTTGGCAATGAAGCAGGGGCCATCATCCCTCCCTCATTTTAGGATGCTTGGCAAATTCCTATAAGGATCTGGAGAGAGGAGCAATGCTAAGTGTAAAAAGAGAGACCAGAGGAGAGACAATGGTTGTTGAGAGCCGCTGAGATACTAAGAGAAGGAAGAGATTTCTATTTCAACACTGTTTTATAACAATTTCTAGCACCAAGAGAACACATTTTCTTCTACACTCTGGTTCCCAGGGGAAACTGTTGGGGATATGTGTCTGCCTGATGCAAATTTATGGGCACAGCCTTTAGATTTCTTCTAAGCCAGTCCCCTAAGGTGCCGAGGGAAGAACAAGCTAGGTAGACACAGCAATGGAGGAAGAGGGGTCTGACAGAGCCCTGGGGGACATGTTTTTATGTTGGGGCACAGAAGGGGAAATACATGCACATGGAGGAGCTTTAGCCACTAACAGTGTGGTTGGCATCTTCTGAGAACAACCAAACTCCCTGGGAATCTCTTCTAACTGGGTGGATAGAGGCTCCACCGATCCTCCACCCACTTGCCTTCCTATGATACTAATGACATTGCCAGAGGACATGGATTTAAACCTGAATTGTCCACAAGCCCACAGAGGCACCTTTCCTCCATCATGCAGTGGGGAAAGTACCCAATTACCAATTGCCCTGTGTCCTTTATAATGATGCATAAATTCCATGCAAGATAATGGATGAGAAGGTTATCGTAATGGAAAGAAAAGGTGATTTTTGCTGAAATAGGATTAAAAGCTGATTACTTAACATGTGCGCAGAATGGCAAAACCTGGCCCAGGAATGATGAGCTCCTCATCCCACTGGAGTTGTGTGGACAGTCAGCCCTCCCTAGATGTCAGTCAATCATGCAGAATTTTCCAGAGGGTGTGATCCAGAGCTTGTGGGGGGGGGCAGTCAGGGGAGAAACAATGAAACACATACAAGAACTATCACAGGATCCCTGGGGACAGAACAATCTTAGGGATTTTCCGACATTGGAAGTTAGGGTAAAAGTGGATTGACGGTCAGGGAGATGAACCTAGATGCTGTGAACACAGATCTGGTAGGGTGGCTGTTGGCGTGCCACAGACATGTCAGGATGGGACAGTCTGTGCTAAAATGATCTGCACCCTTATGTATTGGGGATCCACCCTGATGTCACTGGGGATTTTTCAGTACATTTCAAGGAGAGGCTGAGCCCTGAGCACTTGGCTGTCATGGCTGACAATGGAGAGGGCCAGTAAAGGAATCTCTGGGACCTTTTGGGTTTGGTGTGTGTGTGTGTGTGTGGTGTGTGTGTGTGCAGAAATGAAGAAAACACTACTTTCTATGAGGGAATGATAGAGCTGTATTCAAAGAAAAAAAGAAATTCTTGGTGCTGAAAATTATTACAGGACTGCAAGATGGACGATCAGAGGTCTGTTAAAAGTGGATGTTTTTGTCCTCACCCACCCAGGGCTCAGGGACCATAATGGAAGAGGGGCAGAAGGTTTGTAAGAGACAAAGCTGGTGCATGACCATGAGGAAGGAGAGTCTTCCAGGCTTCTGGGACTTTGCTCATATGAACTTACAGCAGTGGTGACAGCATCACAAGACCCATGCAGACTCAACTTGGACAAAAGCCCAGCATGGAACTGGGGAAATGGGCATGAAGTCCCAACCTTAACTGAAGAACTACTGGCAACTGATTACTGCAGAGTGAGGGAGAGGTGATCTTTAAGGGAGTGACTCTAGATAGGCTGACTAGACTCCAGTGGATGAGCTCACACTGAGGGACATCTGTGTACCTAAATTTGATTTGATAGACCTTAGCATATATGACTGAATGCATGGACTTTGGTGGGGGGCAATGCCGGATGCAGAGAGGGGAGGAGGCCTAAATATGATTAAGATATATGAAATGTAACCCAAAAGTTCAATAAAAATATACATCTTTAAAAAAAAAGTTGATGTGTTTGTATCCTGGGAATGTTATCATGTATGGTTGTGGCAGGCTACACACTGCTCAGTTCAAATGAGGTGTTATCAATATTTTAGAAATCAGAGAGGTTTGTAATTTTAATACTTTTTTTGCTGCAAAGTGGCAGCAATGACTTGTTCTAGAAAAATCAGTATATTGGATTTAAATTATTTATTTATATTTTTATGCATATGAGTGTTTTGTTTGCATGGATGTAAGTGAACCACATACATGTAATGCCTGTGGAGGAAGCACTATGTGGGTGCTGGAAGCCAAACCTGGGTCCTCTGCAAGAGCAGTCAGTGCTGTAACCACTGAGAAATCTCACCAGGCCCTGAAACTTTTTAAATAGCCAATAGGAATTGAGTGTCTTAGCAGGGTTTTTTTTTTTTTTTTTTTTTTTCCCGGTGCTTATACACTACAGGAGAACCAGAGACCTTGCTATCGCGGGTGCTCAGGGATCAGAGTGTTTCTCAGCTGTTGTCTGGTGGCTTGGAGGGCATTGCAGGTACAGCTGGGATCACACTGTCAAACATTCACTCTCTCCTCAGGTTAATCCAGCCCTTACCTTCCAGAATCTTTCCAGAACTCACCTCAGCAGGAAGGAGGGTATAGGAGTAGAACTGTTTCATCTTGGTCACAAGATCATCTGTGGAAAACGTCACATATTCCACAAACTTCCGGTTTAGCAGGAACCAATCAGAGCCACCATCCACAGCAATGCCCTCTGGGATTTGCCGATCTCCCAGGCGCCACATGTGTGCATCACACTCCAAGAAAAGTCGATCCAGGCCTTGTTTCCGGATGAACCTGGGTGAAACAAATGGCCTGGAGTCAAAAGTGCCCTGGGAGAGGGAGCTCTGTCCAGAGCCCAAATGACCCCATTATGGCCATCACAGCACTGAGCACTGTGTGCACGTTCTGAGCAGGAGATTCTGTGCAGATCTCACCTCTTGCTCCTCTCAAGTGGGGAAGGCGTAGCACGCTATGGGGCAGAAACCAGCACTGCTCTATTGAATAGAAGAGGCCACTAGTGCCTAGAGAGCCTAATGGAACTACCCAGCACCATCAGCCATGATCCACTCATCCACTGCTTCCCTAGAGATCTTTCCAAATAGCCTTTTTGTGGTAGCTGTGGCAGTTTGGTGGGTCATCTGTGGGTCATCATTCTAGGAAGGTACTATGGGATTCCTCTATCAGTACATATACCATTACACTTGCTGGGGACATAACTCAATTGGTAGGTTGCCTGCCTGACATGCACGAAGCCCTGGGTTCAAGCCCCAGCAACACACAAACTTGGCATGGTGGCACATCACTGCAGTACTCAGGAGGTAGAGGCAGGAGGAACATGAATTCAAGGTCATCCTAGGTACACAGTAAGTTGAGGTCTGCCTGGGGTGGAAACACACAAAGTGTCATAAAACTACAATAAAACCATGAAATATTAATGTGTGAAGTTCCTTATTTATTTTACTTTTTGCAATGCTTAGGATCCAACCCAGAGCCTGTGCATGCTGGGTAAGTGCTATACCACTGAGCTATGACTCCAAGACGTTTCTTTTTTAAAAATTTTATTTATTATTTTTATTTTATGTGTATGCACGTATTGCCTGCATGTAGGTAAGTGCACCCATGTCGTGCAATGCCCGCAGAGGTCAGAAGGGGCTGTCGGATCCCCTGGGATGGGAGTTATGGACAGTTGTTAGCTGCTCTGTGGGTGCTGGGATAAGAACCCAGCTCTTCTGCAAGAACAACCAGTGTTCTTAACTGCTGAGCCATCTCTCCAGCCCTGTCAAAGATGTTTCTTGGTTCACACATCATATACAGGCTTGTAAAATGCTTTGAAAAATACCAAATGATGCTGTTTCAGTTATTTCTTCATCAACACATTAAACAACAAGATATGGTGGCACCCTGGCAGGTCTAATAAGTATTTTTGTAGAAGCAGTGTGCAACACTGATGCCAAGAGGCATCTAGGTCAACTATATAATGTGATATCAGAGCATGTGATTACTATCTGTGACAAATTCAGTGACCACTGGTAATTCCATGATTTGGTACTTGAATTCAGCTAGATCTCAGTTTGAATTTTGAGCCCCCAAACTGAGCTGAGCTCTCTGCCATTCTCTCTCTCTCTCTCTCTCTCTCTCTCTCTCTCTCTCTCTAAACAAAACCATCATCTTGTTTAGGACTATACAGGGCAAATAGGGCAGCGTTGGCATTCCTTTTTTTACAGCTAGAAAAACCACAGCTCCTCAGATGAGCACTGCTTAGAACTGTGGGTAAAGCTATAAGCAAGCCTTCTTCTTGAACTCTCAATTCTCACTGAGCATTTACTATACACCTGCTGTGTGCCCAGGTATGGTGTTCAAGGGGGTTAAGGAGATGAAAGGATGATGATCCTTACTCGAATGAACTGGGTATCCATGGAGAGCTTACAGCCCAAAGGGCTCCCAAACAAGGGGTCTTTCTTCTGTTCAGCTTTCCGAGCCACACACACCTGTCTGGGAATTTGGATCTTTCAAGCTCTGATAAGTAACCCTCTTACGTGAATGTTTTTCTCATTGTCACCTCTGCAACAGTCTATACTGGGTTGAGCATTGTTCCAAAGTCACAGAGGACTCATATATAGGCAGAATTCACCAGAAGACCCAGTGTCCACAAGACCCAGGTCTTCAGGATCCTTGGTTTTGTTCTTTTCCTAACAAGTTTATTTGTAAAGTTTTGTCCTTTCTGGGGAAGGTTTTTCATTATAGTTACATTACCCCCCTGCAAACACAGCTGGTCTGTTAAAGGAAGCTCTGACTTTAAGAATATAAAATCCTGCCTTGACTTTGTACTTATCATCATAGTAATGCCAGGCAGCTGCACAAAACCATGCTCAAAATTTTAATTTTTAGGTAACTTACATGGAAACCATGCTAACAGAGAGAAAGAATGAAAAAAACTACAGGTGAGGGGACTAGCAAATTCTTTTTTCATGGGCTAGCTTTTAAACTCCACGTTTAATTATATGGGGTAATGGCATCTTCTTGTAATATTAATGTGATGTCCCAGGACATAATATTCAAATGCAATATTTATGTGGCAGTCATCACCACAATGAAATATTCATGACCTTGAGGGATTGCACTCTATATTTACTGTCATTTCAAACTGGATAAGCCGCAAATATGTGCTTTGGTTAATGAAGAACAAATAGAGTCAACTGATTCCTCAGGTCTAAGAAGTTTCTTGGGTCACAGGATCTACTGAAGATCTACTTTGTTTCGGCTTGGGAGAAGGTGGCTGTGGCCCAGAGTTTGCATATTAACAAGGGAGGAAGAATCGGCTGTTTGGGACAAGATTTTTTCATTTAATTTCTATTTTCTCTGTCTTGTATATTCACCATGATTTTAAAAGGTGAAGTCAGAAGGCAAGTCTAAAGACATCCATATTGGGTGTCCTCAGAGATGATGGCTCTCCTGGCTCTCTCCCATGAGGGTTGGGTACTAGTTTAGAGCTACAGAGAATAGGACCAATGATGCTCTCTTCTTCTCAGTTTTGTTTCTCATTGCCATGGTTATCTGAGCAACAGGTGGCGCCATAGCAACACAGGCATCATGAAGAGCCAGGTACTAATCCTGCTTCTGGGTGTCAGATGAGTCCACGACAAGAGTCCCGGCAACCTCCCAAATCAAAGTATCATGGAAGATGCTTCTCCAAGGGCCTTGCAAAGTGTTTAGTAAGCACTGGTTACCCAAGCAATGAACTGGGGGATCCATCGATAGACTCTTCCATAAGGTGACACCCCTCTCCCATGCCTGGCATCTTGAATCCAATTTCCATGCTTCATTTTTCTCCACAGCATCTTCTACCTTCTCATATAATATACAAGGTGTTTATGTTGTGTATTTCTACTCATAAAGCATAAGTTTGGAGATTGCAGAGACTTTTTTGTCTCTTTTGATTCATTCACTAGTTTTTAATGTTATTTATTATTTTATGTGTATGAATGTATTGCTTGTGTGCAAGAAGGTGCACCCATTTCATGCAGTGCCTACAGAGGTCAGAAGATGGTGTTGGATCACCTGTAACTGGAGTTATAGATGGTTGTTAGCTGCCATGTGGGTGCTGGGGATCAAACTGGGTCTTCTGCAAGAGCAGCCAATGCTCTTAACCACGGAGCCATTCCTCCCAGCCCCTGATTCATTCACTGTTGTAGCCCTAGAATAGTGCTTTGCATATATCAGGTACTCAATAAATGTTTATTGAATGGATGGATGGATGGAAAGTATAGCAGCCACAACAGTTAAACAATCAGGAAGCCCCAGAAATTACCCAGCCAGGCACCCATCCAATTCTTCTAACATTTGACAAACAGAAATGGCCTCCCTGAAAGGTTAAGTAATTTTAGCCAGATGTGGTGGTGCATGCCAGTAATCCCAGCACTTGGGAGCGTGAGACAGGAGGATTGCCTTAAATTCCAGGCCAGTCTGGGCTAGCTTATATAGCAAGACCTTGCCTCAAACAAAGCAAAACCAAGAAAGGTTAAGTAATCCTCCCAAAGTCACAGAGCTAGGAGCTTGACCCTGAATCCTAGGCAAACTCTTAACCTCTTTGCTATTCTTTGCTGTCTCAATTCACCAGAATCCCTTCAAAGTGGATAGGACTGAAGGATCTGAGGACTTCTCCTGGCTCAAAAAAGACAATGTCTTAAAAATGAGAGAACCAAGGAAAAGTTCTCATTTTGCTTTCTGAAGTGGTGTTCTGGGGGATTCTCATGGATGTCTGCCTTCTGGACAGGGTGCCTGAATTCAATATGGAATCACTTGCATTCATTACTTCCTGGGCTCTGAGAAACACATGGCTTACCTTTCTGAGGTTTATTTCTATTAGTATAATATGGGATGAAGTCTCAGCTAAATAGAGTTCTGTTGGGACCCACGGGGACAAAATTCAGATGGTGGATCCTAGTTAAGTCAGAGGGCCCCAACTGCGCCCCCCAGAGGAGACGAGTTGAATGAAGAAGGGCTCAATGGTGTCATCTGGGAGTGAAGGGGATGCTCGATGCTGCTCATCCCCCGGTATAACCATGTAGTGTGGAATTAATCCAGGACTTTCTTCATTGTGAGATCTAAAAGGAAGAACTGTGTCCCTTAAAGCCTACAATGTGTCTGAGCTTCTTAAGAAGCAATCTTAGCAACTCACTAATGTAACTAACTCTACAGATGAGGAAAAACCCATGAGGAAAAAGCAACTGAGAGCCAGAGGTGATGAAACATAGAAGAAAAAAATAGTCCCCTGGTCTTCAACTTCTTTGACTAGCACCCTGGCACCCAACCCAGATGTATCCTTTAGTGTAACTACAAGCCACAGATTTTATTTAAAAAATAAAGCCAAGGGTTGGAGAGATGGCCCAATTGGTAAAGTGCTTGCTATGCAAAATGAGAAGCTGAGTTTGACCCCCATACCCATGTCAAAAGTTGGGGGTGGTGGTGCATGCTTGTAATCCCAGCACTGCACAGGTAGAAATGGGTTGATCCCTGGGGCTTACTGGCCCATTAGCCAAGCCTAATCAGGGAAATCTAGTCCAATGAGAGACCCTGCCTCAAAACAAAACAAATAAAAAAATCCCCCAAAACAAACAGAAAAAAAACAAGGTGAAGGGCTCCTGAGAAACAACACCCAAGGTTGACCTCTGACTTCCACAGGCATGCACACAAGCACGTACATATGCAAGATGTGCACTCACATCTACAGATATATCTTCTCTCACACACATGCACGCACGCATGCACATGTGTACACATACACGTGCGTATGCGCACATACACACGCAAATATAAACAAATCCATGGAATAAAGTGTGCAAGCACACAATCTGCTATCAGCCAGCCATCTGAATATATTCACACATTACAGTCATGTGACACAGAGGCAGCCAGGAATACAATCTCCTTGGTCCAAGTCTGTGTCTGTGTCTGCAGCTAACCCCAGACTCCCTTAATCATATGGTGCTTCGGCATCTCAGGTGGAAAGCAGAAATTCTAACAATGCCTACCTCAGAGAGCTAGTGTGAAGGTTTAAATAAAATCGTATGGGGGAGGGCTTAATGTAGTGCTGCGAATATTGCTAGCACTCCATAAACATCCAAGATGCTTTGTCAAGATGGGAATTTTCAATGTTTCTTGGGATTTGGCAGACAAGTATTACAGCTTTTTAAGGGCTGTAAAGAAACATTCTGAACGCCAAAAAGTGATACTTCAGGACCAAGGATAGAGCCCCAACAGGGTACCTCAGCTCTTGTTATTCTTTTAGGCCAGCAATGTCAATGGTTGTGACGGTCATACTCACCCCTCTAATTCTGTCCAAGCACCTTCCTGTTTTATGAAGTCAGGAGCTGGTGAGGATTCAGCTCACTTGTCTGGGCAGACCCCAGGCTCACTTTGCTGGCCTCTCCTCTCAGATGTTGGCCATGTCTCGATCATTTAATCAAGAGATTGAAAGGGACTGGAACAGTCGTGCTCTGAAAGCATCACTGATACTCCAGACCCTGGTCTCTGTGCTGAGACTAAGATTAAGAAGAAAATCTCATCTCGCCGTCTCCCCTTTCTAGAGGCAGAGAAAAATGCGGGTGATGACAGCTACCGTTTCCTGAGCATATACTGCACTCTAGGTCCAGATTCACTCAATATATTTCTCTCGTAGTCTTCACTAGAACTAAGAAGGGGAGATTGAGCAATTTTTCCAAGACCACATGGCTGATTACTGACACCAACTGGATTCAAACTGTTAACAGTCATTATCTAGATTCCATATCCTAAGTCACAAAATCATAATACCACTTTGAAAATGAGCGGGAAAATCAATGAAAACCATAGATATACAATGGCATATTATGGGTGTGTTGTGTAGGAAAAATCAGGGGGCAATGGCAGAAAACTGACAAGGTTTCTAATTGGTGATTATGGGAGCATTTATGCTGGCCAAGAGGGAGGAGGCAGAATGAGTGCTTTGAACAGCTTGGGACAAGAGCTTCATGGGCGCAGAAGCAGTGTGTTGTGGAACTCTGTCCTCTAGGCATGATGCGGCTATTGTCTTGAAATCAGAGCCTCCTAATTACCTGGAGGAGACCCTCACAAGTTTGGGACCACAACATCCCCTCATGGAAGGGTGAGAAGTGGCTCACAAAGTAGCTCTCTGGGCTCTGTTCTTCTCTGAGGATACATAAGTGGCTTAGAATTGCTGCAACTTGGTGGTGTAGCTGCCTGCAAGTTGCCCATGCTTCTGTAGGTAACACCACTTAAATTCACTGGTCTACCAAGCTAGACTTGTATGGAATCGTTTCTTTGGTTATCTTTGGTGCCCCCTTTGGGTAAAGATGTTTGTTCATGCCTTCCCAGGAAAAGTCATATAACATGTTTACTGGGGCCCAACTTACTGAGAAGAGGCAACGTGAATGAAAGTAACAGAACTCCAGGGAGAGCCCAGCATCATCATATCCCTGTGGGGTGCGCCAGTCACAGGACAGCAGTCACAGGACAGGCAGGCTGTTTTCTAGTTGGCAAGAGGGCCAGTACATGGGGCTAATACTGTACTAGGATATGGTTTAAATGTGTCCCCCAAAGACTCATGTGCTGGATGCTGGATCTCCAGAGTGGTACCTTAAGACCAAGATTTTTACTTGGTTCTGAGAATCTGAAGTCAGGTCCTTGTGCTTGTGTGGCAAATACTTTACTATCTGAACCATCTCCCTAGTCCCTCCATACATTTAAAAAATGATGTTTACTGCCTTTTGTTCCAATTATCAAAGTAATGCATGCCCTTCATAGAAGGCTTAGAATATTAAAAATGCAATGAAGACAATAAAAATCATACTCTATGTCTGAAGGATGATTCTGGCAACATATTTTCTTTCTAGGCTATTGTCTGACTTCTATTCACATTTTCTTGAAGAACAGAACAGCAAAATAGTAAATCTGTGATGCACTGAGGCCAAGGGAGGGCATATATGTGTGGTCATGCAGGATGCCCACATGGCACAAAGCTCTATGGTAACACAGCTGCTGCACCTGGATTAGCATGACCCTGTGAGGGAGATAAAAACACCAGTCAGGTGTAGGAAAACAAAGGAGGAATGAAGTCTACTTTCTCTATCAGAGATGTGATGGTAACTATGTGCTGCATCAGAGTGCTGTGTCAGCCAGGGTAGGGAGCCTGTCTCTGCAGAAGCAAGGTGGTACCAGGGACCTCCCAGCAACAGGGGACTGCTGGCCAAGGCTCCCTATGGGTTTGCCAATTTTAGGTTAAACAGTTTTCTGTTTACACATCCAGCAGGATTGAGCTGGGGGATTAGTTCAGTGTCAGAGAAGGGAAGCAGCTGAAGCCACTCAGAGCCATTCTGGTACTGGGGGGGGGGTCGAGTGCTGGCTCTGACAGGGGGAGTGCAGACAGAAGAGCTGGAGGTTTCCTGACGCTACCTTAGATCTGGGGCTGGATTCTCTCCCAGCCTCCCACCTGCTTGTACTTCTGCCACTGGGTCAGAGTCACATGTCTGTCATCTCTAAGGTTCTTTCTCCATCAGCATCCCTTGCTTTCTATTCAAAGCTAACTGTTCCAAAAGCGTATATTAACGCACTTCATTCTTTGTTTCTGCAGCACTAGGGAAGGACCTCGTACGTGCTAGGTAAATACTCTACCACTGACCCACACCTCCAGCTTTCATTCGTTTATTTACTTAAAGAGTGTTTACATTGATTGTGTGTGTATGTGTGTGTGCATGTGCCATGGTGCACACCTGGAAGTCAGGGCACAGATGGTTTTCTCTCCTTCCACTATGTGAGTTCTGGGGTTCAAACTCAGGTCATCAAATTAAGCTTGGAGAAAACAGCTTTACCTGCTCAATCATCTCACTATCCACCGCCCCCCCTTTTGATCTTTTTGAGACAGGGTCTCCCTGTAGCCCCAGCTGGCCTGGATGTAGACCAAGTTGGCCTTGAACTCACAGAGATCCGTCTGCCTCTGCCTCCCGAGTGCTGGGATTAAAGGTATGAGCCACCATGCCCAGCTTCCAACTAGTCCCTTTTGAAAAACATTATTACTATTATCTCTGCATGTATGTGCATGATATATATGTAGGCACATGTACCATGATATGGAAATCTGAGGGCAATTTTACAGAGTTGGTTCTTTCCTTCCATCCTTACAGGGGCTTGTGGGATCAAACTCAGGTTGCTAGGTTTGCATGGCAAGTGTTCATTGACCTATCTCACTGGCTTCATCCATCCCTTTTGGTTTTGATGAACTTTTATTTTGAAACAGGTCACTCATTATATTGCCCAAGCTGGTGTTGAACTTGCAATCTTCCTTCCTCAGGCTTCCAAGTAGCAGGTATTGCATTCCTGCATGATTACAGCCGACTGTACCTTGCCTAGTTCTAGAAAAACTCTACAGGACTGACATTACCATCATTAGTTTTATAGACAGAGAACTGATACACACATGACCAGTGCAGCTTATGGAAGTTCTCACAGGGAGTGCTGTGAGCTGGCAGGTGCATCTGGCCTTCTGGCTTCAGGCCCTGGATGCTTAACATCTACCCTCTGCACTTTGTGTGGCATTTATACAAGAGACTCAACGTTTTATTCTCAGGAAATTTTATTTGCTTTTTACTTTTTAACGTGTATGTGTGTGATGTGCATGCATGTGTGTGCAGGCATGATCACATGTGTGAGAGCATATGTGTGTATATATGTGTGTGGAGCCAGAAGGCTGATGTTGGGTGCTGTCTTTGATTGCTCTCCACTTTACTGAGGCAGGGTCTCTCACTTGAACCCAGAGTTAGCCAGTTTGCTCTGAGAATCCCATTTCTACCTCCCACAAACTGACATGATAGGCAGGCTGCCACACCCACACACCTGGAGTTTACATGGGTGTTGGGGATCTGAACTGCAGTTATGATACTTTCAAGGCAAACAGTTTACCTGCCAAGCTGTCTCCCCAGCTGTACTTTATTAATTTATTTATTCAAAAATTATGGGGATGTGGAGCTTGTGCACATGAATGCAGCACCCTCCAAGGCCAGAAGAGAGTGTCAGACTCCCTGAAGGTGGAGTTATAGGTAGTTGTGAGCTGCCCAGAATGGATGCTGGGAGCTGAACTCAGACCTCTGAAGGATCAGTATACTGAGCCATCTGTCCAGTTCCAACCACTGCCTCCCCATCTACCTTTTTGAGACAGTGTCTCATTAAATAGCCTAGGCTAGTCTAGAACTCACTACGTAGCCCAAGTTGGCCTCAAGCTTACAACCTTCCTGCTTCAGCCTCCTGCCTGTTGAATCATACACGTGTTCCACCATGCCTGGATTTCTACACCAACTTTAAATAGCTGCTGCTTTAAACTTAGCCCTGATCTAAACATAATATTCACAACACAATGTTTTATATGGACTATTTATAGGAATTTGTGTTGATATGTAAAAGAGCACTACCTAACTTTCCTAGAATGCCCACTTATAAACGACCCCAAAGAATTTCACATGTCAGTAGTAGGTTCCAAACATCTTGGGAAAATGCTGATCCCATGAAGTAAAGGAAGGACCTGCCCCTACTCATGCAGACACAATTCTGTCTCATGCTAGCACAGATTTGGTTTTCCAGCTGGACTTAAAACTACAGGACAGCAAACACTGTCATCAGTGATGGGGTGATTATCAAACTCAGGCCTTAAAGTCACACAGGATGAGGCTGGATCCCAACTCTGCCAGTTACAAACCGTAAGATCTTGGGTAAGTTAAAATGACTCTCCAAACCTCAGCTGTATGCGCATTTCTCTCCAATGGGACAATGTTCACCAAGAGAAGCTAGAATAAGGTAACACACTAAGGCACCCAGCTCGGTGTACTCTGTGGTTGATGAGCCTATTCACCCTGCTGCTGCTAGCTGCACGCCATAAACAGAGACAAGGCCAGTCAAAGCTGAGTGCTGGAGCTTCCCGTCTGGGATGTGCCAGAGCTGACATTCCAATGCCAGCATTTCAGTCTTTCTGTTTATACCACACTGCATCCCACTGAGGTCCTGCTGACTGAGAAATTCGATGGGGCAGAAAATATCCCACAGGAAACTCCACTGCCAGAGGGAACCGACTTTTCCTCTCCATCTCCCTGAGGGGACCTGCCCCCACACTGAGACACAAGCAGAGTGATTCCCAACAGAGGCCAGGAGCTCCCGGGGATGTTTCCAAAGACTCCAGTGTTCAGGTCCAGAGTGAGGATGCTTGATGCCACCAGCCCTGCTGAGTTTATCTGGGAGAACAACAGTTGGGCCACAGTGCTCTCAGTGACTATTTTTGGATGAAAATGAAGCAAAATAGTGAACACAACACTTCCCTTTGTTTAATTACAGGAACAGCGAGGACAAATTCAGGAGCTATTAAAATACAGGTTTGCCTTCATGCCATCTTTCCACAGTGGGAATCAAGGTCAAAGGAGCCACCAAAGGCTGGAGGCAGGCACAGAAGGATAATATGGCTGTTTCTCCACGTAGAAATCAGCACCAGGCAACCTGTGGCCTATTTTGCAGCCCACCGCTTGCTTTTGCCCCTCCCCATCCTCCTCCCCGTCGTCCTCCCCATCTTCTTGCCTTTCGACCACTCTGCTTTTCTCACCTGCTCTTACAGGGGCCTGTCCAGAAACAAGCAGGATCAGGCTGGGAAGGGACTTTGGAAACTAGCTCCCTTGTTTTACAAAGAGGAGAAAACTGAAGCTCAGTGAGGCTGAGCGGTCACCTAGGAATCACCCAGCACACTGGAGCAAACAGGACTGGAGATCACAGGGCTGGAACACGCAGAGGTGACACGGAGCTTGGCCTCTAGAACACACAGCTGTGCTGAGTTTCAGCCCCACTCTAGTTCTGTGAGTTTTTCAACTCATTTCCTTACCTCAGCTTCTTTATTTATAAAATCAAACTACTGACTTGCCAGGAGTCGCCACCTAAGGCCAGATAATTCAACCAACACTCAAGAAAATGGGATAGTCTGAACTTGGTACTGTCCTTTGAGCTATGTGATTCAGCATAACCTGTTTCAGTAACTTTCTTTATTTGTAAGTTAGTTTGAACTGGGTTTCTGTCATTCCTACCAAAAGAATTCCTTCTAATACGCCATCAGTGAGCTAAGCCAGGTTGAGCTCCGCCCACTGAGTTGAAGAAAGTGGCAGATGATGGCACATTAGCTTATTTCACCATTAAATTAACACTACAAATCACTGCCCTTACTTCACGTAAATGAGCAGAAAGCTAGGGACTCAAGTGAACATGAGAACTGTGAGCAATTTGCTCTGAGAGCTCTGGGCTTCGGGGTTTGAGGCAGGTGCAAGCGGCCACGAGCTAGGTAGGTTACCCAGGTATACCTTTCCACCATGGGTACACTTGGATAACACAGGGTGTGCTCACACACACAGGGCAGAGATGGCATCAATGACACTGCGCTGGATAGCTTTAGCTGTCAACTTGACACACCCAGGAAGAGGAAGACTCAATCGGGGAATTTCTTCTATTGGATTGGCCTGTGGCCATACTGTGAGGCATTTTCTTGATTATTGAGTGATGTGGGAGGGCCCAGTGATGTGGTGGGCAGTGTCACTTCTAGGCGGGTGGTCCTATGTTCTATAAGAAAGCAGGCTGAGCACCGGTTAGGGAAGCAAGCCAGTAAGCATGGTCTGTCCTCCAGGTTCCTGCCCTGAGTCCCTGCCCTGGCTCTCCTCGATGACAAACTGTAAGCTGTAAGCTGTAAGGTGAAATGAACCCTTTCGTCCCCAAGCTTTTTTGTCACTGTTTTGATCGCAGCAATTAGAAACACACAAGAACGGACATCATCATCATCATCATCATCATCATCATCGGCAGTATCTCATTTAATCCTTCCAATACCCCACAAGTACAGGTTCTATTGATATTTCATTGTACTGGTGAAGGAATGACCTCAGAGAGATTAAGTCATATGATCAATGCAACACAGCCCAAGACGCAGTAGATCAAATGCTGGGGGGGGGGCACAGAGCCCACAACTTTAACCTGTGCTATTCCAGATTCCTGGCAGAGTGCCTGGGAAATAGAGAACAAAGAGTGACTGGGCTGAAACAATGCTGCTAGGGAGGATGTTTGTTCTGAAACACACTGATAAAGAGAATGGTCTCTTTGCCCATGGTGCAAAGTTGTTCAGACAAATCACATACTATGGCTACATGGAGGGGAAGAAAGATCTTATTCTTTACCTATGGAAGAAGAATATGAATATTAGGATCATTTTTAATAATTAAACACTCCACAGAATTGTCCCCAGCCCTAAGTGACCCATGGCTTTGAATATAGAAAGCCCTGGGTTCAAATTCTGGCATTTAGTCAGTTAGGTAACCTTAGGAAAACCTGTTTGGGCTTTCAAAGTCTCCATTCCATTTCATGAAAGTGAGGATAGTAATTCTTATCGTTGCACTGAATAAAACTGGCTGTCATATGCAATGGACCAAAGAGGTCCAGCAGACAGCAGGAGGCTCAGCGGGAAGATGCTCTACAGTGCCTGATTCCTGTTTGTCCAGCTAGCCTCTGGTGGCCTGATTGTCCTATGCTAACCTATGTTAATTAACAGAGCACTGTCAAGTCTGGGAGTTTGTTTTCAATATAATGAAGGCAGAATTTGATTGAGAAGGGGCCAGTCTATACACAGTCAGCAGGCTGAAATTAAATGTAAAACCTAGAGAAATAACATAAGGATTCTGGGATGGCTGTGAAATTTCAGGATAGATAACTTAGTGTTTTATCTCTTATTTGGGATAACAAGATAAACTAAGTCACAGAGCCTGTCACCTCCCGGCCATGGCAGAGTTGATCTCAAGCAGAGATTGTAAATTCAAATGCGAACAAGGGTCTGATGAATAAGAATTGCGCTGACCTGAGGAAGATGGTCTGTCTATGAAGCATGCAATGTCTGCCCCCAAGCAAGCCAGGCACAGTGCTAGACCTTGCAGGTTTCTCCAGACTAACTGGAAATCTGAATTTTTGTGGGAAATGTTTTCAAATGGGGCTACTGATATTCAAATGAAACATCTGACACAAAACAATGTGAGATACCAGAAGGGTCAAACACAGAATGTTAATAGCCTACAAGGATTCTAAGAGCCACCAAGGTGTTTTGTGTTTAACACTAAAACCCAGACTTCACCTACAAGGGGGCACTCAAGATTGCCTCTTCCACCAGGGAGAAATGCTGTGTGTGTGTGTGTGTGTGTGTGTGTGTGTGTGTGCGCATCATGACATGCATGTGGAGGTCAGGGGTCATGTTCACTGTTGGTCCTCAGGCACTTTCCCCTTTTGGTTTGCTCCAGGTTCTTTCGTTGGTCTGGAGCCTCACCCAAGGCCAGGCTAGTTGGCTCACATGATCCAGGGACCCTCCTGTCTACTCTGCCATCTCACATCAATTGCATCACAGGTGAATGCTGCCACATCAGCTTTTTATGTGAGTTCCAGGGATCCAGACTCAGATTCTCATGCTTGTGACGCAAGTGCTTTGCTGACTAACCCAGCTCCTCAACCCAAGCCACTATTTTTTAATGTATATTTTTTATTGTAATTTTGTGGATTTCCTCTATCTTAATTATATTTAGACCCTTCCCCTATCGTACCCCCCCACAGTCTGCCCACAGGATTTCATGCATTCTGTCTTTTAAGGCCTATTGAGTCAAGTTTGTGTCCCCAGATGTTCCTCAGTGTGAGTTCATCCACTGGAGCCTGTTCAGCCTGTCTAGCATCACTCTTTTAAAGATCAACTCTCCCTCACCCAGCAGTGATCAGCTGCCAATAGTTCCTAGGCTATCCTGCCCATTTCCCCAGTTCTATGCTGGTTTTTGTCTGATTGAGATTGCAGGGGTCTTGTGAATGCTGTCACATTGCTGTAAGTTCATATGAGCAAGTTTCCAAGCCCTTGTTTTTTGACATTGCTTATTTTAAGTGAGAGAGGTATAATGAATCTAGATTGGGGGTTCTGGCTGCCTTCGGTCTCCATCAACCTTGGACAAGTTTTTGAGGCAACATGGAAGACACAGGCTGGTGGCTGGTAGCAGGAATCTTCTCTATTAGAAAGGAAATTCTTGGAGCAACTGGAAATGATCTTATTCACTGCTAGAACACTGCCTAGCACATGGCTGGCATGAGGTGAGTAGTTCTCGGCTGTCTGGTGGGGGGATTGTTTGTTCTGAGGATATCACTTAGATGGAGGGCCTCAGTCTACCTACCTACAAATTGGAATCAACCATGACTGCTCAACTCAGAGGGTTACTATAAAAGAGAGAACCCATAAAATTCTTGGGAAAACAAAGATATAAAAGCTTTTAAGTGAGCTGGGGAAATGGCTTAGTTAGTCATCCAAGTGCTTACTGGGCAAGCATGAGGACCTGAGTTCAGACATCAGAACCCTTTAAAAAGCTGGGCATGGTAACGGGCGCTTGTAATCTTGGTGCTAGGGAAGCTGAGACAGATCGACCCCTGCATCTCACTTGCTAACCAGCCCAGTTCACTGGGGAGTGCCCCAGGTCCCAGTGAGAAACCCTGTCTCAAAAAAAAAAAAAAAAATGGTGGATGGCACCTGAGGAACAACACCTGAGTTCTCTGACCTCCACCTGTGCATACATTCATGCATAGGTACACTGCACACACATAAACACATAAGAATGAATTCATAAGATTGCTTTGGAAAAGGAAGGTATAAAGGGCTGTAAATCCACGAGAAACATTTAGTTTTCTCCGTCCTTGGCTGACAGGAAGAGACCCCTTGAGCTACCACATGCAGATGGCTAAGGCCCATCTGTCCTCAACTTTCTCCTGGTTGTGTAAAACCAGCCTGGAAGAAAGGCCCCAGTGATCACCTAGCTATTTTGCCATTGTATTACCTTGCATTGTCCCGGCCGTGTGACTTCAAGAAATTCATATCTCGGTATCGCGAGAGAAATGCCACCAGCTGGTCATTGGTCCTGGGGAAACAGAGGAGAGCGTCAGGGTTCTCTACAGACCATGGAGACATTGTGTCTTAGCTCCTATCTTAGTCACAGAAGCCACATTTCCCTCTGGGCTATTTTCCTGAACTTGCCATTTCTGACCACACCACAGCCTGATGATGCATCCTCTGGGTCCCTCATCCCTGGGCCTGTCACACTGTGTGAGAACAGGCTGTTATTTCTGTTACTGTAATAAAATACCCTAACCAACAGCAGCTCAGAGGAGAAGAGTTTTGTTTTAGCTCACAGTTCCAGGTCATAATCCATCACAGCGGCAGGAGCCTGAGACACTTGGTCACATCACAGCCACGGTCAAGAGCAGAGAGAGTAAACACAGGCCCACTTTCTCGCTTGCTTGCGCTCAGCTTCATGTCTCCACTCAGATAGTGTAGGACCCCCTACCCAGAAAATGGTGTCGCCCTCAGTGGGCTAGGCTGTCCCACAATAAGTAGCTTAATTAGCTTCCCCACCTGAAATGTCCACACCAGCCCAATATAAACGCTCCTTCATTGGAACCCTCTTCCCAGGTGATTCTACGTTGTGTCAAGTTGACAAAGCTACTCTTCATAGGCTGTGTGTGGACCTCTCTTCCATATACTCCATGGTGCTGGGGACTCTGAGGACAGGCATAGCATCCTATCTCCTGTATCCATCATTGGGCTTGGCCAACAATAAGTCATCAGTATCCGCCTACTGTCAGGCACAGACCAGCCACAGGGCCTTTGCACTTGCTGTGCCTGGACACTTTTGCCCTGAATCTTCCCACTGTTGGCCTGCTCCTGTCATTTAGGTCTTTCAAGTGCCACCTCATCAGTGGTCTTTTCTGGCCACTCCATGTAAAGCAGCACCTGCCTCCCCTCCCTTTGTCATGTCACCCTGTTTACTTGCCAAGCACATCACATTGGAAAGCACTTCATGGCTTATCTTACAAAGTAAAGCTCACAAGGAAAGACTCTGGTCAGATCTGTTCATCCTTGACACGTGGTAGGAGCCTCATTTATGTTTGCTGAATGAATGAGTGAGTAAATGCATGAATCGGGATGGGCTGAATGTGACTGACTCTTTCCATGCACACTGAGCAGTGAATGAATTCCAGTCCTCGAGAACCACTGGGCTGCAGATTGAGAGAGGTTTAAAAAATATGAAGTGCCACGCAAACGGATGCCATTGTTCCCGGCACTGTTATCCCAAATTTATCGCCATCAATCTTGGCATTCGCAGTGCCGTCACAGCTAATCAGCTTGTGCATACAGCTGTGACAGTATTTTAAAAGGCAGTCACACAGGTCTCCATCTGCCAGAGATGCAGTCGCCTCTTCTGCTGAATAAACCAAACAGGTACAGGATGCTGATGTGACAGCTCCTTTGTCACTGGGCTATACTGCTGGGGGAGTGCTCCTTAGAGGGAAGGGGTTAACCATTCTTCCAGACCGGGTGAGGCAGCAAGAAGGATAAGCATTTGTGGGAATGCAGTAAGACTGGACTTTCGTTTCTGATTGCGCATGTATGTGTGTGCATGCGTGCGTGTGTGCCCATGTACGTGTGTGTGTGTGTGTTTGTGTGTGTGCGTGTGCGCAGGCATGACTATACCACAACGTGTGTGGAGGTCAGAGGACAGCCTTGGGTGTCAGTCCTTGCCTTTCACCTTGTTTGAGGCAGGGTCTCTTGTTCACCACTGCACACACCATGCTGGCCTTCGAACTTCCAGGGATTCTCCTGTCCCCACCTCCCACCTCACAGCAGAAGCACTGGGATTACACATGCACACTACTGCCTCTGGCTTTATATGACTTCTGGGGATTTAAACTCAGGTCCTCCTGTTTTCATGGCAAGTGGAAAGTGCTTTACTTCCTGAGTTACTCCCCCAGCCCTGACCCTGGACTTTTAAGAAGCAGGGTGGTGCCTGGGCTCCAGAAGCAGAAAGATTTAGAAACAGATTCCAGGCACACCATTAAAGCCCAACGTGTATCTAATGGATAGGTCAGTTGACCTCTCTGAACAGTGGCCCTCTCTGAATGCATTTCCTTCTGAGTTTTCAGATTTAAACAAACAGCACACAGTAGGTCCATTGTGCACATTCACCAGGCAGATGACTAGATAGAGAAGGGCACATAGTAGGCAGTAGGCACACAACTAATACTCTTTGCTCTGCTCTTTCTGCCTTGGTCTGTACCACCTTCAGCCCTGCAGCTCTCTCCATTTCCCTTCCACTCTGCAGTCTTGCTCCCTTTCACTCAATGGATGACATATGTTGACCAACGCACAGTTCTGGGTAGATGGGGAAGGGCAGCAGAGAACAGTGAAGACACTGCAGTGAAAACGAGTGTAGCCACTGTCTCAGATTATTACACAAATAAATGCCAATTCAAAGCTATCCATCCTGGGGCGGCAGATACAGAGAGTCCCAGGCGTCTACAGTGCAGTAAGATCTACCACACACAGAGGAAAGGGAATGTTGATGTGCACACGGATGACGAATCCCACGATGGACCGTAAAAGCCAGCCTCATGTGTCAGCACAGTGACGTGACTCCAGTGAGGACTGAGCCCACCGTGCAACCAAGGTAGCCAGCAGAAAAAGGGGGCCTTCCTGGAGCCGCTGGGGAAGTAGCAATGCAAGGAGCTTATAGAAGAAAACCAGACAATGTCTCTTTCCCAGCCATCAAGAGGCCCAGTCCATCTCTGCTGCTCAGCCGTTCTTATTTACCAACCCCCTCACCACTCTCTGCGACAGTTCATTATTGTCGTCCTGATGAATAAAGGACAAGTTAACCTCTGAATGGGCTCCAGCAACAGGAATAATAAACAGGGCCTCAGTGGGAGGATTAAAGGGGCCAGACTCTGGTCCCTCTGGGAAGTCTCAGGCCTCCCTGGGTCAGCTGTGGCTCCATTTGGCAACCCCAGAAAGCATCTTTCAGGGCCTAGAGCTGGGGCCATTTTCACATTTCCCGCTTCACCGGGTCCCCATCTGATGGGGATGAATAGGCATTTAGCGAATTTACTTAGCGAGGCTTCCACATGAGATCATCTCAAAAGATGACATCCTGAGGGAAGGAGGGAGGCTGGGGAGGCTGCACTCTGCAGGCCCAGCCTGTGCATAAAGCCCCCTTTCAAAGCAAAGCCCTGTGTGCTGGGTGAGCCATCTTGCTGGATTGGTTGGATGGGTGGGGTGAAAGGACCACTGCCTCCCTCCCTCTGGCCTGAGGGGGGCAGGGCTCACTCACCCTCTGTGTAAAATACCTGGTCCAAATGCTGAACCCTAGGCCCGCCAATCCTGGCTCCAAAAGGAGGTGGAATTCTGCTGGGGAGGTGGAATTCTCCCTATTGTTCCTCTCGGACTCCTGTCAATAATTGTCTACATAATATTTAGCTCACTCCAGATAATGAATAGTTTGTGATCTGTTGACATTTCACTCCATCCCAGGCTTGTTCGCTTGTTACTGCTCATACACACTTCTCTTTTCCAGAAGAGTCATTCACCATGTGGCCCCCATTGCTCATCCCCTGGACGTGCTCGGCCAATTCCACCTTCAGCTGATGTAATCACAAGTCATGTTACATCCAGAATCAGTCTCTCTGTCTCTTGATTGCTGTGTCCATTGTTGCAACCACTAGGGTTATGGAGATCTTTGCTTAAATATGTATCACGTAAGCAAACATTGAAATAAGCCTATTGGGAATCACACAGGATTCGGTGTTGAATGCATAAACAACTGAGTCCTGAAATAAGATCCCAAACTATAAACATTACTGAATGTGTACCACATCCTAGGCTTCCCAGCAGACTCTTGCTTGTTGTGTTTTACTTTAGTTGATATTTATGAAGATGCTATGCAATGAAAGTTTCACCCCCATTTTACAAACTGGACGGCTGAATCTCAGAAGTTAGCTCATGGAGGAAAGGGCAGAGCCAGACTTGAGACCTGGTTTCCAACAGTATGGCTGGTGTTCTTTGTGAATAGCCCACCTCTGCAAATGATGGAGAGTGAATGAGTGGCAGAATGAATAAATTCCATACCAGATACAGAAGAAAAGATATAGGAGCACAGATGGGCCCCAAAGGAAGCCTGGTCCCCAAGCCAGCAGCTTTAGAGATGCTGTATCTCAGGCCCCACTCAAAACCCACTGATAAACTTGATTTCATTTTTCTGTGTATGTGTTTGTGTGTTCATGTGTGTGTGTGTAGGTGCGTGTGTATTTATGTGGAGGCTGGAGGTCAACAAACTAACTAAAAAGCAAATGTCATTCCTCAGGTGCTGTCTGCCTTGTGTTTTTTCTTTCTTGCTTGCTTTTCAGTTAGTTTGTTTGTTTTTGAGACACAGGGACTCTCACTGGTCTCGAACTTGCCATGCAGACCAGCCTGGCTGGCCACTGAGCCACTAGGGATCTGCCTGTCTTCCTCTCCCAGCGCTGAGATTATAAGCACGTACTACTACGCCTAGCTTAGTAGTGGATTCTGGGAACTGAACTCAGGTCCTCATGCTTGTGCAGTAAGAACTTTGCCAACTGGGCTACCTCCCTAGCTTGAGAGAAACATAACTTCTTACACCATTCCTGGGTGATGTGTGCCCCCCAGTGTAAGAAGCACCACTCTACTGCGAGACGAAGAGCAGTATCCACTCCTTGACTCACGGGCCCTTCTGGAAAGGCTTCACTTACAGTGAGTTTCTTTCATCTCCATAAGGTATAAGCCTCAACTGTTGAGAGTTAAATAGAGTTGTGCTTATAAGACCTGCACAGTAGCACTGGGCACAGGATAAGTCCTTGACAAATGTTAGCTGTCATTTAATAGTACCATTGACACCTAAAAAATCAGACACTTAAGATATTCTGATCCAGGGAAAGCAATGTAAGGACCTAACTAGACTTGAACTTGGAATGCTATCTGTGCCTAAGACCTATAGAATGTTATGCAGAGTGGAAAATGTCCCACGGAAAGGACTTGTTCTCCATCTCTCACTGGTGTTAAGACTTAGGAGATGGCTCCCAGGGACCAAGGTCACAACTGTATATGAAGACACTAGGATGAAGTCACAGCTCTCAAGTTCCCTCAGCATCCATAAGCCTAGGCTCCTACAAGAAAAGTGCTCTGGATACAGAGTCAGAACCAAGCAAAGCTGGTGTGCAAGCAGATGTGACAGGTGAGGAGAGGATGGGTTCTGTTCAACCTCAGCTGGGAAGGAGTGCAGTGCCGATTTATTTGAATGGCTCTGGGTTCCTCCTACCCATCAATCTTAGGATCCCGAACTCCTTCCTAAAGGTGGGATGCTGAGAGGGACCCCAAAAGGTCCTACAGCATCAAGGTGAGGCTGGCAGACTGAAGCTAAGGTCTCACACACACACACACACACACACACACACACACACACACACACACAGGATATTTGTGGGTGTTGGGATTCAGGATTGCAGACCCTGCATTGCCAAGACTGTGTAAATCCCACAGGGCACTGGACTGCAGTGGACTGGCATGCACATGCCTAGTGGAAGATGGTCGGCTGTGGAACAGCGTGAGTTGAAGATGAGAGAGGGAAAGTTAGCTTTAATCTGAGCTGGGAGTGGATACTACTTCCACAACTTGGCACTCTGCGTACTGCATCCATCATCTCTGTGATTATTTATACTCACATTTAGTGTGTGTGTGTGCACACGCGTGTGTGTGTGTGTGCGTGCGTGCATATGTGTGTACAGTGGGTCAAAAGCAAGGCCTTTTCCGTGCTCAGCAAGAGCTTTACCACTGAGCTGTATCCTCAGAACTGAGTGTTTAACTTCAATATCACTTCAGTTTGCCCCTAAGTAGTGATACTCAAGGCATCTGATGCTCTCTTCCCATCTTTTTTATTGTGGTAAAATAATATATAACATAATTTTTTCTGTCTTCACTATTTTTAAGTGCACAGCGTAGCTGAATCAGGTACCTCCACACTGCTGTGTACCCATCTGCATCCCCCACTTTCAGAAATCTTTCTATCTTGCAAAATGGAAACTCTAGATCCAGGTATTTCACAGAAGTGCAACTATACAGAATTTATCTTTGTGTGAGTGGCTTCCTCGGGTTCATTTGTACTGTAGTGTATGTTAGAATTCCTTTCCTTTTTAAGATTGAATAATATTCCATATGACATACCACATCTGTGTTTTTTTCCTGTTACATATGAAAACAATAATGATCACATGACTATACGCATCTTAAGTAAAGTAGGGAATCCAGGACACTTATAGAAGACCCAGCTGTCTTGACTATTGGAATCATCAGGATACAATATTCTAGTTTTAACAGTAGATGGTCATTGATAAGCAAAATGAGTTCTGACCTCAAGCACAGGCTTCCACCAAGGGATGTGCAACCACAGGAGAAATAAAAACCAGACTTACATAAAGAGCTCAAACATTTAGAATGTAAGGAGTGCTAATAGTAATCCTCTCCTATGCTCTGTGTGTGTGTGTGTACAAAGAGCGTGTGTGTGTGTGTGTCTGTGTGTGTCTGTGTGCAGGAGCGTGCACCTGTGCATGCATGGAGGCGAAAGGAGGAGGTTGGGGTCCTCCCCTATCACTCTCTGCCTTCTTTCCTTGAGACATGATCTCCTTCTGAACCTGGAGCTGACCATCTTTCAACCAGCAATCCCTAGAGATCCTCCTTTCTCTGCCCCTTTCTGGCACTGGGGTTACAGGCATGCTAGTGGCTAGATCCAACTTTTTACGTGGGTGCTGGGCATCTGAACTCAGGTCCTCATGCTTGCACAGCAAACACTCCTATCCACCGAGCCATCTCCTTAGCCCCTGTCCTTTTAGCTTTTATTACTATGAAAGCTTGGATTGGAACAAGATAAAGAACTGAACACCAACAATGAAAAAAGGAAACCAAACACTCGAGTGCCTACTATGCAGCATAGGAACAATTCCAAGCACTTCACATCCATAATCCAGATTAATCTTTATGACAACTTTATGAGGTAATGTTATTTACTTCTATCCACTTGTAAATCACAGAAATGGGAGTGTGTACACTCATGCTTTGTGACATGATGACCATATCCCATTGTTCTGTTTAATCAGATCACACAGGTAGACTGCCCTTTCCATGGCTCACAAAATCCTATGCAACAGGAAGAGCCAATCCCCTATTGATGAGCATTTAGGCTGTCTCCATCCCCCCCCGCCACCAGACGTTGCTTTGACACATGTTCTCGCATATTTCTCTTTACACCTGGGTGGGAGAGATGCCTATCTTATTAAATTCTTGCACAAGGAGTCACACATTCCAAGGGAATCTATAGTCTGTCTTTGCTTTCACAAAACCATACTCCATAGAATGAGGCTTCCCTGGGAGTTGAAGTATAGCTGTGGCTCATACAGCAAGAGCTTCCATCACACAGAAACCACATTCGCTGGCTGCTAGGGATGTATGGATGGAGGTGATTACTGCACAGGTCCTGTAGGGGGTATCCTGGGGAGACTGTAGGCTGGGGGCAAGGCTTTTGCCTTTCCCAACGTATCAACAATAACAGAGATAGCAGAGGACAAAATTTTCTCACATAGAAATGCAAATGACTCCTATGAGCAGAGGTGTGGGCAAAACACTCTTTATGCCCAGGGCAGCTGCTCCAGCTGGTGCCCTTCTGTCTGGTAACTACATGGGCATTTTCCATCTGGATCGATGTGTAGCACCTTGGACAGTACTCTGTAGGTTTCTAGTAATAGGCATGGAAGGAGCATGAACTGGGTCTAAATTCCTTCTGTTCCTCCAGGCCGGGATGTACTGTAGGTGCTCAACAATGTTCACTGACGTGCTTTATAAGTGCCAAAGGGGAGCACTGCTGTGTGGGCTCAGTTCTGTGGTTTCCACACTTGGCACACACCTACCCTGTGAGCAGGGGCTCAGTCCACACTTGTCTGTAGGATGGACAGATTCCCTGAAAGCCAAAAGCACCATCCCTCACTTCCGCATGCCAGCCTTTAACTATTCCATTCCCTCTACCAGGAATTCACTTCTCTGTCTCTGCCCGGGGAACTAGGCAAGATTTAGGGCAATGAACCCCAGGGTCAAGGAGCCCTGGAGAAAATACGCGATAATCACAATGGCAAAACCATCTCCTTTTGCTGTTTATCAAGCGATAAGGACTTATCTCTTTAAATCTCAGTCTAGCCCTACATAGATGGGACTTCTGAGGTAGGGTTGAGATTGTTGCAGCGGCTTGTCCAGAGTCTTAGAGGTGGCTGTGTGAAGCCGGAGAATTCAGTATCCCGCGGCAAGCCTGAGAGCTTTTCGGTCCCACCCTCCTTCCAGTTGATGAGGGTAAGCAACTTGGTCTGTTTCTTTAGACAAAGACAGGAAACAAATAAGGGAAGCAGTGGCCACCTTCCAAAGTTTCCTGCTTGCTTTCAAGGGCTCTGTTACTGAACAGTTACACAGCAGAAGATGACATAAATGCAGCCTCTGCCAAAAGCTGGTGACTTTCTCCAGGGCTCACCTAAGACCCAAGCCCACCATCTGTGTTCCTCCCAGTGGAAGTCCATCTTGGATGTGTTCCTTCCTATTCACGCGGCTTATGCTGGGAGAGAAAAGTGAAATTCAAGGCTGTCTGAAGACACAGTCAGAGGAAAAGAACCAGAAGCAAAGCCAATCCCAGACTCAAATGCACCCGAAGCATGGAGAGAGACTTATTTTTTGTTAAGATACTCGGGAAGTGTTTGGAACCTGTTAGACATAGTATTTATTCCTAGATGCTGTAGCTATCATTACAGCAACAGTGGGCACCGAGGAAAAGTAGACAGGATAAAACACTGCCCAGCTTCCAGCCTCAGCTCTAAACCCTCCTCTGGGAGGCATTCACAGGATCTGGTCATGTCATCTCTTCCACTTAATGCCCCCCAGAGACTCTCCATCAGGGGCAGGGCAGCGTCCTGACTCCTTAGCAAGTCACAAGCTGCTCCCGATTGGATCCTGCCTAGTCTGTCTTTGGGACTATCTTACTTGAAGCTTTCTAACTGTTCTGGCCCCTTCCCTAAGATGTTGCAAGCCCCGTTTGCTCTTTACACAATACATTTTCCCACTTCTCTGACAGGTCCAATCCTGTGTCATACACCTGAAACAGCAGTGGGTGACAATCATGGTCCCTCCCTAGAGTAGCACATGTAACCGGAGGGGCTTGGTGACATGGAGTAAGTCACCAGGTCAAGTGAAATACAAGAATCAGGAGACACAAACACAAAGCATGCCCAGGAGGCTGTAGAGACAATCCCTCCCTCCACATAGGCAAGCTGGAGAGCCACCTGGATAATAAAATCCAATTGCTGTTAATTGGATTTACCTTTCTGTTACTCACGAAAACGATGCGGCACTAAAACATGCTCATTGCATTTGAAGGGGCTTGCAAATCACTTCGCAAAGCCTCACAGCTTTTACTGGGCGTTTGAGAGAAACACATTTTTCATTTTAAACATACATAAACCATCTGAAGAGGCTGTTCATCTGATGTTCCATCAGTGGGAACTCTGAACACGCCAGTCCTTCCTCAAGATGCCTGTAATAGAAAGGTGACTGACAGGAATCAGCACCAAGAGGCCCAGCTGGATCGTAGGCTGCTAGAATTGTGAACGATAAATTGCAGTCTGATGTGGTGGCACATGACTGTAATCCCAGCACTCTGGAAGTGGAGGTAGGGGGATGGCAAGTTTAAGGTCAACCTTGGCTATGTAATGAGACCCTGTTTCCAAACAAACAAAAGAATTAAATGTGCTATGCAGCTTGGTGTGGGTGCAAGCACACATATAGCATGCACACACCTGTGTATGTGGAGTCAATTTCATTGCGTGTTAATTCTCTGATGGTCTTCATATGCCGTGAAACATCTCAAGTGAGAATATTTAGTTAGACAGAGTCTGCCTTCCTGTATGTTCTAGGGAGGTGTAACTGTCAACTTGACAACGTAGAGTCACTTGAGAAGCGAATCACTTGAGGTACTGTCCAGATCAGATTGGTCAGTGGGCATGTCTGTGGGGGAGGACTGCCTTGATTGTTAATTGATGTAGGAGGGCCTAGCCTGTGCTTTAGGTGTCACTATTCACTGGGCGGGTGGTCCTGGGCTGTGTAAGGAAGCTAGCTAAGCAAGTGGCTGGAAGCAAGGCCGCAAGCAGCATTCCTCCTTGGTCTCTGCTTCAAGTTTCTGCTTGACCATCTGCCTTGACTTCCCTCAATGATGGACTCAGACCCGGAAGGGGAAATAAAGCCTTCTTCCCCCTTAGTTGCTTTGGGCTACAGTGTTTGTCACAGCAACAGAAAACAACCTAGAGCACCACTTGACAGCTGACTGTAGCCACTTACTTTGCTTGGTCTTTGAGAGACAGGAGGAGGTTCACTTTGGAAGACATCAAAAGTTCCAATCATACAAGTACACGTGATTGCCATAGGAGAGGTGAAACCTGACTATGAAGGAAGCTGTTTTCAGAGAGGTGTTTGTCGAAATTTCTCTCTGCTCTTCATTACTTTCCTGCTCATTGACTGAGTGAGCCCCTGAACCTCACTGAGTCTCAGCTTTCTAACCTGCCAAATGGGTGCAGCACTGGTGTCTGACTTGTCTACGTGGGGGATATCACAGCGCCTGGCTCAAGGCCACTGGGAAGAATTTCTGTACTCTTTTTTAGACATGCCAGATGAAGGGTGTGCCACCCCTTGTTGTCTTCCCCCAAGCTGTGACATTTTTAATCTTACACACCTGTTTAAGGCACAGATAGAAGTCATATATGTTCAGATCTCTTTACTGCAGGCTGCGTGAAGGGCAGTGACCTTTTCTGATGCATCTCTGTTCCCACAGTGTCCAGGCCAGGCCTGGGACATGACAAGTTCCATCAGGCTTATGCCTGTTTCTATAGGCCACCTGCCCATCTCTGTGAGGCACACAAGGACTGCTCAGTAAGCATGCTGCATTCCAGAAGGAGATTTGCTTTATGCCACCTCTTCACAGAGAATATCCTTTCTACATGTTTGATCGCTTAACTCCAGCTTGTGTTTGTAAGAACTGGCTCAATGTTAACATGGTATTTCAATTAGGAAGGGCTAGACTGTGAATAACCACTCGACTACACTGAATTGTATCGATAAGCCCAACTTTCTGTGTTTTAACTGGAAAACATTGTTCAAATAATGGCCATGACCTAGCATAGTCATTTATCCACTTACATTTCACCACAGTGCAGTGGAATTTGGAGTGGTTGGTGTAACGAGAGCTGACATCAGAGTTAGATGCTCCTGGTCCTATCCCTGAATGTCCATGTGGCCATGGGCATGTCATTTCAACTATTTAATGCTCGGTGCCCTCATCTTTACAACTAGGGCTGATAATTCTGTTTCCCTCATAAAATGGATAGATTTGATAAAAGAAGAACGAGAACAAGTTGCTTACAACTGAAAACTCCACACTCACATAGAAACTGGTATGAGAAGTGGGTTGGTGAGTGTTAGTCATGGGAAGACCCCAGAGAACCATTCCAGGTTAGGAAACCCAGCCCACAGAACACTAGAGGGCCAACTGCTGTCGTTGCTCTCACTGCCACCTCTGTAGAACTAGAATCTGCACTGAGCTAACTTTTAGACTGTCAAGATTGGGTCAGCTGGACATCAGCTCAAAGTGGGACTGAGCTCAAAGGACAGAGGATTCTCCAGTATTCACTCTTTGTGCCCCTTGGGCAGCCTGCCAGGCCGACCAGCCTGTCTCAATTGGATCAAGGTCACAATATACTGCAATGCAGACAGGAAGCCGCACACACCTCTGTAGAGAACAAATCTGATGGCCACCTCTGAGAACCTTGGGCAGAGACAGAACTGCTGGCTCCAGAGAAATTGTGGAGGATCAGCAATGTTGCAGCCAGCAGGTTCTCTACCCACAGGTTTCAAGAACAGGACATTTGATTATCTCAGAGCTAAAGAGAAATGTAAAAAGACCAGGCTGTTTGAACAGAGGATACAGGCCTTGAGGGGGGTAACATGACAGTTCTTGGGTTGTTTGTTTCTGACAGGGTCTCCTTAGTCCCAGTCTGCCTGGAATTCACTATGTAGACCAGGCTGGCCTTGATCTCACAGAGAGCTGCCTACCTCTGCCTCCCGAGGGCTGGGATTAAAGGCATGCACCATCATGCCTAGCATCATGACAGTTCTTGGGGACAGAACATTTTGGAAGTGTTTAAAAAGAGAATTTATCTGATGGATCAAGTGTTTTTTAGATTGCATCTCTGGGCACCTGGGGCCTCAGGAGAGCTCACCTGATACTTCTTCAGAGAATGCATATCTTCTCCATACTGGGGCATGGGTGAAATTTAAATTGAGTAAAAAGATTTAGCAGCCTAAAATTAAAAGTTCAACAATCACTAGAGTTTCTTTTCTTTCTCTCTATTTTCTAGAAGAGGACAGGTGACTATTTTTCTCCCCTTTGAACAGTAGTGTTTCCTTCTGAACACAAGGCTTCCAAGGATCATAATATGTATGATATGTCTAATGACACTGTTTTGAGGAGAAGATGCTGGGTTAAGCTGTCAGTGTGGGTACCTGGGATACAGCAAATGCTTAATGAGTATTAGTCCCGTTATTACTGGGCCTTAGAATTAGATTTCCTTTCTTCTTTCCTTCCCTTCTCCTGGCCTGCCTGCTCAATCTTTGAAATTACTTGTCAGTTTTCCAAATGCTGTGTGCTCTGCTTCCCTAGGAAATATGATCTCCCAGTTCTTTGACAGGTGAGGCTCTCACTTGAGCATTTTCTATGTGCCCCAAACTGCTGATGTCTGACTTCAGACACGATTCTCTGCTATCTCTACTACTGGTATCATGTTGAGTTGGATGGGTCCATATCCATGGGAAATAGAGCCCTGGTTATTTGATTACCTATCATCTCACACATCCGGGTCTTTCAGTCAAGGGTATTCATTTACAGAAGTTTTTATCCTTTCCAAGAAAGTTGTTTACTCAGGGTCAGTAACTCAGTCCTGCTCCCTGTATGACTCTATGGCAACTGGCACAATGTTTACTGATAACAACAAAAAAAATTAACAAATGTCATCTGGGACCATATCAGAGAGACCTGCTGGGAAAATAGTGGTTCAAGTTCCCTGATCATTGATGAGTTATTTTCAGGTATCTAAATATTTACATGGCTGTATGGTGAAGCAAGATTGTGCTGTAAAATGTTAAGCAGGTCAGATGATGGCTAGGCTCACACCTGTTTTATTCACACGGCTATAATTCCATTTATTCGTTCAGCAAATATGAGTATTCGACTGGTTACAATTAAGTACTGTTCAAGATGCTGGGAGGGAAGTCACAATCGAGACCAAGTCCCAGTGACAATGAAGCCTGGTGTCCCCAGTATCCACACTGGAACATGGAGTGGCTTATCTCCTCTGTGTGAAGAATGAGACTAGTCAAGTCCCACAACTAGTCAAGCACAGAGATTGTCTGTGAATTGCCCACGCCTAAGTGGCACATCTAGGATGCAACTTCTACACCTAAGGCTCATGGAACATAGAACAAGGGATGAAGAGGACACTAATGCATCTTTCAATTCTCATCAATGAAGCTCCCCCATGCAACAGAGGGCCAGGACCACAAAAGGTCACAAATAGCCAAAAATGTACAGAACATCTGTCTACAGGACAGGACTCCTTTATTATAATCTACCTATCCAGGGCTCAGGGACCCTGAGAAGAAGTGGGTGAAGAAAGATTGTAAGAGCCAGGAGGAGGTGCCTGACCATACAGAAACAGAATCCTACAAGTTCCTGAGACATTGCTCATATAAACATACAGCAAAGGTGTCGGCATGCACAAGACCCATACAAATTCAAGCAGACAAAAACCCTGTGGAAATGAGCAGCAGGCCCCAATCTTAGTCGAAGAATTATTGGCAGCTGATTACTGCTGGGTGAGGAACAGCTGATCTTCCTAAAAGGAGGGACTCTAGATAGACTGACTAGACCTCTGTGGATGAACTTGAACTGAGGGACATCTGGGACACTAACTTGATATGATAGGTCTTAACACAAATTACAGAATGTATGAATTCAAGTGGGGGATAGGCTCTGGGGGGGCAGTGGGGAAGGGGGTATAAAGATGATTTAGATTTTCTGTATGAAATACACAAAAATTCAAGAAAAAAACAAATAAAAAACAACGAGACTAGTCATACGCTGTTCTTGCAAGAACGAAGAATCTGATCGTGTTCTCCAGGTCAGAAGAGAAAATACAGCAGACAAAGGCCTAGCATGTACTATGTGCTCTCTCTGTAGGTGGTGTGCAGTGGTTGCTCGATGTGCACAGAGGCAGGTGAATGGCATTTCCAAGGCTGTGTCAGGATCCTGAGATGGAACTGCTAAACCTGTATTGAATTCCTTTCATGTTAAGGAAAACACACAGTCAGGTCCCATTGAAATGAGGCAAATGTGTGGCAGCTGGATGAGCTGCTATCTTGCAGGCACACTGCTCTGGGGTGACCCGAGTTTGAAGCCTGACTCTACTGGCGTCTTGCAGGTCACTTTTCTCTTCTGAGCCTCAGTTTTCTTGGAGTCAGGCCAAAATTTGATGAGCTCCTGTATGTGAAAGCCCTGACTCAGGGCATGGCACAAAGTTGTTACTTGATTATCTGACAACTCTGGTGACTTATCTGACTCCTCAGGGAGGAAGAAGGACAGCTGTCTCGTGTTGGCATGCTGTGAAACAGTTACTAGGGAAGCTGTGGTGGCCCTTGAAGTGCAGAGAGGCTCAAGAAGCAACCTGAGATCAGCCTCCATGGTTGGTTCCTCCGCAATAATCACCATTCATGGTAAAACATACATAGCATACATATGTTGCATATATTATGTATTGAATATTCACAAGCATCCTAGAACATGGGTCCCAAATGGATGAGGCTGGAATCTTTTCTCCCTCCCTCTTTATCTTATTATTTCTTCATCTTTTTCTCTTCGGTAGCCAAATCATCTATACTAAAATGTCATCCTTCACAAAAGAATTTAAACCACGTTAGCAGAAAAAAACTTCTATGTGAATATCTGTAGCAACACTATTCAAAAGATGGAAACAATACAGATATCCATCAATGTACATAGATGCATAAAACAGATTGTAGTATATCCATATGCTATGATATTATTCACCCATAAATGGAATTAATATAAATAAGTGCTACGACATGAGTTAATCCTGAATGCATTATGCTAAGCGAAAGAAGCTTAATACAAAATACCATATATTTTATGATTTGAATATCAAGTCACCAAGGCTGTTGAAATAGAAAGCAGTTTGGTGGCTCCCAGGGGCTGTGGGGAGAGGAGACTGTGAGGGATGACTGCTTGATGGGGATGGCTTTTCTTTTGAGATGCCTACAGGCTGATAGTGATACTGGCTGCATAACACTGATGGCACTAAATGTCACGAAGGGTAGGTTTTATGCTGTGTGTACCTTGCAACAATGAATACATACTAGTTGAACCTAAACAATTACAAATGGAAAAAGCCACCGTAGCAGAAGCACAATAATGGCTGTGCGTGCACAGTGTATATATGTTGCATAGGTTATGTGCTGAATGCTCACAAGCATCCTAGAGGCAGCAGCACGAGCCCATCTCACAGTGGAGTAAATGGAGCTTCTCAAAGCCTGGGTAGTGTGTGTGATAATGATATGGTTGCGGGTGATATTCATAACTGTTGAGCATCAATGTCATTAACACATGTCCCAGGCCGTTCACATATGTCCATCCACTTTACTGTCCCAATAACCTCACGAGGCTAATACTGCTATTATCACACACATTACAGAGGAAGAAGCAGAGACTGGCCAATCACGTGATCCTTGCTAGATAGCCCACATGTAATGGGAACAGAGATTTGAACCAGAACATCTGAACTCAGGCCCATTTGTATTCACAGGGCTGAGTACCAGTTGGTTTAGCCCTTGGCAACTGGAGGAAAATGGGCATCTGATGTCCTCTCTCCCAGAGGTCAGGGACAGATGAGCCTCTGCCATAGGACATAGGGCTGGGGACTGTGTGGGATTCAGACCCTGTGTCAGGCTGCACAGAAGCCTACATGCAGTCAGACAGGTTTGACAGGGCAGTGTCCTGCTGGGCTCCCAGACAAGGCTCAACTTCAGGATTTATGAGAGCCACACACGGCTCATTGTTCCTTTGAAACACGCCCTCTGGCTCTTTGGAATGCCCTCTGTTCTCCTGGTGGTGAAGGCTGAAAATGCCTCAAGCAGGGACAATTAAGCATAGATAAAACCCTTCTGCTGGTCCTTGATCCAGAGCCAAGCTCAGAGATGCTTTCAGCAAGGATGCTTTTAAAAATGCAATCGTGTCAGTGACTCTTCTGCTACTGAGGAATAAAAGACAGTGGTCACTGCAGTCACCATGGGGTCATAAGGGACAGCCAGAGAGTGCCCATGTGCTCCTTCATTCCTTGCAGCACTTAGTAGACGCCAGGTGCTGTAGCAGGCTCCAAAGTCACAAAAGTGGGCAGAAAGAATATGCTGACCTAATGGAGTTGTCACTCTGGGACATCAGCGTTGTTGCTCAGTGAGAATCTTTCCTAAGTCAAGCAAGGGCTTCATGCATGCCAACTTGATCCTCATAGTAAAGGCAAGGTAGGTAACTAGGACTGTCCCATTTTGCAGAAGAGAAAACTAAGGTACAGAGTGGATAAGCAATTCACTCAAGGATGCATAGCCACTGAACAGCTAGAACTTGAACTTTGACCCTACTGACTACCCACATGCACCCTTTCCTCCACTTCCCTGATAGCCAGAATCCTGGAGGATTGCTGCCAGAGAAGAAAGAGTTTTGGGGTCCAGCTTATAGTGTTTCTCCAGGAAACCTAGGGACAAGGTACCTGAGACTATCTCCTGCTACAGATAATCCCAACAGGGAAAAGACCAATGGTTAACCAGCAGAGAGGCCTAGCCTGATTCGAAGCACAGCCTTGAGTTATACCATGCACATCCACCTTCACAGCCTCAGCTAAACTATATGTATCCACTAGCATAGCCTGAGCTATACTGTACCTACCCACCTGCATAACCTGGGCTATACTGTACATATCCACTACCAGAAAATATTAGCTTTAACATTTCTCCTCCTGCACAGCCTGACACAGTTCTCTATTTTTCCTTACTGCCAAGTAATGATTACGAACTGAAGTGATCTCATTATGATACTTTGTAATAGAAAAAAAAGAAAACATTATTCAAAGGCTTCCTGATGCTGCCAGAATAGACTCTGGTCTTTGTATGCCTTCAAGTCCCCTACAGGAAGGCCGACCTTCATCTCTGGCTCTCACTGCTACCACACCCGGCTCATATCAGTACTACTTCACTGGTTGCATTTCCTCCTGCCTCAGGACCTTTGCACACCAGCACCCTCAATCTGGAACACAGCTCCCCACCCATTTATCACTCAGTTATTTCCTCCTCTAATTGCAACTCTAATTGCAATTCTCCAGGGAAGTTTTCCTGACCCCTACAAGAGGCTACACACACGTCCTGCTTACTGTGTATGCATTTCTTTCCCAAGAATGTCACAAAGATATGCTTATTTAATGGGCTAATCAGTATATTCTGTGGGAGCAGAAATGTTAAAAATCCTCTTGGTGGCTGGAATCTCAGGGCCAGCCAAATGTTTAGCATATTGTAGGTCCAGTAAGCAAGTGTTGGCTGGTTTGATTTTATGAATGAATGAATGAATGAATGAAGGAGTAGAGAGGCCCTAAAGCTGATGTGTCATTAAAATGCATTTAGTTTTAAGCACCTTGGTTAAAGGTGTCTCTTTCTCTCTTTGAAATGACATTGCAACCTGCGGCAGACTCCTGAGACCAGTTATAGGAGAGGCACTCACATCCAGGCAGAGAGACGGAAGAGCACCAGATACACAAGACCCACCAGATCTGCAAGAGCCACAAGGACACAGGTCCAACCACTCTGAGGAATGCTGGTGCATTAGCAGACATGAAGGCATTAGCCAGCACCGTGGCTGGTCACTGTGTGTGGAGGGTGAAGAGATCTAGATGTAGAGATAAAGCCAATGAGTCTTGGGACTCAGTGTGGTTAACCTTTTTGATTCTGGCTGAGGACAGTGCCACAGGGTGAACTGCAGGCTAATGAGCACCAGGTGTTAATGACAGGTTTCTACAGAGGAGGCTGGCCAGGTGGTAAGAAAACAGTGCTCTGGCCGACATCTATAGCAGGGGGCTGGACTGCGCTAAAGACATGGACTTCTGCCTCCAAGCCAGCTGCCTTTGTCTTCCTGGCTGGCCCTGGCCAGACAGTCTGACATGAGGGCTGTATTTTGGAAGCTGCTTCTCAGTCCTGATGAGGGCACGACTGGAATGGAGGGGAAAGGAAAGGAGGAGGCTGGTCAAGGGCAAAGGAGAGACCAGAGGGCTTTGGGAATTTGTCACCCTCTGTCCAGAATCCTGAAGTCTGAGCCCCCAAGGGGACCATAAGTTGGTACCTAGGTTGATGGAATCATCTAGGACGATGCCTAGGGAAATAAGTAATTGGGTCAAAAGATAAATTTGCAAGGTTGAGGTATGTGCTCTGGGCTAGGCTGTTATCTGACATGCAGGAGGTCTGACAGGATGAGTTAGTATGGGATACGCAAACTATGGCCAGTTTCTGTAAATAAAGTTTTATTGGAACACAGTCATGACTTGGTACCTGCAATCAAACCCTCTACCACTGAGTTATGGCCCTGCATTGCCTATGACTGCTTTAGTGCTGTGGCAGTAGAGTTTCATCAACATGGAAACCACACGGCCCACCAGAGGAAATAGCACCCTTTATAAAAGGATGGTCAGGGACTGGGGAGATGGCTCAGAGAGTGAGATACTTGCTGTGCAAACATGAGGACCTGAGTTTGGATTCCCAACACCCTCATAAAAACTGAGCCTGGTGGGGCATGTCTGTAACCACAACACCAGCAAAGAAGAGAGTGGTGGATCCCTGGAGCTTGCTGTCCAACCAGTCTAGCTAATTAATGAGCTCCAAGCTCAGTGAGAGACCATGCTTCAAAAAATATGTTGGAGAGCAATTGAGAAAGACACCTAATGCCAAACTCTGGGCCCGTATACATAAACATGTACACACATACAACATACATACATACATACATACATACATACATACAGACAGACACACACACACACACACACACACACACACACACACACACTAGCTTACCAGCCTCTCATCCAATATAAAGTGCCTCTCTCTTTTTGGGCTATTCCTACCCTTCTCCAGAACTTTCAGCATGTTCACTACACCGTGTCTTCTAGCTCACCCTGTTCACCATAGGGGATTTCCTGGTTCACTCTACCTGAACACTACCTACCTGTTCTCTTTCCCTCACAAGCACAGAGCTCTGCGTGCTATGCTTTCTTTACTACAGTATTCCTAGTACCCAGCCACGTGGCCTGCATACAATAGGCACTCAATAATTATTTTCTGAATGATCAAGGAACCATTTGCCCCTTGCATTATTGATTAGTTAATACATTCTTATTTAAATCAACATTTTTAAAGAAAAATTTGCACTTCAATAATCATTGACTGGATATGTTTGTTCTTCCTTATATTTTTGTTAAAATACATAGATGTTTTGACATTTTTAAAATCCCATTGTGTCTCATATTATCTTATCCTCTACAGACCACAAATGGCCTGTGGATCATATTGAGTATCTCTGACTTAGTATTAAGGACATGGGTGATTCAAAGTCTGAGTTGTCGCTCTCAGCATGTCAGCATGTCCTCCTGTCCCTGTCTCCTAAATGGAGACAACTGAAGGTCCCATCTGGCCTGATGCCTAAGAGGTTAAGAGAGACCAGGGGGACTCTTGGCACCCACAGAGAGCAGAGATTGAAGCACAGTGTTGGGGACATTCAGGGGAGGGAGCTGACTCCCATTAGCTCCGTTCATGATGAAGCAGCGCCTTTAGTCTTGCATCTACTGCTTTCTATAGCCTGTCGAGAACATCATTCCAGCTGCTGAGTGGTTCTACCACATCCTAGAAAGTGATTTGAATCAATGGGACTCTTTACTGTAGGTGTCCAGAGAATGCATTGTTTAAAATAACTTGTTAGAAACTTCCCCAGGGTGGCAAACTTTTAAACAAAGATTGACTCTGTAATCAAAAATTGCTTGGCCTTAAACCAGATTCCAGAAGCACAAAGAACGTAATTACATTGAGAAAGGGGTGGGCAGTGTTTGTGCCCCTGGCTTGGTGTGCCAAGTAACACTGACTGATGAACACAATTAAGTTGCGCCAAGGAGAATCCTTCTTTGGAGGAGGCAGGATACAGGAGCCAGGCAGTGGCTCTCAGAGGAGGTGTAATTCCTACTCCTCAGTGAGGGAACAGGATACCATTGCTACCTTGCACCCTGGAAACACTGGGGACACGGCCAATGGCCTCCTCTTTCCTATTCCCCACACCGCAATGAGCAACGTTCTGGGGAATGGGCCAAGGTCCGAATTCCAGCTATTCAGTCTAGACTGGCTGGGACTGTTTCATCAGCAATGGGCAGCGGTATGCCTCACAGTGATGGAGACTTAACTCTTAGTCTTGGTTTCTGTTCCATGACCATTCCCCTAAGCTGGTGATCCATCCAGATGTCCCTTTCACTTTGTGATACTGCCTAGGGTATTTAGGGTGGTGTCACTGGCTCAGGGTGGGAAGGGAACCATTAGTGAGTCTGAGGAGGGAGCCAGTAAGCAATATCTAGATGAAGCTTCCACTTGAAACTCCAGGCGGATTATATTGATTCAAGAGCAAGTGAGGGACTGGCCTGGTTTCTTCCACCATGGGAGCCAGCCCTGCAGCATGGAGACAGGGCTGTTGGGGGCTCAGCTACAGACAAAGATTACCATTTTCATCATTCCTGTATTGTTTAGGTTCAGGTGTTTTTGAGATAGGGCCTCGTTCTTGTATTCTAGGCTGGCCTTGAACACCTATGTAGCTGAGATTAACCTTTATCCTTGTCTCCACCTCTCAAGTGCTAGGATTATAGATGTGAATCTCCACACCAGTTTATGCAGTGCCTGGTGATCAAACCTAGGACCCCATGCCCGCTAGGCAAACACTCTACCAACTAAGTTACATTCCCAAGCACTGAGTTTCCTTGAAGGCATGCAGTCATTGGTATTTCTGCATTAATTGGGGAAAAAAAATACATCCTTGGAGAGGAGGAAGCAAAGGCTGAGGAAGGGACCTCCTACAAGGCCTTGGCCATGTTTCCATTTAGAATTAATAACCATGTGGCTTTTAGTCCCCAACCCACACATAATATACACAGTAATAGTCAATACGCAGCATTTAAACAAAGGTTAACAGGACCTCTTAGGGAAGAACTCAGGTCTTTCTTTCCCCCATCCGAGGCTGTTACAACTGCAATCCTGTATCATACATTTGGCTCAGGATCCTATCCCCAGTAAGCACCAAGAGATGTTATCAACTATGATTAGTCCCTGGAGAACAGCAGATCTCAAAGGATTGCCATGGACATCTGATTTAAGAGCTCCCATCCGGCCACTGTCTGTATATGGCAGTGCCTCAGGACAGCAGTAAGGAAGGGGAAATAAATAATGATAAAGATGTATAAATTCAGTTTCCATTTATGTATCCAGTGGTTGGACCATAACGCTGCCCCTTGGGCTCTACTCATCCAAATCTTCTCCATCATCAATATAAAGTTACAAACACAGATCTAGTTTTCTACCTGACATTTTAAAGCATGCTGTCTATCCAGGTGGCCCTTGAAAAAAACTTCTACTTCTTCATAGGCGTGAGGAATAAGTGAGAGGAGCAACAGACTCTACAGTGTGATCCTCCCATGCCACAGACCACCATGGGCTCACATTCACATGCTCAGGATGCTTGTGGAGCACCCCTGAATGCACACTGTCCCTGCCCACGGTCATAGTGGAAAAGTCACATAAAACAAGGCTTTGCTCTTCTAGGAAGCAAATAAACTCCATGCCCTGGGGAAGAAGCTACTGGGACTGGAAACACCTCAACCATAAGCACAGAGAGATGGTTCCGAGAGGGTGGAGAACTCTGACGTCCAAGAAGGAAGGAACCAGGAGGAAGACACCTTAAAAAAATTCAACACCTCATTGGCCTGGGGTCTGGAGAGCCGAGTGGCAGAGGTTGATAGTGCAGTTGTTTCTGAGCTATTTGGCATGAGCTGTCCTTTCTGTTGGTTATAGAAAAGCAGGGTTAGTTGTGTCCACTGGAATTATTTCAACTCCACGACACAAATGTAAGGATCTTGATGTCCTTGTTTACATTTAAACTAAAAGTTAAAACTCAGGTCCTCTGTACCATGAGGAACACTTTCATCTCTGTAGCTACATGTGGTCCACTGCACTGGATGATGCATTATGGTCCATTTCTATCACCCAGAAAGTTCTATTAGAGGGCAACGAGCACAGTGCCTGGATTCTAGTAGGGGTCCCAAAAGCACCTGTTGTATGAATGAATGAATGGTGTGCTCTATTCTGTTGATCAAAGAATAGACTCAATACCACTCAAGAAAATCAAATGCTTTCCCACCATGACATTGAATGTTTAGTTTTCTTAGGAGCATACAAAAACAGAAAGAGAGAGGGAAAGAGGGAGAGAGAGAGAGAGAGAGAGAGAGAGAGAGAGAGAAAGAGAGAGAGTGGGGGAGAGAGAGTGGGGGAGAGAGAGGAGAAAGAGAGAGAATAGAAGGTAAATGTGTGCAAGCCAAATGGTGTCATTTTTGTCTTAAGAGAACTCCAAGAACTCCAGCCTCTCTCCATGTGTCTAGTAGATACCTGGGGTCAGTCTTAGCTTCAAAGCCTAAGAACTATCTGACCTAAAACAGCTTCAGAAACCCAGAACTTCAGGCAAAAGAATAGAAGACTACATTTTTGCTTTTGCAGGCATGTGGCCTGTTGGCTGGAAAAATAAGAGGACCAAGGAGATGTTTATTTTGCTACTAGATGCAAATAACACTGCCAAGAGTGTAATTACTGGCACGGCATGCTTTCCCAGTCCCCTCATCAGCAACAACCTGAACAGGTGCACCTTTTCAGACACATATTATCTGGGTGGAGCTTTCATGGGATGGTTTCATCCCAGGGCCTTTGGGGTCTCAAGAGACAGGCTGTGCATGTGAACACTCAAAAACTAAAGTGGTTCAGATGCTGAGAGAGCACAGAAGATCACACTCAACGATCCAGGTGTCTGGTTCTCACAGATGATTCCCCATGAAGATATTTTCTTGTTCTCCTTCCTTCCTTCCTTCCCTCCCTCCCTCCCTCCCTCCCTCCCTCTCTTCTTGTGGGTGGATGTGTTTGCATGTGCTCATACACAAGTGTTCATGAATGTAAAGCTGTAGGAACAGCCTTGGGTGTTGTTCCTCAGGAGCTGTCCACCTTCTATTTTGAGAACAATTCTTTCCCTAGCTTAGAACTCATGGGTTAGGCTAGGCTGCCCAGGCAGCAAAGCCCCTGGGATCTACCTGTCTCTACCACTTTAGGACTGGGATTGTAAGTTCTTGCCACTGTTTACATGGGTTTAGGGGATCAAACTCAGGTCTAACAGCCTTGGGTGTTGTTCCTCAGGAGCTGTCCACCTTCTATTTTGAGAACAATTCTTTCCCTAGCTTAGAACTCATGGGTTAGGCTAGGCTGCCCAGGCAGCAAAGCCCCTGGGATCTACCTGTCTCTACCACTTTAGGACTGGGATTGTAAGTTCTTGCCACTGTTTACATGGGTTTAGGGGATCAAACTCAGGTCTTCATGCTTGCCTGGAAAGCACCTTCCCAGAGTCTTCTCTCCAGCCTAGTGCTTTCCATCACAGTATTTACTTTGCTATTTCTTTCTCTATGAGACATCTCATACTCTGTAGGACAGCTACTATAAACAAACAAATGAAACAGTGTTGATGAGTATGTGGAGACTGTGGCGCTGATGGGAATGCAAAATGGTGCCACTTTTCCAGAGAGCAGAACGGTAGATCCTCAAAAAGATCGAGACAGAATTACAGTATGATCTAGCAAGGCCACTTCTGGGTGTGGATGTTAAGAAGTAGAAGCAGGGTCTTGGGGGGATATCTGTACACCCTGCTGCTGACAATATTATCTACAGCTGAAAGGTAGATGCATCCCAAGTGTCTGTGATGGATGCGTAGATAAATGATCATGCAAGGGATTATTATTCACCTTTAATAGGGAAGAAGAGCTGGGCATGGTGGTGCACATCTTTAATCCCGGCAGTCAGAAGGCAGAGGCAGGTGGATCTCTGTGAGATTGAGGCCAGCCTGGTTTACATAACGAGTTCCAGGACAGCTGGGGCTACAAGGAGACCCTGTCTCAATCAATCAATCAGTAAATGTAAGGAGGTTCTTACACATGGCTGAACCTTGAGGGCACTTTGCTGAATGAAATAAACTGGCCACAAACCAAGCACTGCATGGCTCTACTTCCAGGAGGCAAATTCGCAGATGCGGAACAACAGCATTTGCCAAGGATGGGAGGAAGGAGGGGATGGGGAACTGTTTAATGAGTAGAGATTCAGTGCTTCTAGATGAAGAGATTTCTGGCGTTGGGTGGATGTGACTATTGCCCAATATGAACATATTTTGTACCACTCAGCTTGCCTTCTTTAAAATGGTGGCGATGGTAAGTTCTCCTGTTACACACTTTTTACAACAATTAAAAAATTAAACGAGGAAGCAAACGGGGAGCACTTTCATTCAACCTCTATCCTCCTCACAATCCATGGGCCGTGACCTTCCTGGCCTATGAGCAGCTCACTTCTGACCTCGCTCAAAACTCTTGCCTCGGGGGCCAGTGGATTGCTCTGCTTCCTGTTCTGTCTCCCACGGCAATGCTCTGGCTGCAATGCTCTCTGAGTCTCCAGAAGGAGGCTCTCTGTGCAGGTGTGGAGTTTTGGGTCCCTTAGCAGAAGGCGGCTGCCTGGCTGTGTGTGACTACATGGCTAAATAGTTGTTGTTTGGATTCCGGAAGGTCCTATGGCTTCTAGGATACCTGTCTCTGCCAGGTTGGAGAGCAGCTCTGCAGCAGGGTTCTGGGGGCAGCAGAAACTATGGCCTCCTCTGTGGTCTCCCCATTCCCATTTGGGGTCCTTGTACCTCTTTTCCCATAGCCAACACAATCTTTTAGGATTACCATAGGATCTCTCCCACTTAAAGCCTTGGCTCACGGACCAAGGTGTCAACAGACCAATAGGTGAGCTTTAGCCCTGCTTTGCTGACTCATCTGCCCCACCTGCAGGACCTGCTCTTTGTGGTCCAGCCACAGCAGCCTTCTTTCAGCTCCTCAAACACTCAACCTCTGGGCCTTCGTCCATGCCAAGCCTCCTCCTGGGACACTTTCTTGAGAACAAGCCCCCTTACCGTTGCTGTTAACTCTCACTTGTCACCTGCATTTCCATCATCTGCATCTCTGCTCACGTGCTGTCCCCTGCCCCCAGCACCCATGGCCCCTGGGCCAGGTGAGGTTCACTTGCTGTCTGTTCATGATCCATTCATCCTCTCCTTGGGACCACCTGCCTCTCTTTGAAATGATCTGCTCCCTCCTGTGGTCATTTTGATTACGGCTTCTTTTCCCTACTAATAACAAGGGTCTTGCACAGACAGCTCCTACAGCGTTCTAAGCACTCCACTGTCATCAGCTTATAGAAATTCCTAGGCTGTTGCTACTATTATCTCCATTTACCAGACGGGGAAACTGAGGTTCTGGATCATTAAATGATTCGTCCACATTTGAGTTCACATAGTAAACAAAGAATTTGGATTTGAGCCCTGGAATTCTGGCCCCAAATGCCCCGATGAGGATGAGGACAGGACTGAATATACGTCTACCCACCACTGAATACCTAGTACTAGAGAAGTAGGAAGGAGTCCCATCTCCTGCACTCATCCATGGGCAGAGGATTATCTCTGGGACCTCATGGGGCTGGTCTGATCTCTTCTTTCCCCAAGACAGTCCCAAGATGCCATCACAAGGGGCTTGGGCAGAGAGATAATGCAGAAAAAGGAAGCTTAGACCTCAAACCCAGGTCTCCAGATTTCCATATCTAACACTAAATCTGCCCCAGGCAACCAGAATCACTGGAGACAGCTCTCCTGTTCAGTGGAGGCCCAGGGATGAGAACACATCTATGTGTTCACCCTATGCACCCACCCCCAGACCAGAGCATCTTGTGGGCTCAGCTCTAGCAAGAGTCCATAAATATCAGCACTAGGCAAAGCCCCACATAATGGAGTTGCATCTTCTTAGGCTGGATAAAGTCCTCAGTTGAAGGCCCAGAGCACAAACTTGCCCTGGACAGGAAATGGGGTCATGGGCGGTTCTTAAGCATCCTTGTTCTATCAGAATGAATGAATGGCCTATCCATGCAATAAAATATTAGTAAGCTATAAAAATGAATGAAATACTGTTATATACTATGATATAGGTAGATACTGAAGACATACTAAGGTTCTTCTTTATATAATTCCACTCGTGTGAAGTAGGATAGAGTAGGCAAATCCACAGACATAGACAGCAGATGAGCAGTTCACGAGACAGAACACAATTGGGAGCAAGTGCCTAAGGGACAGTTACCCCTTCCCTAATCACCTCCTACCTCCACCTCTCTACAACCTTTCTTTTTCTTTCTTGCAGTTCTGAGGCTAGAAAGGAAGGCCTTGTGCATGCTAAGCAAGCACTCCACCACTGAACTAATGTCCCCAGTCACTTTAAAAAATTTGTTTTGGCTCTCTCCTACCCGCAGGCCTCTCTCTGGGGTAAGACCATTAGACCCTCTGTGCCTTGACTCCCCCAGCTTCATTCACCCTCTCATCTCCCCCTCTGGTGTCTCCTCCGAGGTTGGGCCCTGCCCCATTCCTTGTCTTGGGACCCCAGACACCTGGGGAATCAATACTGCTTCCTGATCCTTTTCATCAAGACCAATGTAGTGCCTTCTCTGGGCCCCAGGAGCACTGCTTCTGGGCCTGGCCCCACCCTCACCTCTCTCTGATTCCCTGGGCCTGAAAGATCCGGCTGCAGGCCTCCTACTGTCAGGCCTCTCTCCAGGGTAAGTCAATTGCGTCCTCCACACCTTGAATCCCCCAGCCTCATTCACCCTCCCATCTTCCCAGCCAGTCTCTCCTCCTAGTTTGGGCCCTGCCCCATTCCTTGTCTTGGGGACCCAGACACCTGGGGAACAAATACTGCTCCCTGATCCTTTTCATCCAGACCAACTCAGTGCCTTCTCTGGACCCCAGGAGCACTGCTTCTGGGCCTGGCCCTGGCCTCACCTCCCTCTGCATCCCTGGAACTGCACCACTGGCCAGCCTCTTTCCAGGACGCAGGGGCTGACCTTTCCTCTTCCTGATCCTTCTGGGCCCCAGGAGCACTGCTTCTGGGTCTAGCCCTGCCCTCACCTCCCTCTGCTTCCCTGGGCCTGTACCACCCACCAGCCTCTTTCTGGGACACAGGGACTAACCTTTCCTCTTCCTGATCCTTTGCATCCAGACCAAACCAGCTCCTCAGTACAGTCCCCAGGAGTCCTTGGGGCCTCTTCCAGCCCCATCTGCCTTTGCATCTCTGGGTGGCACGGCCACCACCTGCGCTAGACCAGCATCTTTCCTGGGCCAAGCTCCCAGGCCAGTCCCACTCCCAATTTCCTGAGGCCAAAATCATTCCTGGAGGGATCCAGACCTTAGGAGAAAGCCTGAAAACATCGGACCCTCACTTGAATTGGGCCTCTGTGGGAACTCCTGAAGACAAAAGAAATCTGGCCACTCCAATACAAAATTAAAAGAGAGAACTGGAAGCTTAGACGAACCAGCGTTTCATATCCAAAAAGTAAACCATAAAGTTCACAAAAAGAAGCAGATCTAAACTTGAAGGCCTGAGTCTCACACAAGAATCAGAAACTACAAAAGAAATTCACATGTCAAAATCACAGAGAAAAAATAATAACATGAAAAACCAAAATAACGAACCCCAAAGAGATAATGCAGGACATGGAACTCAAAAGAACAATTATATACATGATAAAAGATTTCAGTGAATTTAAAGAACACACAAACAAGGTAATCATAGAGCTGAAGGAAGATAGGGATAAACTTCTGAATGAATTCAGAAAAGAGCTAGAAATATTGAAGAATACTCAGGCTGAAATAAAGAACGAAGTAAAACACTCCATAAGCCAATTAGAAACGACAGGAGAAAGCCTCACCAAGAGGATGAATGAAATGGAAAAACAGAGTACCAAGACTAGAAAAAAGTGGAAGAACTACACCAGTCAAGCAAATATTATGAAAAAAATTAAGAAATCACAAGAATGGACTATTCAGGAATTGTGTGACACCATAAAAAGACCAAACTTACGAATCAAAGGCATACAGGAAGGAGAAGAATCCGAAGATAATGGCATGGACCAGATCTTCAGCAGAATCTTGGAAGAAAATTTCCCAAAATCAAAGAAAGACATACCCATACAAATACAAGAAGCATACAGAACACCAAACAGACAGGACCAGAACAGAAACTCTCCACGGCACATAGTAGTAAAAACACTACACGCACAAAACAAAGAGAAAATTCTGAAAGCTGCAAAAGAGAAACAACAAGTCACATATAAAGGAAAACCC
>NW_008331824.1:980900-982175 GCF_000622305.1 Nannospalax galili
TCTATCAGACCACAATGCAATAAAGCTTACAATCAACACTGGAAGAAGCCCTAATCACCACATGATCACATGGAGATTAAACCATACACTCCTGAATGATGAATGGGTCAAAAGAGAAATTAAGAAAGAAATAAAAGTATTCCTGGAATTAAATGAAAAGGACAATACAACACAACAAAACCTCTGGGACACGCTGAAAGCTGTTCTTAGAGGGAAGTTTATAGCTCTAGGTGCCTACATCAAAAAATCAGAAAGAACACAAATAAATGACTTAACATTGCAGTTCAACACAATTGAAAAGCAACAGCAAACGAAACCCAAAACCAACAGACAAGAAGAAATAACAAAATCAGGGCAGAAATTAATGAAATTGAAATAAAGAAAAAATTACAAAGAATCAACAATTCCAAGAGCAGGTTCTTTGAAAAGATAAACAAGATTGACAGACCGCTAGCCCAGTTAACCAAAAGAAAGAAAAAGCACCTCCAAATCAACAAAATCAGAGATGAAAGGGGAAGCATCACAACAGACACCAGAAAGATGCAGAACATTATAAGGGAATATTTTAAAAACCTATATGCTACTAAATTTGAAAACCTAAAAGAAATGGACGGATATCTAAAGGCATGGGAACCACTAAAACTAAACCAAGAAGAGATTAACAGCTTAAACAGACCAATAACACAAAAAAATTGAAAGAGTAATACAAAACCTTCCAACTTAAAAAAGCACAGGACTAGATGGATTTACAGCAGAATTCTATCAGACATTTAAAGAAGATCTGCACCCAATACTACTTAATTTATTCAAAAAAATAGAAATGGAGGGAGAACTTCAAAATTCCTTCTATGAAGCCAGCATCATTCTAATACGAATGCCAGGTAAAGATACAACCAAAAAAGAAAACTATAGACCCATATCCTTAATGAACATAGATGCAAAAATTCTCAACAAGATACTTGCAAACCGCATACAGACACACATCAAAAAGATAATCCACCATGATCAAGTTGGCTTTATTCCAGAGATGCAGGGATGGTTCAATATACATAAGTCAATAAACATCATAAATCATATAAATGGGCTCAAAGACAAGAACCACATGGTCATCTCAATAGAGGCAGAGAAGGCCTTTGACAAAATTCAACATGCATTTATGTTCAAGGTCTTAGAGGGAATTGGACTGTAAGGAACATACCTCAACATAATTAAAGCCGTATACAACAAACCCACAGCCAATATCATTCTAAATGGAGAAAAACTGGAAGCATTCCC
>NW_008331824.1:983289-1001273 GCF_000622305.1 Nannospalax galili
GTGGCTGGGGGTGCCGACAACACAGCAGACAGTAGCAGGGATATCCAGAGTATAAGGGTTCTTTGGAGGAGGGAGGCTATGAGAGGGTGCTATCTGGGAAGTTGGTATAAAAAAAATTGAAAAATTATAATAATAATAATTCTTCAAAGCATAAAAATTTGTTCCTTAATAATCAGTAGATGTGAAAAACATTACCATTGAGATCTACCTGATGACTTTATATCCATGCTCAGATGCCAAGGAGCTCAGAAAGTAACTGACTGTCATTAGTAATAATCAGATATATAGAGATTAGAAACGCATGTGCAAACATCTAAATGTCAATTGCATTAAAAATGAATTTTTCTGTATGAAACTATGTATTTTAATAATGAAATGGAGATCTTTTTTAAAGGTTAAAGCCTCATTTAATTTTATGTCTTATAGGGTTTATACTGAGTACAATATTGTATAACTGTAATAATTCAACTGTAAACTTAAAAATGTACAGCCAATTTTGTAAGAGATGCATCCTAGCTCAGAAAAGTGTTATTGAATATGTCAATGCTGATGTAATAAAATGCTTCTTCTAAGTATGTGGTTATTAAATAAATAATTTTTTAAAAAAACATAATTGTGTCAATGCTGTTGTAATGAAATGCTTCTTCTAAGTATATGGTTATTAAATAAATAATTAAAAAATATTTTTAAAAATTTGTTTTGAGATAGGATCTTGCTGAGATGCCTAGGATAGCCTTGAGGTTTGGTTCCTCCAGCCTCAGCCTCCTGAGTAGCTGGGATGGCAGGCAAGCACAGTCATGCCTTGTGGTACAGAGGTTCTTCTGAAATGATGGAACTATCTTAGATTGAGAGATGAAGTCCATTTTGAATGGATGTCAGTGCCACTAAATCAAGCACTTTGAAATGGTGAATTTGATGTTGAGTGACTTTTATCTTGATGATGGTTATGGTGATGGTGTTGATAAAGGAGCATCTGGCTCTGCCCCTTACTGTTCATTTGTGTGGTCAAGGTTTTACCATTCCTGTGCCTCAGTTTCTTCATTTGATCACCAAACACTCATACTTGACAGAGTAGCTGTGAGGCCATGGGAGCATGTAGAGGAAGGTGGTCAGCATGAGTGAAGTGCTGTGCCCACATATGCCATGGCTATTGTTTGCTATCAGTAACAGGAATTCTCAGAGCCACTGAGGTGACAGCAGGAATAAAAGTCCAGGAGCGACTGCATGGACACTGGATATCTATACCTATCTCCATCCCAGAGCACCGCAGGTCTGCTCTGAGTCTCATCAACGTTTTGACTTGCCTATAAAGTTCCTATACTCCTTTCTTTTAGTGGATGCGGTCTAAGGCAACATACACGTTAAAGTTCCCATCAGAGGTCCTTGCACCCAGTAGGTGTGCAGTACATGCCTTCATGATAGGCCTCATGCAAAAACTAGTTTGGGGGAGACTGTAAAGAAGTCTGGCCATCTGTTTCCTGTCGTATCTGCAAGTCTCTGACTTCTTTGGCGCTGGAGTCCCTAGCCCTGGTAGCCTCTCAAGATACAGGATTACAAGGATTACAGGGATTACAAGATACAGGATTAGGTTTACAGCAACTGATGTGTCTACGTGGTGAATCCTGCTGTGTTAGATTTTATGGCTGTGGATCCCTAAGAGGCAGAGGCAACAGGCCCTGGTTTAGGGGAACACTGTTTCCCCCAGGTGACAGCTTCTGCACATACATGCACTGTTTCGTACTCACATATTCATACCACAGCTAGAATGTGAGCCCTAAGAGGGACTGTGGACACACTCCACTCTCCTCTTTTTGCACCAAGGCACAGGACCCAGTGATGGACAGGCCCTGTGCAGATATAAACAAAAAAATAGGGCAAAATGTCCGTGGCTTCATCCCACTGTGTGACCAGTCACAAACCATGCTGGTCCTGGTTTCCTTCCTTAGTACACAGGAAATAATGAATAAAATCAACATGCCTTTTGATGCGTCAAGACCTAAAACTTGGAACATTCATGTCTACCCAGGTGTGCGGTACTTTACTAGCTCCAACCGGATCCTATGTGAGCCAGGTATCCTGTTATCAGCAGGGCAGGAAGGCATGGAGTCTTTAAGCCCACTTAGCCTACATGTTGTAAACACAGAAATTTCCTTCACGTACACATCATATTGGTTCTATCTTATTTCATCTTGAAACACTGTCTTCATAGATTCACTCTGCCTTGCCCACTTTGGAAAGGAATAGGAGTTCAAGAAATACTTGCTAGTCTTTTCACTCTATCGAAAGTAAAGAGGAAACAATTTTTAGAGCATGAGAGTGTGAAGTCCTGCCTGTGATGCGTGTTACCCCACTACTGTGATCAGGCCGGACCCAGCGCTTGCTATGTGTCAGGCTATGTGTGTGCCCCTGAAGTGCCATTTTTCAATTTTCTCTCCTAACAGCCTTTTGCAAGAGGCACTGCTATAGGCTTATTCCATGGTGGAAAAACGAGATGTGGACCATTGAAGCAGTGTGCACCAACTCATGTGGTTGTCTGTGTCTAGGGCCTAACAAGTCTAGTGATCAATAAGTCAGTGAATATGCACCACCTAAGAGAAGAGTCTAGACTCCTAGTAAGTCTGGACATTACATTCAGAGGTGCTGTCAAATCACAGAGCAGCTCAGAGTAGATGCCTTGGGAGTGGTTCTCCTGTGGAAACTCCCTAAGTCCTCAGAGGCTTTGGAAATGTCTGATGTGGGCAATCCCACCCCTTCAAGAAGGATCTTAGCTTTTCTTATTTTGTTCCTGAGATGGAAGAAGGAGTGATTTTGGAAGACACAGATGGTGCAGCAGATGGGAAGTCGAACCTATCAGAGTTGCCCAGGATGAAACCATTCATCTGCAAAATTCATATGTTTTATGTGGGGAGACTTCACAAAAACAACAGCAAGAGGAACCAGCAATGCTTGGAGCATGAAGTGCCGCTGGCCATGAGGCTGGCAGAATACAGTGGGAAGAAGAGCTGAGTGGGGTGGGTACGCCCTGTGCAGAGGGAGAAGAGCAAGCCGGGCACAGAGAGACACTGTGAGACCTTGTGCTACAAAGCTAAGGAGTCCAAAAGAGTTAACTTTGGTGCATGGACCAACCAAGAATAGCTGGGACCCTTGGAGAGATAAAAGATACAGCCCTGGATGTAGCTCAGCTGCCAACAGTCGCTGTGCATGAAGCACCTTACAAGTGGTATTCTTCTATGTTCTAATATCTCCTGATGCCACATGGACAGAATTTACATTCCCATGAGTTTGTTTCTTCTCAGGTGGCCAATCGCAGATTTCAATGCTGAGCATCTGTTGAGACTCTGAGTTCACATCCTCTAGGATGCTTAGCATACCTGCATCCTTGAGATCCTTGAGGGTTAAGTGGCCATGGTTACAGCCAGGACTTATGATTAACACAACGCAGCACCTCTTCGAGGCAGCAGTGGGCATGCCTACCTGTCCTATTTCTTTCTGGGTTTGCTATGCGGCTTGTGGCTATTCAGACAGCCTAGTCTGATTTTCACAAGAGGTCAAATGCAAGCAGAAAGAAAACACCTACTTTGGAACCAGAGAGAACTGGTTCTGATCCCTGCTCTGCCGTATAGTCACTCCATAACCATGAACCTCAATTTCTTTATCTGTCAAGTGGGTTCACTGGGAGAGCTGAAGGAAGGCCTTGCCATAGTAGCTGCCATAACTTGCCATAGCACAGCATTTTGGGAAAATTTCTGAACTCGATCTTTTCTTAGAAGATGGATAAGGAATATTCTAACTCTTCTGTGCCTTGGACTCATCTGAAGCTTACTGAACGCCATTGATTTTTAAGTTTCTCAAATGCAACAGGTTCATTTTTGATCCAAATTTTGCCATAGTGTTTTCTCTATAAGAAATGGTGAGTTTCAACTGCAGGTGATTTAGGGCCCCCGGGGACATTTGGCAATGTCTTCAGACATTATGTGGGCAGGGTGAAAATAGGCAGAGCATGCTATCGGCACTCTGTAGGGAGAGACCGAAAATGCTGCCAAATACCATACAGTGTGAGGGGACACTGCACAGTAAAGAATTATCCAGCCCCAAATGTCAATAGTGTATGGCTGGAAAAGTCTGGTCTAGAGTGATCTTGTGTGCTCTTCTGTGGCCCATTCATTCTTGTCTATATGTCTCAACTCAAAGCAACTATTCCAAGCTCTTTCTCACTGCCTATGTCTATTCCTCAGGTTTTCCTGTATTCACACAACTTTCTTTACAGCCCTGGCATCTCTCGTGCATGGTTAGCCAAGTCTACCATCTCTACCACGACATGTGCTCCATGAGGCAGGGGAGAACAAGGAACTGTTTTTGTTCACTAAGTGCTCAAACCAAGCACGGCACAGTAAATGCTCAACTAATATTTATTGAACAACTAAAATATAATTTTCAGTAAAAATCTTCTAGCAATGTTTTTGATACTCTGTTTCAGTCTGTTAGTCTATGAGGATCAGGAAGCAGGAGTTTTCCAAGCCCACATAAAATTTGTTAGGTTAAAGAAATCCAGATGTATCTTGTCCAAACTGACCAAAGATTTGCCTCTCCCTCACCTGCTGTGAGGTTCAGCATCTCTGAAAGATGAAGGGTTGTCCTTAAGCTCAAGGGTATAGAAGGGCAGTAAGGACCACACTATGAAGGGGAAGACCATTTCCATCTGCAAAGAGATGGTTTCCTTCACACTTACACTTTCTTTGGGTCTTGTGCTGGTTAATATTGAAAGTCAGCTTGGCAGGATCCAGAATCACCTAGGAGATAAATGTTTGGGTATGTCTATGAGGGAATTTCTAGGTTTGGTTAATTGAAGTGGAAAGATCAACCCTGAATGTGGGAAGCACCATTCCATAGGCTGGGGTCCAGGTCTGGATAAAAAGAAGAAAGTGAGCTGAAAACCAGTCTCTCTCTCTCTCTCTCTCTCTCTCTCTCTCTCTCTCTCTCTCTCTCTATGTGTCTCTCTGTGTCTCTGTCTCTCTCTCTCTCTCTGTCTCTGTCTGTCTCTGTCTCTGTCTGTCTCTGTTTCTCTCTGTGTGTATCTCTCTCTCTGTGTCTCTCTCTGTCTCTGTCTGTCTCTGTCTCTGTCTCTCTCTGTGTCTCTCTCTGTGTCTCTGTCTCTGTCTGTCTCTGTCTCTGTCTCTCTCTGTCTCTCTCTCTCTCTCTCTTGGGTGGTGGAAAGAGCCTGTGGTGTTAGCCAACTTATTGTTGTTACAACAAAACAAGCTAAATGGAGGAATTCAGAGATTTCAGTCCATGTATCTTGGCGCCATTGCTGTGGGGCTATAGGTAAAGCAGTGCACATCATGGCAGGGAGGACCTGCAGGGTCAGAGGAGGATGACCAGGAGGAGGATGAAGGTCAGTTCTTCCAAATGAAGAAAAAAGTGAGCACAAAGTCCCTGAGAATGGAAAGAGTTGGGTATGTTTGAGGAACTGGAGTGAGATCAGTATGTCTGGAGCATCATAAGCAAGTGATGGGAGGTTGAAGATGGAGAAGTACCAGGTGACAGTCAGGTCACCAACTTCCTACAGATGGCATGGATCTTGGATTGCATTCTGGTAAACGGGGATGTGCCTGAGGATGTTTTAGCATCTGTGCTTCTGTGTGGCTGGCTCCTTTGAGGAAGGATGTGATCATTGAATCACAGCAGCTGTGTTCACCCACAGAGGCCCCCACAAGATCAGGCCCATTAACGTTTCCTGGTGGAGGAGGGGGAAGGCTCACAGGACACAGTAGCCTTCCTGAGATCCTCAACAAGCCCCACTCCTCCCCTCCACTAGGTTACATAAGAGGTAAATAATTGACCCCAGTGACTCTGGAAATCCCCTCCACTGTTCAAACCCTTTCCTGGTACATCTGTTTATGGTTTCTATGGGAATGGTCTGGGGCAAAAGAGGAAAAATGTTCTGTCCCAGGTAAGCTAGCCAATGGCTGTATAGGTTAAGTCTCTGGAAATCCACCCTAGATAGTTCCAATCCTTTCGTGGTTATTCTGTGTGTGATTTCTATAGAAATCCCGCTTTGTGGTTTTTGTGATTTTTATGCTTAAAAGCCCTGTGTTTTCACTGCTTGGGGTCGCAGTACAGAGCCCGAAACTATCTGTGTCCCCAACCAGTTGGCTTCAATAAAGCACTCCTTTTAACTGAGACTCAGTGTCCGAGTGGTCAAGTTAGGGAATTTTATGGACCTCCCCTAACATCTTTGGGGGCTCGTCCGGGATTCCCTGAAAACCCTCAGTCTGTTTTCCTGTCTTTTTCTGTCCTCCATCTGGCGCCTGGAGACTTAAGTTCTGATTCCTGCTGTGGTGAGTTTGTTTTGGGTTCTGTTCTGGCTGTCTGGACTTCTAGGGGCTCAAAGGAGAGAAAATGGATGCAGTATTGCTCTCTGAGCTGGAGGACAGGGGAACGCCCTGACCCTCCATCTGATTGGTTGACTGTCTGTGGCCTCTGGGCATTTGGCATTGACCCTAGTTGCTCCCGCAGAGACCATCCAGCGCACAGCAATTCCCCAAAACACAGCGCTTTTGTTCTGTGTCGTCCTGGTTTCAAGCCTTTGTTTCCTGTTTGTCTGGTTCTCATTGCTCTTTGTTTTGGATTAATACTCTTCTTTTCCATTGTGGGTCAGACTCCTTTATCTGAAGATACTCCCCTTAACCTATTTCTTTCTCATTTTAAAGATTTCCAAAAAGCAGCTGCAATCTCTGGAGATGCTGTTTATTCGGGGAAATTCCAGACCCTCTGTTCTCTTGAATGGCTGTCCTTTGATGAAGGATGGCCCTCTACTGGTTTCTTTGAGATTAATAAGCTTTCTTCTCTTCAGGCTGATCTTTGGACGCCCAGGACACCCTGATCAGGTTCGTTATGTCATGGCTTACTTTTACCTTTTGGACAAACCTCTCAAATGGTTGGGACTCCCTATTTATCTCCTCCCTCAAAACCCTATGCCTCTGGCAATAGTTTTCTTGTCTACACTCCCTTCTCAACTAGAGATCTTTATAACTGGAAATTACAAAAACCCCCTTTCTCTGAAAAACTACAAGCCTGAATTGGGTTGTTGGAGATGATTTTTCTTACTTACCAGCCCACCTGGGATGATGTCCAGCAACTCTCTTACCCTCTTCACCACTGAGGAATGCACCCGGACCCTCTCTGAGGCCCAGAAACGGGTACCAGCCGAAAGTGGCCCATTTACTGAGGATCCTGAGGCGATCGAGGGATTTTCCCTCACTGCCACCCAGATTGGGATCCCAACACCCCTGCAGGTAGGGAGTCACTCAGATTCTATCACCAGCCTCTTATGGGGGGGGGTCTTGAGGCCACTACAAAAAGGCCTACAAATTTGTCAAAAGTCAGCCAGGTTTTTCAGGACAAAAGACTTGTTGAAGGAACTTCAACCACTGCCCTGCCCCTGCCAGCATCTCCTGCCCGCCCACCCCCTTGGTGCCACTGGGAGGAAGCGAGATGGAGGCTGCCTGCAGGTTTGCTGCTGCTGCTGGTCCACCATGCCTGAGAACAATTGGAAGAAGGTATGCACAGGCCCTCCTCTGCAAGGACAAAGACCGTCCTGGACATCCCCATTCCCTGAAGTCAGAGGCAAGTCAGAGAATTCCTGGGGTCAGATGGATATTGTTGCCTATGGATACCTGGTTTTGCAGAGCTGGCCAGGCCTCTATATGAGCTAGATGGCCAGCCTGTCTGAAGATCATAGCATCCACTGCAGTCCTAGTTAAGGATGCTGATAAGCTCACCTTGGGACAACAACTGATTGTGACCACCTTGCACACTATTGAAGGGGTGCTGAGGGCACCGCCTGATCGCTGGCTCATGAATGCAAGATTAACTCATTACCAGTCTCTCCTGCTAGATGTGCCCCACCTGACATATGCAGTGACTAGTGCCTTAAACCCTGCATCCCTGCTCCCTGAGACTAAGTCTGAGACAGCTGTGCATCACAATTGCTCCGAACTGCTGCAGCATGTCCAGGGAAGCCGACCTGATCTCACCAATATACCATGGAAGAGCCCTGACTTGGTGATGTACACAGGAGTAGTTACATAAAAGGTGGGAGTCAGGTATGCAGGGGCAGCAGTAGTCACCCAGGAGGACGTCTTATGGGCGGAAGCCCTGCCCAAAGGAACCTCTGCACAAAAGGGTGAACTGATAGCCTTGATTCAGGCCCTAAGACTGGGAGAAGGTAAGACTGTCAACATTTACACTGACAGTAGATATGCTTTTGCCACTGTTCATGTACATGGGGCCATCATTCGAGAAAGAGGCCTCCCGAAATCAGAAGGAAAGACTATTAAAAACAAACAAGAGATCACTGATTTGTTAAGAGTCATATAGATGCCAAAAAGTGTAGCAGTCATTCATTGCCCAGGACACCAAAAGAACGACACACCTGAGGCCCGAGGAAACCAAAAGGCGGATCAAGTTGCCAAGGAAAGAGTCATATAGATGCCAAAAAGTGTAGCAGTCATTCATTTCCCAGGACACCAAAAGAACAACACACCTGAGGACCGAGGAAACCAAAAGGCGGATCAAGTTGCCAAGGAAATAGCAGAATCCCCATCCGAACCTGCTCTCCTAGCCCTGCCAAATCCTACGTTACCTGAAAAGCCTTCATACACAGAAAAGGATGACAAATATTTCCAGACAATTCCAAATGGGTACGTCTCCTCAGGATGAAGACACACTGCAGACGGCAAGGTGATCCTCCCTCACCACCTGGGGGAAATGCTAGTTCACCGACTTCATGAAGGAACTCACATGGGAAAAGAAAAGATCAGGTTATTACTAACCGGATGCTTCCAGTTTCCCTCCTCAACAGCTACAATACAGGACATCACCTCCAGATGTATGGCATGCCAGATGACTAATGCCTACCTAAAAAATGATAAATCCTCAGGAAAAGGTGAAAGAGGAACTGTCCCCAGAGTCCACTGGGAACTAGACTTCACTGAGGTGAAGAGGGGCCGGTTTGGATAAAAATATTTACTGGTTTTTGTAGACATTTTTTCAGGATTGGTAGAAGCCTTTCCCACCAAGAAGGAGACAGTGCTAACACAGTTGCCAAAAAGTTATTGGATGAACTCATTCCCAGGTTTGGTGTGCCCTTAATGTTAGGATCTGACAATGGACTGGCATTCATCTCTCAGGTAATTCAGGCCTTAACAAAGGCTCTGGGGAAAAACTGGAAACTACATTGTCCATACCATCCCCAGAGTTTAGGACAGGTAGAAAGGATGAATTGGACCATGAAGGAGACCTTGACTAAATTAACCCTAGAATCTGGCACAGACTGGGTGACTCTCTTCCCTTTTGCCCTTCTGAGGGTTAGAAACTCCCTATATCTAAGGAGTTACTCCTTTTGAAATTCTTTTTGGGAGACCTCCTCCCCTGGTCCTGAGATTAAGATCAGAATTACTGGCTGAAATATCTAATCATGAAATCCTTCAGTCTGTTAGGGCATTGCAGGTTGTACAGGAACATCTCCAACCACTGATCTGGCATGTGCATGAACTGCCTCCCCTACTCCACATCCTTGCAGACCTGGAGACCTTGTCTGGATAAAACGACATCAAAAGGAGACACTGGCCCCTCGAAGGAAAGGCCCATTCACTGTGATCCTGACGACTCCCATGGCAATAAGGGTCTCTGCTGTACAACTGATGGTTATGAGGGCTCATTGCAACCCCCAGCGGCAATAAAGGTGGACAGACTGCGCATCTGGATTCATCACTGCTCTGGCCGGTCCCCTCTTAATACTTATAGCATTAACCTTTGGACCCTGTATCTTTAATGCTCTAGTCAAATTTGTTAAACAAAGGGTCTCTGCTGTACAACTGATGGTTATGAGGGCTCATTGCAACCCCCAGACGACACATATGAACCAATGGTTTGATTCAAGAAGATTTCTAAAACAAAAGTGGAGAATGAAAGAGAGTGCCCCTCCGACCCCTCCCTGTCCTCTGAGAAAGAGCTGCCCTCCGCCTGACTCTGGAAATCCCCTCCACTGTTCAAACCCTTTCCTGGTACATCTCTTTATGGTTTCTATGGGAATGGTCTGGGGCAAAAGAGGAAAAACGTTCTGCCCCAGGTAAGCTAGCCAACAGTTGTATAGGTTAAGTCTCTGGAAACAAGCCCTAGATTGTTCCAATCCTTTCCTGGTTATTCTGTGTATGGTTTCTATAGACATCCCCTACTTTGTGGTTTTTATGCTTAAAAGCCCTGTGTTTTCACTGCTCGGGGTTGCAGTACAGCGGCCGAGACTGTGTCCCCAACCGGTTGGCTCCAATAAAGCGCTCCTTTTTACTGAGACTCAGTATCTGAGTGGTCAATTTGGGGAATTTTACAGGCCCTGAACATACAGACCCACTAAAGAAGCTCCAATTTTGAACCTGGGCACTCAGCTCATTTGTGAGAATGTGAAGAGGCTAAATTGACACATAGGGGCCTCAAACAGCCTGAAGACTGTCTTGTGACCCAGCCTGGGCTGTTGTAAGTAACCCTCCTCTACACAGCCTCCTTTGAGTTCAACAACAAGGTCAGACCTTATCCTTCCTTGGCTCAAAACACACTTCCATTGACCTTGGAGTAACAGCAAATTCTAGAACTCTCCATGATGTAGCCTCAGTCTACTCTCTGACTTTGTATCTTGTTGCTTTGTCCCTCACTCTCAGTTCTACTAGCTGAGTCTTGCTTTCTCTTGCTCACACCAGGCACATTCCCACCTTAGGGCTTGGCCCTGATGCTTCTTTGCCTTGGACCAATATTCCAATCAGCATCACTTTATTCCATCTTCTGTTCGTATCCACGAGGATGCTCCTGGTCTATATTCATTAAGATTATGACTCGCCCCAACTTTTGCCCTCTATTTTCTGAATGCAGTCTGAGGCGAGCACAAAGAGATAGCACTTAAACTCATTTCATGAGGCAGGATGCTTCTCTGCTCAGGAAGCCAGCTTGTACTTTCTTGTGCCCCCACTGTCATCACAGGGATAGTGAGAAGCAGCAGAACTTTGAACCCAGCTGGCTTCGGGTCACCAGCCACTCACCTGATGGGGTAGTCAGCAGCGCTAAGGTTGATGAAGAAGTCCCAGGACCAGTCAGTCATCTCCAGGAGATCCCGCATGCTCTGCAGATAGGTGGACAAGAGGCTGGCTCCCCCCCAGATCGTGGCCATCCTCCAGGGGGTGACACGGACATTGTCGTATTGCCTGGCGAACTGGACCACTTGCCGATGCAGGTAATTGGAGCGCTTTTCCCAGGAGAGAAAGGGGGTCAATTAGCAGCCCAAAGAATATCAGCCCCCAGGCTCTCTGCCACCCTCTCCTCTCTTGGTCCCTCCCTTCCCAGTAGTTAGTGCATCTGATCATGGCAGAACTGGCCTTCACTGATGTGGGCCCGCAGCATTTTCTGCACTCAATATTCAAGCTTTTAGTCTGTTTTGCATTCTCAATAGTACTGGAATGTAGACTCCCTGGGCCCACCTTTGAGTGAGCAGATTCCTGGATTTGGGATGATAGAGCCTAGAGTTCTACATCTTAAATGATGACTCATGCATGTCATCTGAGGGTACCAGGCTAAAGAACCATGGGCCAGTCTAAATTTTGTGGGTCATTAGGGGATGGAGTTTCTGTATTCTGCCCTTCAAAACTATTCCCCACCTCCCCTCAATTGTCAGGGGGTGGCACAGATGACCTTGTATCTTGTCACTCTGCCCCTCCCTCTGTTTCACTCTGTGAGCCTTGGTTTCTCTGGCCCTCACCAGGCACATTCTCAGCTTAGGGCTTGGCCTTGGCTCTTCTCTGCTTTGAATCACTTTTCCACAGCATCATTTGCTTCATCTTCTATTCTTATCCATAAGGATGCTCCTGGCCTTTTTCATTAAGATTGTAACTCACCAAGTTTTGCCCTTTTATCTCTTTATTTTATTTTATTTATTTATTTTTTATTTGGTGTTAGGATACAATCAGGACTTTGTACATGCCAGCCAAGCTCTCTACCACTGACCAACATACCCAACCCATGGTTTTATGAAGAGACCAGGTTGTGCTACACAGCTGGGGCTGACCATGACCTCACAAGCTGCTTTCCAAGGGCCAGGATTCTAGGCATGAGCTACTAGGCCTGGTACCCTCAGATAACATGCATGAGTCATCCTTCTTAATAAAAAACATGATCATGTCACCTCAGCAGACTGACAGAAACCTCTAGGCAAAAGTGATTCCTGGGTGGGTAAGATGACTGTGGGTTTTTGCTAATCAAGCTTTATTGATACATACAGTCATATCCATTTGTTGACATCTTTCTGTGGCTGCTTTTGTAGGACAAGGGCAGCACCAATTAGCACATGGCTCACAAAACCTCAGTTATTGGCTACCTAGATTTTCCAAGAAAAAGTGAGCCCATTTCTCAGATACTTTCCAAGATCTGTGAGAGGCAGGCAGATGGTACTGGACAGGGAGGGAAAGAGGCAGGGAACACAGACAGCTAGATGAGAAGGTCTCATGTTATATTGTGCAGAAGGGAGACCAACGCTAACAGTAACATAGAACAGTTTTAAAATAAACCTATGGGAGGATCTAAATGAGCTTATCACAAGAAATGAGACATTTAAGGCTACAGATACACTAATTTCCTGAACATTTGGTTCACCACATATATATATATACCGGAATATCAAACTGTACCAATAAATATGTATAATTATTATGTGTCAAAAAAGAAGAAGAAAAACAACCAAAGAAACAACACAGAGAAAGCAGAGAGTTATGGCTAAAATTTCTGAAACCAGTACACAAGAGAGTCTACACATGCACACAGGCACACGCAGAACATTTCAAGACCATGTGTTGCTAGTCTGCCCCTGGTCCAGAGCCTGGCCTTGTGATATGGAAGGAAGGATCAGAGATGGATAGACAGATTACAGAGGAAGCCAGCAAGGGATACAGGTGGCGGCTCCTCACCTTATCCACATGGATGTAGTAGAAGTGGTCCTTGTGGTAGATGGCCTTGAACATGCGCTGTAGCTGGCGAGAGGCCCGGCCGTGGACCACCAGGACGAAGGCGATTCTGACTGGGTTGGCTGGCACGTGTTCCACAGAGTCCTCATCCCACTGGACATTCTTGTTGGCTTTACCTGAGGGAAACCAGAGATCATAGAGGTGAGGCTAGGCTGTCCTTTGGGGGACAGGCACTGTCTCGCATATTTCTTCGGGCCAGGAACTACTTAAGGAGCACCGTGGCCAGAGTAGATCCTAGAACTTTATTTGACTTCACCAAGCAAGTCCTAGACCTTTATGCTATCCAGATACAGATGGTAGGATACCTTGGGGTGCTTATGACACACTTTCTATCTCCAAGGAGCTTGACGAGGTTGATAGGGACAAAGGGACCATGTTCATTACCAAGCAAGAGAGAAGGGCAAGAGATAAACCACAAAGGGACAGAAGTTAATTGAGTTAGGAAATCTGAGGGGCACATGCCACCATTGTCTGTCCAGGCTTCGTGCTTCCTTATCCCCCCACCAACAGCCAGTAAGCATATGTGTTTCCATTATGGTATGAGGAGGTAACATGACCTCTGACCTCTTGACAAATTTTAAAGTGTTCAACACTGTATTACTAATTAGAAGTACAATATTTTCTAGCAAAACTGGAGCCTATTCATCTTTCATAACTTGAACCTTATCTGATACTTGTGGGTGTTTATACCTGTTCATATTGGGGGTGGGGAGCATGTGCTTATGAGTGTACATATAGGGGCCAGAGGTCAACATCTGGTGACTTCCTTAATTGCTCTTATCATTTTTTGGGACAAAGTGTTTCACTGAACCTAGAGCTCATTGATTTAGCCAGACTAGGCGGCCAGCAAGCCCCAGGGGTCCTCCTGTCTCTGCCTTCTAGTCCTGGGATTATAGACACACACACCACTGTGGCCAGCTTTGTTACAGAGGTGCTGAGGATCTGAACTCAGGCACGTTACCAACTGAGCCATCTACTAAGTGTCTTATTTGATGCTTAAATTTTTTTTATTCATTTATTTTTATTTTATGTGTATGTGTATTTTGTCTGCATGTATGTAAATGTACCCATGTCATGCCTGCGGAGGACAGAAGGGGGTGTCAGATCCCCTGGAACTGGAGTTTCAGATAGTTGTTAGTTGCCATGTGGATGCTGGGAATCAAATCCAGTGCTCTTAACTGCTGAGCCATCTCTCCAGCCCCATATCTCATGCTTTTTGAGGGCCTTCTTCTTGCCCATGTTCAGTTCACAGTGGTGGGGCACACCAACTTGATTATCAATCCAGGGGTAGTCCTGTAGCTCAGGACTGGTCAATCAGAACCTGGTACCCCCTGGCCACAGTACTATTCAAATGGATATCTGACCCAAGCAAAATAATTTACCAATAAGACAATACCCCAGTTCTGTTGCAACTATCAGATAGAGGTTTCTTCCCTGTTCCACATCAAACTGGAAGATGATAAGAGCCTTTTGGTTCCCACATGGAAAGAAATTGCCAGAAGAAAGTTAATACAGAGGGAAGCTCTGCTGAGCAGTGGCTGGTCCCAAGTCCTAATGACCCAGCTTGAGCTCCAGGATCAGCCACGCTGGAGATCCGCCACTATTACACTATTACATGTTCCTTTTCTTTGGAAGCCAGATCCTATATTTGATCCACCTTGATGAATGACTCCAGACATCTTTTACCCTGAAATCAGTCTCAGAAACTCTCCCTCTCCAAGGCCAAGGGCCAGTTGGGATACAACTTCCCAACTCAGTGTGTTACAGCACAGACTCAATGCTGCCTGGCTCCCCCGGCCTCATTGCTTTCAGGACTAACTGGATTTCTGGCAGGGTCTAGGTTTGTGGAGCCCTGACGTTGTTTTGTTGGTGGTTTCAAGAGTTCCAGAATGTTAACCTGGGATGCTGAGAATGCAGACTGCTTAGTCTGGTGGTCAGCAGCTGGGAGAGGGAGTGTGCTGGCTGTTACCAGAAAGCTTAGTGCCTGCCAGATGACGGCTCCTTCCAGCAAGACACAACTAACACAGAGAATGGGAGAATGTCCAAACCCAGAGCAGTAAGACATACCTGGAATCTCAGCACTCTGAGGCTGAGGCAGGAGGATCACAAGTTCTAGGCCAGCTTGAGCTACATAGTGAGACCTTATTTAAAACTTTTTCTTTTTGGCTAGAGAGATGGCTCAGTGGTTAACAGCACTGAGTGCTCTTGCAGAAGACCCAGGTTTGATTCCCAGCACCCACATGGTGGCTAACGATTATTATAACTCCAGTTCCAGGGGATCCAATGCCTTCTTCTGACCTCTGCGGGCATTGCCCGACATGGGTTCACTGACACACATACAGGCAATACACTCATGCACATAAATAAAATATACAAAAAAAATCTATTTATGACAAAAGTCATAAACAAAAAGGCAACCAAATAAAACCAAGGACATCTAAAACCCCCAAGAGAATAGTGTCTAAACACCCTGCATGGCCTCCATGCATGATGCAACCCCTCTAATGTCTGCTGTGGGCACAAGCTCACTATGCCTCTGTACCCTTTGAGAGGCCATTTGACACCTTCTCCCCAGAGCTGGACATGGATGCACCTTCTCGTCAGAAGCTCACAGTCCAATCAAAGAATCCCTTCTCTTCCTTTCTCCAACATTCATTTCACCTGTTCCAATTTCCTACACAACATTTAACACCATCTGAAGCTGTTTATCTGTTTGCTTGTTTATGAGCTGAACATTCTGCTGCGGTGTAAGGTCCGGGAGATGAGGGGCTTTCTCAGTCCGATCTGCCATCAGACACACAACACTAGAATGGTATCTGGCAAGTTGGTTCTTTGCAGAAAACAAAAGCTACAGGAGGGTACATGTTAGCTCATTCCAATAACAATACCCTTTTTTGAGCACTGGTCTGGCGGGCTTGATCTCATTATTTCATTAATCCTGCCGACAATCCTGCAAGGCAGTGCTGTTCCTCCATTTTTTCAAATGAAAAGCCTCAGCTTAGAGAGGTGATGGGACTTGTTCAAGGTCATGCTGCTTTCATTAGTTAAGTGAGATTCAAACCCAGATGAATTCTAAAGACCCTTATCCATTAGCAAAAACTATATCATCGCACTGACAGGGAAAAGAAAAGTTGGCAGCAATGGTGCTTATTAATGAAATACCTTGTAAGTCATTGCAGACAACAAGGGTTCTCATGGGTATTCCGAAAGAATTTCCTTATTTGATGGGAGGTCAACTCTAGGTGACCAATAAAGCTGTATCTTTCCATTAATCCATCCACCTATCCACCTACCTATTCACCAACAACTTATCCTCCCATCCACCTACCCACTACATCCATTTATCCATACATACATACATACATCTATCAATCCTCCCATCTATCTACCCACTCATTCATTCACCCACCTATCTATCCATTTATCCATCCATCATCCATCCACCCATCCACCCATCCATCAATCCTCCCATCTATCCACCCACTCACCCATTCACCCACATATCCATCCAACCATCTATTCACCCATCAATCTAAACATACATATATACATACGTATGTACGTCTGTACGTACATACATACGCCTACACACTTATCATTCATCCATCCACTCACCCACCTACCCATTCTATCCAATCATTTATCCATCCACTCACTCATTCCCCTCCTCGATCTATCTACCTAATCATCCAGTTACTACATCCATCCATCCATCCATCCAAACACAGGAAAACACCCAAGTACCCACCCAACAGCCTGCCTATCATGCCAAATACCATTCATCCATTCAACCCTCACTTTGTCCTCCAGTCACAGGGTCTCTTGTCATAGTTTCTGAATAAGTGAATGAATAAAGAAACAAGTCTGATGAAGAACACAGACCATGATGGTCCAGGGAAGGACCTGCTGCACATTAACAGTGATGGGGGCTCTGGTACCCCACTCTTTGATCTTAGGAAGAATGCATTAATACCCTTTGAGGCTCAAAGAGGTTGACATGTTTCCCAGGTCACACAGCAAAGAAAGAGGTACAAGTGAGTAGAACTCTGAATAACTGAGTCAAAAGCCACCTGGCTGTTTCCACCTGTCCTCTGACAAAGAAAGCAGCTGGAGGCAGAGCACTCTGGCAGGACCCTGCACTGGCCTTCAAACGGACTTGGATGCTGATGTTGAGAAAAACTAGTAACTTATCTTTGGGGTTTTAGACAACAGAAAAGCTTCGCAGATAGACACACGGAGACATGGATGCTTTAGTTCTGGAGAAGGGGAAGGAATATCAGGAACTCCAACAACTGTTCCAGCAAAAGAACTTCCTTGGTTTAAATAAAAGCATTCTTGGGTCAGACATTTGGCTCAGGAAGCTGCCAACACAACAGGGATGAACATCCTGAGTTCTTTCTGTAGTGCAACCGCTGTGGGAAAGGTTTGCAGGAAGGCACAAACACCCCATAGCAAAGAGACACAGACAGGGTGGGGAGATGGAGACAAGAGGTTGAGGGAGGGGCAAACCAGGAGGGGGAAGGCTGGCCACTATTCAGTGGCTGCTTGTAGTGATCAATGCCTGTGTGATTCTACTCACATCTACCCAAATATCAGTACAGGAAGGAACCTGTTGTCTTCCCACTCAGTGGGCAAGGGAGCTGGGACTCAGGGAGGTTCCTGTTAAGTATCTGAGCCGCTGGGTAAGGTGGTACATCCTGTAACCCCCGCACTCCAGAGGTTAAAGCAGGAGGGTCATGACTTTGATGCCAGTTTGGGATACACAGGTAAGAGGGAGAGTGCTGGCCTAGCATGCTTGAAGCTTGGCTCCATCCCTAGCGCTGCAAAAAAGAAAGAAAAAGAAAGAAAGAGAGAGAGAGAGAGAGAGAGAGAGAGAGAAAGAAAGAAAGAAAGAAAGAAAGAAAGAAAGAAAGAAAGAAAGAA
>NW_008331824.1:1001438-1045241 GCF_000622305.1 Nannospalax galili
AGGAAGGAAGGAAGGAAGGAAGGAAGGAAGGAAGGAAGGAAGGAAGGAAAAGCAGCTGAGGAGCGAGTCTGTGATTGCAGAGTCCTCACACTGTCACTATGCTCCATCAAGTTGTCCCCATTTTATAAAGGGGGGCATCTGTTCCCAGAAACAGGTTAGTTGACTGACTTTCAGCTGCAGGACAGATAAAGCTGTATGGACAGTCACACGAGTCTTTTCAGACAGGGGATTCTGAACGACTGAAACTCATAGCTGTCCAGTTCCTAAGAAAAACACCACGGATTTAACAATGTAATCAGATTCCTGTGGCAAAAAATAGAAAATACGTGGAAAAATCAGAGTGATTAGAAGCAGCCAGAGAAGCCAACTCTAGACAAATGTTAAAAGCCATGTTGATGGGGGAGAATATCAAACATACTTCTGAGCGCAGGTGTGGAGCTACAAGCTCCCCTGGTAACAGGCTGGGACACACTAAGCCTCTTACACCAGCTCCGAGTGTCTCAATCCTATGAGCTGAACTACAGCCATGTAATCCTTGGGCTTCAGCGAGATGGTGGAGAGGAACCTTATCCACAGTTTCTGAGGTTTCTGTTGCTTATAGTAATTCTTGGGTCGAAAGTATCAAATGGAAAAACTCCAGATACAAATAACTTATAGGCTTTAAATAACTTTACTACAGCATATTGACAAAATCACCCTGTTTTATTATTAGATGCTGTTATGAACCTATTATTGTGCCTAATTTATAAGTTAAATGTTTTCATAGGAGTGCATGTATAAAGAAATAGAAAGCAAGCATCCTTTTGTTGTCTGTGGGTTCTGCTTTTGTGGATTCAATCAATTGCCAATTGGAAACATTATTTTAAATGTATCTGGCCAGGTGTGGTGGCAAATGCCTTTAGTTCCAGCACTTGGGATCTAGAGGCAGACAGATCTCTGTGAGATCAAGGCCACCCTGGTCTACATAGCAAGTTCCAGGCCAGCTGGGGCTATAGGGAGACCTTCTCTCAAACAAACAAGCAAACAAACAAACAAACAAACAAAGACCAAAAAGATGCATCTGTGTGGACTGAGAGACGGCTCAGTTAGTAAAGTGCTTGCCTCACAAGCATGGGGTTCTGAGTTTGGTCCTCCAGAACCAATGTAAAAACAAAAAAGCCATGTGTGGTGGTGCGCACCTATAATCCCAGTGCTGAGAAGGCAAAGGTATGAGGATATGTGGGGCTTGACAGTCAGCCAGTCTGGCCTACTTGGTGACCTCCGGGCCAATGACAGAATGAGAGACACTGTCTCAAAAAAAAAGACAAAAGAAAAAGAAAAGGAAAAAGAAAGGAGGTCAGTGAGGAACAACACCTAAGATGGTCCTGTGGCCACCACCACACAAGAGCAGACACATGCACATCTGCATATACACAGCCAGGTATGTACACATGTATGCACAGACAGGTACATACCCATACACATAGACATTTACACATGCATACCTACACAGACATGTACATACTCATACACACAGAGACATGTACATATGCATGCACACAGACAGATATGTACATACACATGTATGCACAGACAGGTACATACCCATACACATAGACATTTACACATGCATACCTACAGAGACATGTACATACTCATACACACAGAGACATGTACGTATGCATGCACACAGACAGATATGTACATACACATGTATACACAGACAGGCACATATCCATACACACGCACACGGGCACATACCTATACACACATACAAATGCATTTGTGTTGAACATGTGCAAACTTTTCCTTATTCTTATCCCCTGGGATGCAGAGTGTGACAATGTCACATTGCACTAGGTATTAGAAATAATGCAGCAGTGGTCAAAAGCATGTAGAAGGATGTGTACGGTTATATGCAAATACTTTCATTTTACATAAAGCAAATGGACACCCATTGGGGGGTGCATGGACACAGAGGGTGATTACAAAGTACGGTGGTATGTATGTGGCTTCAGGCATCCAAGGAGTGGGAATCAGAATACTTCCTGGGGAGCTGGGGGCTACTGTACACTGCATATGCTGTGATACTGTGGTGCTTGTAGTTGGGGTACCTTGTAGAATTTTCATTTTATGTGTCTGCCTACATGTATATGTGCAGCATGTGAGTGCAGTGCTTGCAGAGGCCAGAGAGGGAGTCAGATCCCCTGGAAATGGACAACTGACAGTTGTGAGCTGCCATGTGGGTGCTGGAAACAGAACTTGGGTCCTTTTTAAGAGCAGTCAGTGCTCTTAACTAATGAGCCATCTCTCCAGCCCCTCCTTGTAGGATTTTAATCTGGGAAGAAAAGCAAGGTGTAAGAATTTTAGAGTGGTTTCTGGTCAGGCAGAGCTCAAGACCTTAGGCAAGTTATCTGGTCTCTTCAGGCTTTAGTGGTCTCACCTTTAAAATGGGCTTGTCTATCTATATAGGTACAAATATAGATATGGATATAGATATAGGTAATCTACTGCTTCACATGCATGCTCATTTCCAGTGTCAAGCACAGGACTAGGCCTGTAATAAATGCTCATCAAATGAAAGTATCATTGGATTATTTCTGTTTAGCCATTGGCCCACAATGGTCAGAATGAATCAAGTTAGATTTAACCAGCTGGCCTAGCTTGAATGGTTCTAGCCCAAGGCAGCCCTGGCTCCATGCCTGGCAGCATTCACAGACTAAGGCAGAGATCTTGGCTTGCAAGTAAACACCCACAGCTGAAATGTCTCTCCCCAGCATCTGCCCCGAGCACAGGTAACAAGGACAGGAAAGGGAGACTGAGCTAGAGTAGTGGTCCACCCAGGAAGCCTTCAGTGGTTTTCCTTGTATACTCAAAGTGCCTCTTCTGGCATGGAAGAATGAAGCTTTCTGACTTGCTTTCAAAGAAGAGGGTTGCTGGAGTCTTGGAACTGAAGAGAAGTAGAAATGAGGTTGTATGCAAATGGGGTTGGGTCAGGAGGCTATGAGCTGGGCTAAAGCCAGCTTGACACAGCAAAGGAGGTGCAGAAACTAGGCTTAGGCTCTGCAGGACTCCAGGGAGACATCTACCCTCTCTGACTATTGGTGCCTCATCCACAAAGTAGGATGAGCAGTCTGTCGCTGCTGGATCCTGGAGTGAGTGGTGGCTTCCAGATTCCTTTTGAGAATTGGTGGGGAGAGTACTTTTTTCCTGCTAAGAAAAAAAAAATCTATTTTCCAGTGCTGGGATGGAACCTAGGGCATTATGCATACTTGTCCTGCAAGTGAGTTACATCACCAACTTCCATACAATCGTGTGTGTGTGTGAACACATGTATGTGTTGGTGTGTGTATGGAGACCAGAGGTCAATGTCAAGTGTCTACTTTGATTTATCTCCATTTTATTTTTTGAGATAGGGTCTCTGACTGAACCTGGAGCTCTCTGATTTGGCTAGGTTGGTTGACTACCAAACCCCAGGGATCCTGCCGCCACCTCCCGAGCACTGTGGGTTTGGGATCCAAGTTCAGGTTCTCTTGTTTACATAGCAAGCACTTGATTGACAGCCATCTCCTTAGCCCTTCCTTTGAAATTTTATTATTTAACCATCAAGGCCTATGGACACAGGCCTCATAATAGCCACCTGCCCCCCATACTTATTATGAGAAACTCTGGGGCCAATGGGCTTTAAGTGATGAGAAATTACCCTTTCTGGTGAGTACAGACTGGCCACAAACATTTGGGTCTTCCAGGCTCCAGAACCCATGCTGTATTTTACCAGCGTGGTATTTCTAGATGCTTCTAGAAATTTCTAGAACATTCTAAATAGCTTGGGATTCTAAGGCAATGGCGGAATTAACATTGCCTGAGTGGTACTCTCTGACTGTCAGACCCTGTGCTCTTCTCTCTTATAGGAGGACATGGTCCTGGCCTAACTCAGTGGAGAACACTCAGTGAATGTTTCTGACTGATGGATGAAGACAGACAGCTCCATCCATGCACATACCCCTAGAGACACACGTGGAAGACTCCACCTGAGCTGCTGCACGTGGCTGGCTTTGATCATCCAGCAAACTGGTTGGAGACTGGATTCTTCTTTGTGGAGGCTTTGGGCTCTAAAGACCTTCACTCAGGAGCACTAAGCCCTCTGGGAGGAAGCGGCCGAGCACCTGAGGCATCCCTAGCATGGCAGCTGCTGCCAGATCTGCTCCAGCCCAACTCAATCAGTTGGGCGAGTAGAAATGGCTCCACTTTGGGAAAGCAATCTCAGCCCTTCTTTCCTGTCCATCCTTGCCTTGCCGCAGTCCTTCTGAGTACCCTGTTTCTTCTTGCATTTGAACTGTGGTAAAAGATGTAGACCATAAAGTTAGCCGTCTTGCCATTTTAAATGCGAAGTTCAGTGATGACAGACACATTTATAATATGTGACTGTCACCACCATCCATCTCTAACATGCTTTTCATCCTGCAAAAGTGGAACTCTGGCCCTAACCCTTACAACTGCCAACCAACCACCCTTCTACTATTTCTCTGAGGTCAGCTACTCTAGGAATTTCCCGTGAGTGGAATCACACAATATGTGCTTTTTGTGGTCTTCTTTATTCAGTTAACATAATATCCTCAAGGTTTATTCCTATTATAGCATATATCCGAATTTCCTTCTCTTTTAGGGCCAAATAATACTCCTTTGTATGGATATACCACAAGGTGTTTATCCACTCACTCGTCGATAGACTCTAGTGGCTTCTACATTTTGGCTGCAGTGAATAGCACATCTATAAACACAGGTGTGGAATATCTATTAGAGTCTCAGTTCTTGGGTGTATACATGTAGGTGTGGGCTTGCTGGGTCACATGGTAACTATTTAACTTAAAAAAAACTTTTGGGAACCTATCCTGCATTCACTAACTCAGGCATTCCTCATAAGGGTGTTGTTTGAGTCTGTAACGGGTTCATCATTTATTAGCAGGTGACTTTACTTCTTTGCCTCAATTTCCTCATCTGTCAAAGAAGGCCTCCTATGAACAAGACTATAAAAACTAAAAGCTCTCACAGAGACAAAACAAGGCCACACAGTCTGACCTCAGAGGAGCTCACTGTACAGAAACTTGTAAGTGTTAGCAGGACTGGGGAGCGGCAGTCCAGGACCCGACCCTGAAGGCTTTGAAGCTGCTTCTCCAAATCACCAAGTCAGGTGTCAGACTGGGCATCAACAGCACAGGGCAGTCAGTCCCTTCTCTATTTCCGCCTGAGTTTCACCTCAGTCCACAGTGAGTCCGGTGGGTGCGGTACATGTGCTTCCTTTTCTGGTCAGGAGTGCTGTGCCCTCAGAGAACAACACACAAAAACCTTCCTCGGTCGCTCTGACACACTCTAAGTACAGTCACGGGTCTAATAAGGACATTTAGGTGGACGATGGACTGCACACATGTCTATAGTCCCAGGGACGCTGTGGCATCCTCGACTGTGCAAACACACTCTGTGGCGGCTGAACAACGAGACCAGCTAATTATCAGGCAGGGGTTCTCCATTAAGCCTGAAGCAATGCTCAGCCACAGTCGGTGGGGTGGGGTGCTGGGATTGATTGTTGTTTTGGAAGTTCTCGAGTGGTTGCAATGTGCACTCGGAGTTGTGACCCCCATCGTAGGTACCTTCGTTTGCTCTCCTTTACCTTTAAAAAACCACATCTCTCCAATCTAGACGCTTTCTTGAATACTCACATCCCCCTGCTCCACCCAGAGTCTGAGGCTGGCTCACTCCTTAATTTTCTCTGCACCTTAAAAGAAGGCATCTCCCTCCACTCTCTGACCAAGCACTCAGGACATTTTCCTGCTCACTGATTTTCTTTCCCCCCATTCAAGTCTGGAGTTATTAAACCACTGCCCGTGGCCATACCGTCTTATTGATTTTATTGTCGAGAGCCCAGGGATATTCTAATGATGTACGGCTCAATAAATGGAAACTGGTGGGATGGATATTGATGGCGTATGGTACATTTCACCACAATTCACTGGGTCCTAGTCACTTTGCTGGTTACATATCACCTGTGAAAAGGCTGGGCTGCGGCCTCAAGCCCATCAAGCTCAAGATAGGCTGCGGCCTATCTTGCCAGTGTGACCTTTTCTAGGCACCAAGGATGAAAGAGCTATTATAATAAAGATAACATGGAGCGCTCTGTCAGCCCTGGCTGTGCATTTTTAGACAGACACGATCTTATGTTCTTCTCACATCCGACTGTGGGAGGATGGAGCTGATTATTCCCATTTTCCAGATAAGGGAACAGAAATTCTGCGTTGGTACTTGACCTAGCCTGCTAATAAGTTGTGGAAGTGAGATTCAAATCTCAGGTTGTTAGGCACTATGATATCCATGCTAAACCTTGGAGAAGCTTCTACTATATTTGAGAAGCAAGAGCCAGGTGTGGTGGTGCACATCTACAATCCCAGCAGTCTGAAGGCAGAAGGGTGAGGAATTTGAGGCCACAGGAGACCCCCTCTCAACAAAAAAAGTCAGCAGTTGGGGAAATGCCACAGTTGGTCAAGTACCTGCATGAAGATCCACATGAAAAGCTGGGTATGGCAGCTTGTGCCTCTAACCCCAGTGATAAAGGGGTGGAGACAGGGAGGATTCCCGAAGGTCATTGGCTGGCCAGCCTGGCCATACCACTGCGAGCCCCTGTCTTAAAACATAAAGGTGGAGAGTGATTAAGGAAAGACACCCAATGATGTAGACCTCCAGTCTTCACGTGCACCCACAGCCACAAGGGCACACACCACACACACACCAAAAAGAAGAAGGGAGAAGGAGGGAAGGAGGGAAGGAGGGAGAGAGAGAAACCCATTGCTCCAGCCCATGTCACTGTTTGACATTTCCCAGGTCTCAAGCACTGCTTCTCAACATAGCATCTCACGTTTGGAGAGATACCAGCTTGGGTAGGAAGTGCTGCTCCATTCAGGACATGGCATTCTACATTGCTTGTCCCACCACTCATAGTTCCCAGTGGCCGCAATGGGGCGATGGATGCCATGACACACCAGCAAGATGCTGCTCTGGAATGAGGTAGGTGCATAACAGCCATCCCAGCAGGCTCTGCTTCTGAGAAGGCACTCCAGAAAAGGCAGATAATCAACACATGAGCAGTTGCAGGACCCAGTCATGGCAGAAAGGAAATGGAGTGGTGGTCCTCAAGACTGTCACTGTAAACAGTGCCTGGCACTGGACTGCACGTCTCCACCCCTCCATCCTCATTCCTGCCACCGTCCTTCAGTCTCTCTTTCTGTGAAGGCACTGTAGCATCATGAAACCCCTCTTCTGTCCCTCAGTGCCCAGGAAGTAGGATCTTTATCAAAGACACGTCTTACTGGAATTACTTTGCCACAGTTTAGATGTTGAAGCCTGTCATGTCACCATGCTGTAGATGGGCGCTTATTTTAAGGAGGCAATTCAGGTTAAAAGAGGTCACAAACGTGGAGCCCTGGGTGATTGGGATTAGTGTCCTTATGAAAGAAGACACCAGAAATTCATTCTCTCTCTCCTCTCTCTCTCCCTGGAGACCCTGTTGTTCTTGTGTGTAGTGTGTTGATAAAAAAACACACACGAGAAACATTCTCTCTCTCTCTCTCTCTCTCTCTCTCTCTCTCTCTCTCTCTCTCTCTCTCTCTCTCTCTCTGGCAGCTTCGATTTCAATACAGGAAGAGCCAGAACTCAGACCATGCCAGAAGCCTCATCTTGGACTTGTAGCATTTCCGTCCTTGAAGGCACCCAGCTCATACTTCCTTATTCTGGCAGGCCCACCATCCTAATTACTACTCAGTATGGTAGCATGGGCAAGTCTAAGTTAGGCTGCAATCTACAGAATAACAAATTCACTGGACAAGAGTGAGGGAAAAGAGCCCCCATGCAGAAGGAGCAGTATGTGCAAAGGTCCTGTGGTGCATGCCAACATGGTAGATAAAGAGAAGATCCCTGCAGTTGGTACACAGAGGCCAAGGGGACGTGCTACATCCGACAGGCACAGTGAGATAGGAGGGGCATCATGCAGTGATTGGGATATTGTTTTAATGAGAGAGCTGCTGCAACAGGCAGGACACATTTTGAAGCTCCCAGGTGGGTCGTGTGGTGTGATGCACTGCTTCACAGTACAAAGTGGGGGGCAGGTAGGAGGCCCTCCACAGCCTCCAGCAGCCCGTGGCTTGGAGTGTTCTGAACGCCTGCTTCAGTGCACTGCTTGCTTTTTGACCCAGAGGTAGCTGCTTGCAAGTTCTCCCCAGGGCCGTCCTGTCACTTGACATTTTCATCTCTGTCCCCTCTCTCCTCTCTTGAAGGGACTCACAGGCTCAATAAATACTGAAGAAACACACGGTGACTCATCTCTTTTTATTATGAACAGGGCCTCTTGAGGAGCAAACAACTCTTGTTTACTTCTCGGGTGAGGCTTTTGACAACAGGTTTATTTTCTCCTATTCTCCAAGGACTAAGTGAGTAACACTGAAAGTTAACAGTACATTAATTAATGCCAAATTGGTTGGAATTTTCCTAATAAAAATCCTTATAGTAATCACATTATGGGCCATTAACGCTGCCTCCTGATCATAAACCATGAATATGTGCTGCAGGTGCTTTTTAAGAAGGGACATTTCTCCACCATGACACCCATTTGTCATGTTAATGCTGTCACAGCTTGCACATGCAGGCAGTCTTAGGAAGGCGTGCATTTGTGCTGCCACACTGGTCATTCTGCCAAACCTTCCCACATATCATCTTATGTGAACCTTGAAGCAAACTCTAAAGTGTTACCAGCATGTCTGCTGGACAAATGGAGAAACTGAGGCACACGGGGGAGGGCTTGTGAGTACTTTGCTGACAGCCATGCAGTTACAGTGTGATGGGGCTGGGGCTTGAGGTTGGACAGCCTGATTCTAGAACATTTGTCTATTTTGCCTCCTAAGACATGGACAGCCTGGGGTCCACTCGGCCTACCCCACCAATAATGGGATCACAGTTTGGTTTATTTCAACAGCAATGGTCAACCCAATGCAATGTTCAGTTCTGTTATAGGGAAGAAAGAAGGATGTGGAGTTTTTCTTTATTTGTTTTTGCCTTCTTGAGGCCTTCAGGAATTCTTGGTTGTCAAGGCCAGGAACACTTGGGACACTGTTCTAGTTTGTTTCTCCATTGCTGTGACAAAACACTCTGACCAGTACCAACTTGGGGAGGAAAGGGTTTATTCAGCTTACATACCCGGGTCACAGTTCATCAGGGAGCCCAAGGTAGGAACTCAGGGCAGGAACCTGGAAGCAGGAGCTGGAGCACAGGCCATGGAGGAATGCTGCTTACTGGCTTGTTCCCTTGGCCCCTGCTCAGCCTGCTTTCTTATGCAACACAGGCTCACTTGCCCATGGGTGGCACCATCCACAGTGGACTGGGCCCTCTCCCTCTCACATCACTCAACAATCAAGAAGATGCCCCATAGGCACGGCCACAGGCCAGTTCAATGGAGGCAATTCCCCAGTTGAGGCTCCCTCAACCCACGTGTGTCAAGTTGACACTAAAGCTATCCAGCACGGACATGCCGGATAAATTCCAGATGAAGGAAGGAATGGGTACTGAAATGCATGGCTGGGGACACTTGGGACAAGCGGGATACATTCCAGGTGAAAGATGGAACGGGTGCTGAAACACATGCTTTCAAAGCCTCATGACAGTAGGTGGCAGAGAGCATTTCCCAGGATGCACTTCTCTGCCATGGTGACTCCTGGGCAGACCCTTGTGGTAGGGACTGTATGTTCAGACCCCAGCCTCTAGCCCAAAGGGAGCTGGAGGTCCTGGGTCGAAGACAAGGGGCACCTCATTTTAACCTTAGCCCTTCCCTCCTTGGGTGCTTTTTATTGTTTCTTTGATTTTTGTCTATATCAAGAATACACACTGCAGCAAATTCAAGCATTTGGGACAATATTAAGAAGCTAAGAAAGACGGGCCAGACAGACAGCTCAGCAGGTAAAGGTACTCGCTGCCAAGACAACATGAGTTCCATCCCTGGACCTCACATGGTGGAAGGAGAGAACTGATTTCCTCAAGGTGTGCTTTGATCTCCACACATGAGCACGACACTCATGGGCATGCATAAACAAATAAATAAAAGAAAAAAAAAAGAAAAAAAAGACCCCAGATGTTAAAGTGTTCAGTTATTGAACATTTTTAAACAGTTTTATACAGATGCATTATACACATATATTAATGTATCTATTACTGTACATCCCACATCACCATGCACCATCTGTCCCCAGCAATATGCTCAGTCTCTTTCCCACACAGATGAATACAGGCCTTCTTTCTTTCCCTGTCGCCTCCCTCCTTTCCCATTTCTCAAATATTCACAGTGTAAGGACCTTGCCCAGCAGGGTGTGGGGACATACCACTGAGCAACCTGATATAGAATCTATTTAGGGTCTGGTGGGGCTGGGATGTGGAGGACAAACTTATCTCCCAAAAGGTGAACACAATGAAGAAGGATTGGCTGCTAGGAGGAGAAGGTGACGGGGCAAGGGAAGTTTCCAGAACTTTCTGAAGAAGCTAAAGATCTGAGACAAGAGGCAGAGGCAGTAAAGGTAAAGAAGGCACCATGGGGAGATGCTCAGTTGGCAAAGCGCTTATCTTGCAGGCATGACAACCTGAATTTGGATTGCCAGCACCCACATGATAAGCTGGGCTCAGGGGTATATGCTTGTAATCTGGGGATGATAAGCAGAGAAAGGCAGATTCTTGAAGTCTGCAGGCCAGTTAGTCTAACCAGACCAATCAGAGATCTTGACAAATGACACCCAAGGTTATCCTCTGACCTTCGTAAGCATGTGCAAATATGCACCTACACATAGAGGTGCATGCATCTGCACAAACATGCATACACATACACTCCACACCATCCCCCATAAGGAGACATTACCAAAGAAAGAAAGGTAAAACTGTTATTTTAAGGAAAACAAGGAGGGGAGAGAGAGAAGAGATACATGCGGTCGGGGGACTTGTTTGGAGTTTTGCTTTCGGTATTTTTCTGTATCACGGGAACTTTTAGTATAGTCATGAAAACATAATGAGTAAACAGTGTTCATCTGCATCTTTCTTGATTGCCTTCAAAGACAGGAGCCTCAGTGGCTTGGCTGAGCTTGGAGGTAGGGCGCATCGCAGGCCACTGCTTCTGATTCCATTCACCTGAAGAATCCACTCACCCATGGATTCTCATTCAGCCCTTACAGAGAGCACTGAGCCCTCTGCTGGGAGGGAACCGCTCAGGTATGTGGAATTTACTACCTAATGACACTTCTCCCATTTCTTTCAGTCCAGGCCGTGTCTGCACCCTCAGAGCATTCAAGTTTCTTCCTGCTGTATTTAGGGTATGCCTTCCGGGGAGTGACTAGCACACATTACCAGTAGCATCCAGGATCACAGACACAGTTGAAGGTTATTATAAAGGTCCTCATGGGAGCCTCTGAGTGTGTGGCAGCAGAAATTAATTCATTCATTCGTTCATTCATTCATTCATTCATTTGAAATATAGCTACAAACCCACGAATTTGCAAAGTCCTTGTTATGGTTTGAATGTGAAATGTCTCCCACAGGCTCATGTGTTTGAACACTTGCTCTCCAGCTGGCAGTGTTGTCTGGGGAGGTTGTAGAGCCTTTCCATTATACAGCCTAGGGAGCCGAAGTAAGTCGCTGGGGTCAGGGCTAAAAAGTTATGTCCACCTCTGTTTCCTGCCCAAGTTTTTGTTTCCTGGTTCACCAAGATAAGTAGAATCATGATTTCAAGCCATGGATGGAGCAGCCCCAGCTACATCATGGGCACTGTCCCTATAGCTGGGAGCCTGAATAAGCCCTTCCTTCCTTAAGTTGCTTCTGCCAAGTATTTGGTAACAGTAACAAGAAAAGTAACTAATATAAATCCGGGTGGGTGGGATGGAGAGACAGGGTTATTTACTTAAGGAATAATTACCAAATGCGTGCTATCAGGTGACACACTGGAAGAACAGGCACTGGACCAGTATGCATGGCCCCTCTCCCAGTGTCATGGTTGGCTTAGATTGTCAACTTGACACACCTGGGAAGAGGGGACCTCAACTGGGGAATTTCCCCTATTGGAGTGGCCTGTGGCCATGTCTGTGAGGCATTTTCTTGATTGTTGAGTGATATGGGAGGGCCTGTTCCCGTGTGGAGGTGTCACCCCTGGGCAGGTGGTCCTGGGGTGTGTAACAAAGGAGACTGAACACAGGCCAGAGGAACAAGCCAGTAAGCAGCGTTCCTCTATGGTCTGTGTTTTAGCTCCTGCCTTACTGTTCCTGGCCTGGGTTCTTGCCTGACCTCCCTCAAAAATAAACAGTCTTCATAGCACATGGGAGGCAGAGGCAGGTGGATCTCTGTGAGATCAAGCCCAGTCTGGTCTACATAGTGAGATCCAGGCCAGCTGGGGCTACAGAGAGACCCTGTCTCAAAAGGGCCAGAAAAAAAAAAAAAGACAGACTGTCATTTGGAAGTATATAAGCCAGTAAACTCTTTCCTCTCCAAGTTGTTTTTGGTCAGAATGTTTTATCACAGCAACAGAAGGCAAATTTGAACACCAGTGAGCCTCTGAATGAATGTGGAAGGGCTCCATGAGGCTGTGCCTCATCTTGTGCCACCAGAGCGTCTCTGGACAGCCAGCACTCAACACATGCTGCTGTTAGATGGAGCTCCTTAAACTGATGTAGGAGTTCTTGTCCCAGCCCACCTGCCATCATGGAGGGACAAAGAGAGCCTGATTTCTCAAAGTGGGGCTTGGGAGCTGTGCAGAAGCCTTTTCATCCTTTTCTAAATACAGAAACATCTAGAAGGAGCTGGCAGGGGAAGCATGTCTTACTGGGGGCTTGATGCCGGGTTCAAGTGCTCCTGGAGGAAGCAGAGCGTCTGATCTTCAGGCAGGATGGGGTTAAGGTGAGGCTTCCTGGAGACAGAAACCCATAAGGCTGCTGCAGCTCCGCAGCTCCTGAAGGCCATTGACAGTGACAACTGCCCCAATTAAATTCAATTTAGTCAGCTCCAGGAAGAAACACGTGTAATGTTAATTTCATGGGTGTATCAATGTGTAAACCTAACAGATGATACTTAAATGAGAAAGGCAGAGAGATGACATTTGGTTAAACAATGCATCAGTGGGCAGAATTTGTTGAAACTGCCATTTAAAAAAAAATACGAGCACAATTGAAAGTTGAGCAAGCTGTCACCTGGATCAGCCATTAGCCATTGTGTGGTCTTGTGTGTAATCTATGAACTTGTTAGTGTGTGTGCACATGTGTGTGCATGCATAATGGAGACCAGAGGTCAACATCCAATGTCTTCCTTGATTGCTCTCAACCATGTTTTTTGAGACAGGGCCTCTCACTGAGCCTGAAGCTCATCCAGTAGGCTAGTCTAGCTGACCAATGAGCTTCAGGGATCCTCCTGTCTCCACTTCCAGTATTGGGGTTACAGGTTGATCCCCAAGACATCTGGCTTTTTATGTGGGTACTGGGGATGCAAACTCAGGGCCTCATGCTTGTGTGGCAGACACTGACTGCCTAAGCCATCTGCTCAGTCCCTCGGGCATTATTGATACAATGCATTTAGGAGGAGTGATGGGCAGCATGGGTTCATAATCTGGATGATTCTGGGGCACTCCGGCTGTCTGTTGACTTCTGGAGTTCTTCTTGTGTATCTCCCTGGCAGGAAATGTGAATGTGTCCTTGATGATTATTTCTTTGTCAGAAAAGCAACAGACGGCACAGTGCTGATGGGGCATGGGAAGGCTGGCTCCCCATTTTATCTCTGTCTCTTGCTCACAGTAGGTACTCGGTAATAAATGTGGGAGGACTGTGCACACAGCTACCGCTAGTCTGCCACCGCCATACCTCTGTGTTGTTGCCAATTGTTACCCTGCTGTGGTGTGGGCGGTCATCACCTCCAGTCACACTGCACTGTCCTCTCACTACTGCTTGGAGTCCTTCTCCACCTGCTACCACACCTTTCCTCAAAGAGAGCCTAGTCCTTCAGTCAATCAATCTACAGAAGGATGACTGACTAGAAGGAAACAGACTTGAGAGATAATATGTGCATAGAACTTGCCAGAACATATTGATAGAAGTTAACATGTTGTTATGCACTTGCTATAAGCCAGATATGTTGTCAAGGGTGGTTTTTGTTAGCTGACTAGTTGCAATTTTTTCCCATTTAATCCTCACACAGACAGTATGACACAAGTGCTGTCATTCTCCTAAGTTTACAGAAGAGGAAAGATTGAGACTGAGAAGGGTCACGTGGTGTCACCTGAACCGCACAGCTACTGGCAGGACTGGGTTAGAAACCGCCTTGTACCACACCAGCCTGCCTTTAATGTATTAAAGACACCGCTCAGGGCCTGGGGCGATGGCTCAGCTACTGAAGTGTTTGCAAGCATGACCTCCTGAGTCTGACAACTGCAGTCGTCAGAACTGAGAAAGTCCAATTCTCATATACTAGGTAAAGGCAGGGGCGCTACTGAGCTGGCAGGGGCGCTACACACCACACCTCCAACTGCCGTGACTCATGTGGTGAACATGTCAAGTGTTGAGGTTGAGAAACTGACATAAAACAGTGCTTCCCTAACAGATTCGTAGAGGAACCCATTAAATATACAGGTTTCTGTGTTCAAGTCCTGACAGCACTCACAGTGCCCCCTAGTGACCATAGCTGCCATTCTCCTTGTACCACACAGGGCCACCTCACCTTTGTAGGGTACCAGGAAGGTCAGAATGACAGTCATTAAGACAACAAATAACAACTGCTGGGGAGGATGTGGATGAAAGGGAACTCTTTGATGCTGCTGGTGCTAATGTGAGCTAGTCCAGCCAGTATGGAGTTTCCTCAGACTACTGAAGATGGATGTACCATATGATCCTGCTCTACCACCCCTGGTATTTACCTGAAGGACTCCAAGTCAACATCTCACAAAGACACTGCAGCACTATTGACAATAGCTAAGTTATGAAACCAACCTAGATGTCCATCAACAGAAAAACGGGTAAAGAATACACAATGCAATTGTTTCCAGCCATAAAGAACAAAAGTATGTCATTTGCAGGAAAATGGATAATGGTTGGAACTGGAGGTAATCATATTAAGTGAATTAATCAAGTCTGTGAATGACAAATACGTCATATCTTCTCTCATACATAGTTCCTAGAGTTAATATAGATACATGAAATCATAAATGTATACATGACAAGAAAGTAGAAGTAAAACTGTCCAGGGGAGTGAAGGGGAGTGACAGGAAGGGGGATGGGGTACTATGTTCAACATACAATACGTATTTCTGTATGAAAACTTTACAAGTGAATAAATTAAAGAGAAAAGAGCGCCAGGACAAGTGGGAAGAGGCACTGATGGAAGCCTGCGGAGACGCCTCAGCCACTTCAGGGTCAGTGTGAGGCAGCTATGCCAGTTTGAAAAAATAGGCTGACATTTGTTAAGTGCCTCTCTCTGTCTCTCTTTTGAAAGCCTTGAATTGCAGGGAACATATTCTAAGACTAACCTGTCAGCTGGTGACAACTAAATTACTAACCTTGCCTCCCCCTCTGCCCTGTATCCCTGTCAGGTACGCAGCCACGTTCTCAGGAGAAAGCTTCCTGGAGACGTGTTCCCAGAATCAGGGAAGGTGACCCTTCTGCCAGAATCCAGCCATGTGATCACACATCCTGCACTGGGGACCTGAGGACTTGGGCTGGATTGGAAATAAGGATAAGGAAGAGAACGAGGTCTGAGCAGAGCAGCCAAACTGAGTGGTCGGGGCTCTCGCTGAATCCCACTTCTGCCTTTTCCTTGGCAAGCTTTAGAACCCACTTCCCAGCATCCTTTGCGATTGTATCTGGCTGAGACGCTGTGTTTTTGCCAAAGAAATGTGTGACTGGCACAACTTCTAGACTTGGGTGGACACCTCTGTGCACAGTTCTCGGCGATGTTTCCTCGGTGATGACTGGCAGCAGATTGCAGGCAGCTGACTCTCAAACGAGAGGATGCAGCTGTATTTCTGCTGGGCTTTGAGGACAGGAGGTGCACCGGGTATAACTCCCACGCCCTTGGATGCAACCCCTGGATGAAGAGAAGTTCAGTCTTACAAGTAGACTGCTAGGTTTCCAGAAGGAGCCTTGGATTAGACACTAGCCCTGTATGACCTCACATTCTAACAATTCTTATAACATACAAATGCATATACACAAGCATATGCATGCACACCTACAGTTGGCTTGACCCTCTCTTTCCATGTCTGTGCTGGATAGCTTTAGTTGTTAACTTGAGACACCTGGGTAGAAGGAGTCTTAATTGGGGACTTGCCTCCATTGGACTGACCTGTGGCCATGTTGCTGGGGTATTTCTTGGTTTTTGAGTGATGTGGGAGGGCCCAGTCCACTGTGGGTGGTGCCATTCTGGGGCAGGTTGTTCTGCATTGTATAAGAAAGCAGGCTGAGCAGGGGCCAGGTGAGCAAGTCAGTAAACAGCATTTCTTCATGGCCTGTGCTCCAGTTCCTACCTCCCTCCAGGTTCCTGCCCCGAGTTCCTACCTTGGTCTCAACCAGTGATGAACTGTGACCCAGGAGATGGAAGTCAAATAAACCCTTTCCTCCCCAAGTTGGTACTGGTCAGAGTGTTTGGCCACAGAGATGGAGAAACAAACTAGAACAGTGTCCAAAACCAACCATGGATCAAAAACGTGAAAACAAACACTGTCTGTAAAGAACATGTGCATTCTTCCTGCCGTTACTCCCTAAACAATACCATCTAGCGACTAGGTACATAGCATATACATTATATTAGGTACTAGAAATAATCTAGAGATGATTTGATGTACATAGGATAACAAGCATAGGTCCCATGCAGGTGCTGCATCATTGTACGTAAAGGTCCTAAGTATCCTTGGTACCCACAAGAGTCTTGCAATCAGTCCTTCTTGAACACTGAAGGATAACCATGCATATAAATGTATACACAAACATATATATGCATGTATATATGCCATACTACATGTTAGCTCAAATTAGAAAATACATACATATATACATATCCACACACATTTATGAATGTGTGTCCCAGAAATTCTCACTATTTCCTTAAATGTCAGTTGTTTCTTGTTTTTTACCATAGTCTTTGTGGGGGGTATGTCACTATGTCATTTCTCCATTCCTTCCTGCCTTGCAGAACCAGTTCTGTAATTTGCAGCGTCCAGTACAAATGAAAATGTGGGCTGCATTGCTAAAAATGTGCTGGGAGTCTCAAGCATGCAAAAGCTGAGCCCTAGACCCCACACAGGCCTTCTGTGTGTGAATTCTGCAGCTGCTCAGGGCACAAAGTCCACAGAACACGACTGTTCGTCTGCAAGGCCGTCAGCCAGCCCAGAAAGTTTGATGACAAACTTCGTGACAAGTCCACAATCTTGCCACCTGCATGCTGCCTGAAGGGTTCTGGGAATGGTTTTTACACATCATAAGAAGAAGCAGAAGAAAACTAGAAAGCCAATTTTCTTTTAGTATATTACTTGTCAGACAGTGAAATGGGATATAATTACGGTGTGACATTTCCAACAGCAAATATGCTCCAGTGTAAGCAATTAACACGGGTTCTTTTGGCAGGCTTAAAGAGATTACTCAGAGACTGCGGTAAGTTACAATGCCCTGTGAATAATAAATAACGCGATATCTCAGCTAAGTTGTATACTAGGTCCAAAGTTCAAACTTTCTTGATGAAAATGGATTAGGTGTTGTTAACCCTCTGTCGACTTCACACATCTTAAGTTGATTTAGATCTTGAGTTCTCTGGGTTTATCTAAATTACTTATTTACCTTGCTCCTAGGGAGCATCTGAAAAAAAAAAAATCTGCATGCTGCTAGGTGTCTACATAAGGCCACGGGTTTCCAGGTGGCCTCTCAAGGATGGACAGATTGGGAACACAACTTGCACCAAGAGTGATCATCTCTAAGACTGCAATAGTTCAGTGATGAAACTCAATATTTAGCGCACTGTACACCAGCTGGTGGTGCAGGCCTCTGAACCAGTCTCGCTTGAGCTAAAGAAAGAAGCTCTTTCTGATTATATTTGTATAGTTTGTGGTCCTTAGGACTCAAACTAATGAAACCCCAGGAACAAGCCTGTTACATCACAGGGGGAGTTCAAGGTCATAGTTATGTGCAGAGTCTAGAGGGGGCATTTTCTCACTCTTGACACCATGGCACTATGGGGTGACTGAGTCTGAGGTGGGGATGAAGTGACCTGTGCTTTTTGAGTTATCTACATGCATTTCTGGACTCTACCCACTAGGGCCAGGGCACCCTGCCCTCAGTCATGACAATCCAATAATGTCTCCAGATACAGTCATGTTGAGGGGGGCCACTATTTTAAACATACTTGACTCTACTACTGTGTGACCTGAAGCAGATGACTTCATTCTTCTGAGTCTTACTGAGTCAAATGGAAAGAAGCCATACCTTCCTTCTAGTGCTGTGAGGTGAAGTGGGATGGGCATGTGGAGTGCTTAGCTCTGGTGTCTGACATGAAGCAAGCCTTCGGCATGACTGGGGTGTCACTCATGCTATCACTTATGGAACACAGCTACTGTACTGAGTGGAGCTGTGGTAGGTGCTGGGGATGCAAACACATGAAAGTCTGCCTCTGCTCCTGCTCTGGTAGCTTGGACAATTAGTCAGCAGGTGGGTGTACAAACCAGGAACCTTAAGTGCCATGAAACACTGGCTAAAATGTGGGTCTGGATGAAGGATGATAGAGGCATAGAGAAAAAGGCCTTCTTGGGACTTCATAAGAAGATGGCATTTGAGTGCAGTCGGGGCCTTCTGGAAAGACACAGTGGTAAAAGATATTCCAGGCAGAGGGAACCACATTCACGAGGCATGGTGGTGTCACTCAGGACTAACCAGACGGTAGGACTGTTGGGACAGGAATTCACTACCGGAGGTAGAGGAGAAGAAGCTAGACAAAACAGCAGAAGACAAGTGACACGGGATTCTGACACTGAGCAGCTCTCACCCCTCTTGCCAACTCAACTAACTCAGCAAAGCCCAGTCCACATCCCACTGGGCAGGAAAAACAGAACAGTGACTGATTAGTAATGTCTACTTGGGCCTAGGAAGGGGAAGAGGCACACGTTACACTAGGCTAGCTGGGACTGTGGTAAAAGAGTTTTCAGAACAGAGAGTAATGTGAGCAGAAATGTTTTTTAAAGCTTCGCACCGGAAACTATGTTTTTATCTTGAAAAGAGGTAGAAATCAAGGAAGGAGAAGTCTGAGTGACTGTGGCACTGTGGGAGAGATGAGGAAGGTTTCCTGGAGAGCAGCATGCAGCAGAGATGGGGCTTCTCAGAGCTGGAACTAACATTGGCCCTGTGAATCCAAGGGAGTAGAAATGACAGAGACTCCTGAAGATCTGATTTGAGCAACCTGGAACATGGCGATGCTATTCATCATAGAGGAAAGCAGGAGATTTAGAGATTAAAAATGGTGGGTGTTTGTGGGGCCGCAAGATAAAATGTCCACTGACTGCTCAGCATTTGGATAAGGACACTAATCTGGTGAAAGGGACAAGAGACACAGGTGTAACGTGGTGGTGGTGGCTGCCATCATTGGCCAGTAAATGCTCTCCAACTGTCCTGTTCCCTCAGCACTCGTAGAAGCCTACCTGAGAATGAGAGACCGCTCCTTACAGTGTGGGTCTCCCCTCATCTTGACAGCTATTCCTGATTGACAGGATTAGTGCGGGGCAGCTGAGGAATGTCATCACCAACAATCCCCTGCACATATTATAGTCAACACAGCATTCCTGTGATCCTTGTAATCCAATTATGTGACGTGGGAAGCTATATCTTAATTCTCAACTTTGCTGTGACTTGCGTGGTTGTAGGCAAACCTTATTTAATAAGGTGTCACCTCAAATACTGGATGGTGCATACAAAATGAGCTCAGGAGCTCATGGAAGCTGGGCAGAAGGAAGGGGCTTGTTGGCACTCAGAAGATTTCCTATTTTGAACAGCCAATAGGTGAGTAGAATCATGATGTCCTCATCACCAAGGCTTATGACTGGAGATTTCGTCTCCCGTTCTCCCCACGCACTGTGCTCCTTCAGGTCTGTGAATGTTGTGTACTCCATCTTTGTGGTGGCTGAACTTATCTGATAATAGAAAGGCTCATAAGTGTTAGATGGTTGTTATTTATTGAGTGCCTGCCTCCCACCTGGCAGTTGAGGGACCTCACATATTATCACACTCTACTCCAAAAATCATAGAGATAAGTAGATCATATCTTCATTTGAAGAATGAGACAGCTGTGGTTTAGAGAGGGCCAACAGTGTTGGCTGTGCCCTAGGTACTTTGCCTGTCTACTACAGGACTCTGCTCTTTGCAGCGACCAGAAGTGTGGGTTCTGTAGGTTATGCTAACCGTTGTTTGACTGAAGATGGTGAAGATGCAGGCAGCAATCATGATGGGGGTGGTCATGGCAGGAGGTGGTAATAGAAACGATAAAGTATGGGCCGGGCGTGGTGGCGCACATCTTTAATTACAGCACTCAGGAGGCAGAGACAGGCGGATCTCTGTGAGTTCAAGGCCAGCCTGGTCTACAGACTGAGTTCCAGGACAGCCTGGGGTACAGGGAGACCCTGTCTCAAAAGATCAAAAAAATAAAAAATTAAAAAAAATAAGAAATGATAAAGTATGGCTGGTGGGGTGGTAGTGGTTCTTACAGAGGTATTAGTGGTGGAGATGATGGTGTGAGGCAATGTGGAAATGGTGGTAGTAATGGAGATGATGATAGAGATTGTGGTGACGTGATGTGTTCATCTGAATGAGGGTGTTGGTGATAATGTTAGCTATAATGGTGGTGATGATGTTGCTGTTAGTGATGGTAGTGGTGATAGTGTTGGTGTTGATGATGATGTACTGATCAAGGTATTAGTGGTGGTGGTGGTGTTAGTGGTGGTGATGGTGATGTTAGTGATGGTGATGGTGTTGCTGATGGTATTGGTGCTGGTTCTGGTGTTAGGATGATGGTGGTGATGCTGGCGTTGATAGTGGTATGGTCATGGTGGCAGTAATGGCGGTGATGACAGTGGCTATGTCATGAGGTGATGTGGTGGTAGAAAAGTGGTGACACTAGTATGGGAGTGATGTGACGATGGTGACAGTAGTGGAGGTGATGGAGGCTGTGTGGTGATGGCAACAGTGATGGCTGGTGATGCTGTTGGTGATGGTGCTGGTGGAGGTAGTGACACTGGTATGGAAGTAGAGTAGCAAGGGTGATAGTAATGGTGGCGATGGTGGTGGCTGTGCAAAGAGTGATGATGATGAACGTGAAGTTGGGGAGAATGGTGTAGGTATGGTGTGGTGGTAGTGTTGGTGTGGGTGGGTGAAGGTGGGGACAGTGACATAGGTGTGGTAGTGATGGAGTTAACGGTAGGTGGGTGGTGATGGTAATTGTGTGTAGTGATGATACTGGGTGGTGATGTTGATGGTGATTGTGTGGGGATGACAAAGGTGGTGGTTAGTGATGATGCTGGTGACAATGTGGGCTCTGGCGGTAATGTGCTCTCTGTCCGGACCATTCCTCCTTTTTGTCCTGGTGAAGTTATAACCATAGCTACTGATTTAGCTCACAGACTTCCCTTGACTGCCTCCTTTGCGCATGCTTATTCATCTTTGGTGTCTGCAACATGTACATTCGGTTAATGCCTCTACCACACCACTGTCTGCCACAACAGGATTCCATCTATACTTGTTCGTCTGCTCTCCAGGGGCACCCTCCTCCTCTCACCTGGCACAGACACACTGGCTATTTAATAAAGGCATACTGACATCAAATAGGACTGGAACCTTCCAACTTGCCTCTGCCCAGCTACAAAGGGACATCAGAGCAGAGGCAACTCAGTTGGGATCTTGCCTCCCTGCCTGTGTCCAGACCTCAAAGCAATGCACCTCAACTCCAAAGGTTCCCAAGGATGGGCTGGAAGGCAGGTTCCAGTGTAGGACTGAGACTGATTCTCTTCCTGGGAAACAAGAGGAAATGGGTCTGAGCACAGCTAGAGAAGTATTTGGGACAGAAGCAACTTGCTGCTGGGACTCTACCTCCAGAGATAAATGAGAGTCCCCTAAGCAGATACCGAGGTTGGCAGAGTGGTACAGGGCACTGGGCACACGGAGTGGTGTGCAGTCAGACCCTGATCCAAGGCAGAGTTTATAGCTAGCAGCTCCGGACTCGCTTAGCCTGAAGACAGGCTTTTAGAGTTCATGTTCTGTTTGGCTTATTTGTTTTCAATTAAAATAGTGGTCAGGTCAATCAAGAGATTTCAGATAAAAATTCAGGTTTCTCACTAAAAATATAAAAGTACTGGAAGAGCATACAAGCCTGGGCCTGCTGTGCTCATAGCAAGACAGTCTGGAGCTTCTGATGACAGCCATGCACCCAAGCCAGCTGCAGCCCCATCTCCCCGGTCCAGGTATTCATGTCCCGCCTTGCCCCAAGGTGTGTTCTGTGACCTGGTGTTAAACATTACTAGTTATGAAATGCCAGTTTCACAGGGGTTAAGGGCATGTGCTTAAGGGCATAATAGCAGACTGGCTTCAAACCTTGGCTTTGCTTTGAGTGGATGGGTGGCCTTAAGCAAGGGGTTTACTTTGCCTAAGTTCTAGTTTCCCGGGCAGGGGCCACCAGGCAATGAGGCTAAGGACAATTATTCATCCAGACCACAGAATACAATGAGAATGCTGACTAGTCAAATATACATACATATATATGTACATATATATGTACATATATATACATATATTCTAGATTCTGCATAAGAAAAAACATGCAGTATTTGTCATCTTGTGTCTGGCTTATTTCACCTAACATGATGATGTACAGTTCCATTTATTTTCCTTTAAATGACATAGTTACAGTCTTCTTTATGGTTAATAAAACTAAATCTATTATGTATATATATCACATTTTTTTATCCATTCCTCTGTTGATCAACAGTTGGGATGATTCCATAACTTAATCTTTGTGACTGGTGCTGCCGTAAACATTAGCGTACTGGGGTGTGTGAACCGGGATTCCTTGGGCTGTATTCCCAAGAGTGGCAGAGTGCAACCATGTGGCACGTCTGCTTTAGTTTTGTAAGAACTTCTATGTTATTCTCATAGTGGTTCCACTGATTTACATTCCCATCAGCTGTGTACACTCACTACAGACAATAAATGAAAAGAAAATGCCTACCGAACAGTTTTTTCCATGAGTGTATGTGTGTGATGCATGCATGTGTGTACACATGTGTGAACACGTGTGTGTGCCTATGCACTTGAGGAGGTTACAGGAGAACACTGGGTGTCCTATCACTCTTCACCTTTTACCCTTGAGACGGGGTCTGTTATTGAACTTGGAGCTTGCCAATTTTCTGGCTAGGCTGGTGGCCAGTGAACAATAGCAATCTTCCTATCTCCACAGCCCATACCCTAGTGTTGAACTTACAGATGTGTATGTGGACACACCAGGCTTTCTTTTAATGTGAGTGTTGAGATTCCAAACTCAGGTCCCACACTTAAGAGACAAGGGCTCTTACCCACTGGGTCACCGACCCCCCAAGTCCCTACTGAATGTTTTATATGGGAGCCTTCAGTGGGTGGAATTCCTGTTTCTGGGTGCCTGCCTCAGCAGCGAGATGGGTGCTGTTAACTGCTGCATCTTGCCAAGGAGAAATCCACATCTGAGGAATGGGATAACTTGTTCAAGAACTTGTAACTCTCAGTGACAGTCTAGAGTCAAATGCAGAGAGTACTCGCTGTCACTGCAAGCTCCAGATGTTTCGCTCTCAAAGCCAGCTGTGCCTGCCAGCAGAATCATCCTTTCTTGTTGGTGGTTATGAATCTCCATGCCCATCTCTCTCCCCACTAAACCTAACTGTCCACTCATAGCCTCACCTTTCCCACTAGATTGGGAACAACTCAGTTTCCATTGTGTGTGTGTGTGTGTGTGTGTGTGTGTGTGTGTGTGTGTGTGTGTGTGTGTGTACGTATATATGCATACACACTCCGACACGTGTATATGTGTGTGTATGTACATGTTCCTGTGTGGGCTTACATGTGTGGTCGATGTCTTCCTCAATTGCTGTCCATCTTATTTGTTTGAGATAGGGTCTCCCACTGAACCTGGAGCTCATCCGTTTGGCTAGTCAGCAAGTTCCAGGGATCCTCCTACCCCTTCCTCTGCAGAGCTAGGATTCCAGGCACATGTGGCAGAACCCAGCTTTTTACATCAGCGCTGGGGATCTGAACTCAGTTCCTTGTACTTAGGCAGCTAACGCTTTACTGACTGAACTATCTCCCCAATCCCTCAGATAGTGACTTCTGCATGACTCATCCTTGACTGCCTATGAATAATGAATAAGGACTTAATGAATTAATAAGCCCAATGGATAAACAGATGAGAAATCAATCAAATCTGCTATTGGCTTCAGAGTCAATAGAAACAAACCAATTTCACACAGTCAGCTTGTTGGCTATGGTTCCCTGCCTCCTCGTGCATCTCTCCTGGATCATTAGACATTACACAGTAGAGCTCAGGCACTCTCCATGTGGGAACCCTGTGAACTGAGCCTCATGACAAAGACAAGGAAAACAGACCATCTTTTCTCCTCCCCACCCCTACAGCAAGATTCCACCCCAGGAGAGATGAACCCAGTGTTCTCTGGTGCAGATCGGCAGTAAATGATGACTTAGCCACAGAGGAGCGTCTGTCTGCAAGGCCCTGTTGGTTATTATCCTATCATAACAAAATGGATTGCACTGTAGTAATGAACAGGAATAATGCTGTGCTGGCAGTTTAATCAATGCGCTTCTCAACTTCAATTGAGCAAAACTAGGTAACAGAGGATCATTTGATCTACATTTTTATTAATTTGGTGCCATTTGTCTTCTGGTTATTTTAATGATCTCTCATTATGAGAGAATGGGGAAACTTCCTGGAAGAAAAAAAAAGTAGTCATTGTGCTCCAGTCCATTCACTGTGTTGTTGCATTGCAGGGGGCAAGTAGCTTATTTTAATCCAGTTTGGGAGGACAGGTTCAAAATTCAGTGTAGTTCTGGGTTTTAGGAAGAAAAACTCCCTCATCTTGGAGAAAGCCATTCAAATGATGTTCAAGATTAAACAGTGTCTGTGGATGACTCCACATCATCACTGCTCTTTTCTTCAGACCTACTATGTGCTAAACATAGTGCCGAGTGAGGCTTTCTTTCCAGTTTCTTTCCCACCCTCCTGCAACCAGGGTACCAGTATTCTCTTTTACAAATAGTGCTCAGCGGGCCAGGGAGATGGCTCAGTTGGTAAAGGGCTTGCCTTGCAAGCAGAAAGACCTGACTTTGATTTTTAGAACCATGTTAAAAAGCCAAACCAAACAAACAAACCAGGAGTCACGGTGTGTGCTTTTAAAATCTGAGGGCTCGGGGGGTGGAGAGACATGGATCCTTAGGGCTGGCTAGACAGACAGCCTAGTTTACTTGGCAAGCTCCAGGCCAAGTGAGAGTTGTTGTCTCAAAAAGCAAGGCAGACAGTGTCTGAGGAATGACAGTGAGGTTGTCCTCTGGCCTCCATCTACATGTACATACATGTACATGCACACCTACACATACAAGTGCATTTATACATACACAAGAAAAAAATAGAATTCAGAGAGATTGGGGAACCTGTCCAAGGTTACACAGCTAGAAAGCAGCAGTGGTGGGCTCTGAACACGGAGGACTCCACCCTGGCGCCTCTCAAGAGACCTGATGCATCTGACAGGGTTTGTTCTTAGGTCCCAGAGATGTGCTGAGTCACACACTTATGCTTATGCTTATGGGAAACCATGACAAATGCCTTCTTCCCAGTCTCTTTAGGGACTGTGTCTCCCTCTACCCTTGTTTCTAGGCTTACAAGAGGTTTGCCTCATGCCCGTAACCGTTTATGAAAAACAGAACAGGCCGATACATTAGTGCCTTGAGTGCCCTCTAAGTAACAGCTTCTCCTCCAGCCGAGTTCCCAGCTGCCAGCACCTGCACATTTTAACCACACACATCTTTGTCATTTTTAACAGAAACTGCACTCACGATCTGGAGGAGGGAGAGAAGACACCAGGGAGGGGGGATTTGGAAGAAACGGGGAACACCCTGGCTCATGGAACTGTTTCATTTTTCCTTCCACTGTGAATTGTGGAATCTTGTTCACACTTGTCCAAAGTCCCGGGATTGGTCCCTTGACTGTCAATTGTAGTCAAGGCTAGAAGTGTAACGTATGGAAGGGACCGTGAGGGTGACCTTATGAGTGAGGAAGGGCTGGGATACTGTTCACTTTTGCCACTATGACCAAGCACCTGACAGAAATGAGGATGGAGAAGGATTTGCTTGGACTCATGTTTTCAGAGCAATCAATCTACGGTCACTTGGGCTTGGGCAGAACATCGTGGCCGCTGGGTTGTGCGTCAGAGGAGAGCCGCTCACTTCACGGCTGACAAGAAGCAGCAGAAGGGGAGCCCTGGAAGGCAACTAAGTCTCCTTTCCCCCTTTTTATTCTGTCCAGGCCCCAGCTCATGGGATGGCACTGCCCACATTCAAGGTGGGTCCTCCTCAATAATCCACTCTGAAAACCCTCACACGCACACTCCAAAGTGTGCCTCACCAGTCTCCTAGGAGACGCTAATCCAGTCAAGTTGACAATTAAGTTAACCCATCACACCTCGTGTGAGCCCAGAGCCGGCGTTGGGGACCATGCTCCATCACCCAGAGGTGACTCCTGCACACCTGTGGTACCAGGGATGACGCTGCCTGAACTTCATGCTTATTTCAACACAAGCTAAACTCTGGATGTTTCAACAAAGAGCTCCATGTTTTATTTATTACCAACTGATTCAGAAAATGCAAGTATCTGGCCTGGGCCTGCCAAGGGGCTGGCTTTAGCCTTACAACCAGAAGAGAAGGTTAAAATTGTTGGGATCTGCACACCTTCCCTTCATTTAGGAACACACATGGCTGTCTGGATTCAAGGCACCTGGATTTTTCTGTCATTGCTGCTAGAGGTACTTCTGGGTGTCGGAATCATCAAATGGAATGCGGAATATAAGAAGGCTAGATTCGGTTGGGTGGGATGTTTGAGTGGCTGCTGGGAGTGTGAAATGCCAGTGGACAGTGGAGTGATGATGTCCACTTTGATATCTGGATGCTCTGACAAAAATAAGAGTAAGTGGGCACCCGCAGTGGCAGAATCAACTGCGTTTCAGTTTTGGAGGCTGGACATCTGAGACCAAGGATGGGGCAGGGCTTGTCCCTCTGGATGGCGGTGAATGTGAGTGTGCTGAGGACCTTTCTCCCAGCTGCTGGTGGCTGTCAACCTGTGGGATCCTCTAGCACCTAGAGGCTCAGCTCAGTCCTGTCTCTACAGTCAAGTTTCTCCCTATGTATGTGGACTCTGGGTGCAAATGTCCCTCTTTTACAAGGATACATTTATATTGCATTAAAGGTTGGCCTCCCTCGGGGAAGGTCCTGCTTATCCCTGCCCGTTTTCATGAGTGGTCAGGGCTCTTGGTTGAGACGGTAGAGTCTGAGGTTGGAGTTCAATGCCCTTCATTCTGAGCTTTCTCAGAGTCTTTCTTGTAATTCTGGGGAAGCACATGTGTAATTAAACAGAGCCGTCCTTGGGTTTCAGATCAGTTTTGAAGTGTGCCCCTGGCAAAGGTCTCTTCCTTCCTGAGAGATGGAGGAGGTAATAATTAGAAGCCAGAGACAGCAATCCTTAGCATCCCTTACCAGTGTTTGTAAAGATGATCCAATATTCATCTGAACCCAGCTCTGCTCCCTGTGAGACCAGAGGAATGCCAGGGTTACATGCCATCTGTTGACAAAACCCAGGAACTCTCTGGGTGTCCCTTCGGTGGCACTGAGAGTTCAGTGAGTTCCAAACACAGTAGCCAATAGACAGTCCTAGTAAAAGGCAGCAGTGGGCTGGAAAACCTTCATCCTTATTTTCAAGTCAATGTTAAAACACTCCAGGTGCAAGGCCAGCTCCACATCCCTCTGAAGGTCATTGCTCATTCATTAGTCATTCAACAAACATTTGCTGAGCAGCTGCTGAGTGTCAGGCCACTCCACCTCCACACAGCATCCTTTCAGTCATCAGCAGTGCATCTGAGACATTGGCTGGAGGTATTCTTTCTTATAATGACTTGAGATCAGAGATGTTTTCCCCTTGACCTTTCCAGCCATTCATACTCTCTCTGAAAGTCTACTGAAATACTTCAGAAATAAGTTTTGGTTGTTCCTTGTTGTATCTGTAATGTATTCCCACTCATGAGTGTCAGAGTCAATGGCAAATCTGTAACATGCTCAAATGCACACTGGGCACAGCCGGTGAGGCTCTCAGCTTTGGAGTAGGGGGTCAGTGTGCTTTTCCTATAAAGGGGCACAAAGATGGATCACAAGTAGTCTAGGCTTTGGCTGCCAATGATCACTGTTGTGACTATTCAACTTTGCCTTTAAGGCTGGAAAGCAACCACAGACAACATGGGAACAAACAGATAGGCCTGGCTATCTTTTCACCAAAGCAGGGTGCCAGTTATCTTGGGACTGGGGGGGGGGGCTATGTTAGAGAACTCAGGCATGGGTTTTAGGATGATAGCCCATCCCACTAAGACACGTTTCCAAATTCTGTTTCATGGTGCAATTGTAACTTTTCTTGTTGTTATGACAAAGTACCTAGCAGAAAGAACTTAAAGGAGGAAGGATTTAATTTGCCCAGGGCTTCCAAGGATTTGGTACATCAGGGTGGAAGGGGCATGGTCAAGCAGCACCCATTATGGTGGCCAGGAGATGGAGGGAAGAGGATGCAAGTACTCAGCTGGCTTTCTCCTTTTCACCCTTTTATTTCATCTAGTTACTGGCCCATGGGATGGTGCCACCCACATTCAAGGTAAGTATTCCCTCCTCTGTCATTCCTGGCCACACACCTTCACAGACAGAGCTATGTGCCTCTTCAGTCTCCCAGGGGCTTCGAAATCCAGCCAAGTTGACAACAAAGATTCCCTTCATCCATGGCTTAACTCTGCATGACCAGACAGACTCCTGCCTTCCTCCCCTCCTCATTTTCCAACACACTCCCCGTTACATGACAAGCTTCTACCACCTGCTCCTCTTTTCTGCTCCCTGGTCACACCAAGTGCTCACCTCCTTCAGGATCTCCGCAAAGCTGCCCTTTCTATCTCCTTCCTCCCAAGGTCTTTTCACTTTCTTCAATGCTTACAAAATGGCCAAGGGGCTTATCTCACCTTTACCATAATGAGAGGTACAGACATTAACCCATTTTCCAGATGTGTAAGTTACTCTTAAGTCACTCTTACAAACAATCCAAGCGCTTTCCTGGATGTCTCTCTATCCTTCATGTCCATGGCCCATCAGTTAACAAGTTTGGCTAGATTTGCCTACATGATTCTTGTCAATTCAACCTTTCCTGTTTCTTAAATTGAACTCTCATTTATTACCAGGATTACAACAAGGGTACGTTTACAGGACTCTTTGTCCAAGACTTGGACCCTTCTTATCCTTTACCTACCTATTCCTCTGTTTATCCAATTCACTAATCTATATATTTATTCCCCAACCTATCACTGAATCAATATACAGATAAACTACTCCATCCATCACCCACCCATCCACTCATCCATCCACTCATGTACCCCCATCTATCAATCCATCCATCCATCCATCCATCCATCCATCCATCCATCCATCCATCTGTGCTATCTACTTTGTACAAGGTAGAGTAAGAAATCTAAAAAGAGAAAGAAAAGAACAGAAAACAGAACGTACTCCCTCCCTCAGATATTCCATTCTAATTTGGAAGAAAGGCTAAGTGAACGACCCCTCAAACACATATCTATTACAGACTGTGCTAAATGCTCTAATAGAAAAGTAGGTCAAAAGATGGCTCAGTGGGTAAAGGCCTCCAAGACCTGAGTTTGATCCCTGAAACCCACATGATAGAAGGAGAGAACTGACTCCTGAAAGTCGTCTTCTGATCTTCACATGTGTGCCTTGGCACAGTCACACATGCACACACACACACAGAGTACATAAATATAAATTTAAAAAAAATTTAAAGATCAAGTAGAAGTGGTCCTGAGGAAGCAACACTGCATTTAAAGTCAGATCCAAGATGCCCCATAAACTTACCAGCACAGACAGAAGAACAGAAGTGTGAACAAGAGGACCAGCCAAAGCTGCTTTCTCTAGCCGGTGCAGGTGGCTGGGGTGGAGGTTCTAACTCACTGAGCCCTGGAGAGCAAGGGGTGAGAATGGAAGGGGAAGCTGGAGATGAAGCATAAGCCCAGAGGTATGTGAGGGTACAGACTCACCCAGGAGCAGAGGACTGACTTTTGTTGGCTGTAGGCAAAGTGTAGCAATGCATCCAAGGGAGACCAAAGGAGAAAGCTCTGGATGTAGCATGGAGAGTCATTTGGAGGGAGAGGGTGGGTGAGGGAGAGGGAACATGTGGGAGAGGGTGCATGTGGGAGAGGGTGGGTAGACACAGCAGCCTGGTGTGAGGAGATGAGTTAGGAAAGTACAATGACAGGCACAGGGGATGCTGGGCCTTGGCCAGGGAAGCTGCTAGGTGAGCTATCCCAGCTGAGAACTGACTTTTTCAGTCTCCTCACACACAAGCCTGAGCCAGCCAGCCTCAGTCACCTGGGTTCCCCAGAAGGGCCTAATACAACCAATGATGAGGACTGTAATAATGAGTGGTACCAAACCACTATCTATCTCCGTGTACTTTGTATACACCACTTCACTTAAGAGAACCTGCAAGGAGAATGCTGTCACTAGCCCCATCTCATAGATGGCAAGACTGAGGCACGACAAGGCTTAGCCAGCATGTCCAAGCTGCCATAGCTAGCTAGTCCCTGGTGGAACTGGCATTCAGATCCAGGATCCCAAGGTTGACAAATTGCAGGGGCATTTCTTCCATCCTATGTTCCTTAAAGTTTCTGCCCAACACACTTAGAGCCAAGAGGGCTCCAGTGTAGACCCCCTCCCCCAAGAAACTTCACAGGATTCCAGATGCATAAATAAGTCTGGAGGCTGAGCTCCCCTAAGCTGTTGGAGTCTTTATTGCTCTACAAATGCATTCTTAATCAGCCACTGGGGTCCTTCCCATAGAGTCTTTTAAATTACAGTTAAATTCCTTGATAGCATTCCATGTACCTAATACTGCATTTCTCCTGTTCACAGTCATAAACAAGCAAGGGAGGGGGCCTAGATAACCAGGTTAATTGTCCTTTGAGATCTAAGCTTTCAAAGCACAGGCAACTGTGCCTCTAAATTCTCTGGGTCCCCTGCTGCAAATGCTAATAAAGTTCAGAAACAAACAGTGCTGTCTAGCCAGCATCAGCGCTCCCTCATGCCTGGCTGGTGGCCCTGGCTTCACTGAGCCTTCAGGTCACCTTGCAGGAGCCGTAGATCCTAGGAGCTTTCCTGGGAGTGGGTGGGGAGCAAGGGACTTATTGGGGACCTAGAGGGGCTGACGGCTTCCTGTGGCGGCTCCTCCTACCTTCCAGGTTATAACAAGATTGACCTCAGAGAGTATGATGGGGGTGGGCAGGTAAACTCATGCAAATTCTCTTCTCAGACTGCCACAACCTTAAAGATAAAGTTCCTCTTAAAGCAAGAGTCTGCACAATACAGCCTTGGGCCAAATCCTGCCAGCATGTTTCATAAACAATTATCTATTAGGGCACAACCAAGCTGGATCATTTACATACACAGTTGAGAAGTTAAGGTGGAGATGCTGGGTCCTGCAAAGCCTGAAATATTCATTAGCAGGCCTTGTGCAGACGGTCTGCCCAGTACTCAGCAAAGGCTCCCTACGAACCTGTGGACGAACTGCCAGGGCAGTGCGAACATCAGCATCTGTCAAATGGGAGAAGGGAAAATCCCACTGCCCTGTCTAGGGAGGCTTAGGAAAGGCAACACATACTTGCAGAAAGCCTAACCATGAAAACATGACACGATATATAAAATGCAGAAGCCTCATCACAACCATTTTCAGGTGTGTAATTCACGAGTGTTAAGTACATTCAGTGTCGTATAATCAATTTCCAGAACTTGTTCATCTAGCAAACATGAAATCTATAACCACAAAAACAATGACAGCAACCAAAACCTCCCAGGGCTAGTAGGTACTGCGCTTGCTGCTCCCCTGGAGACAGGAGCCAAAATAACTTTTCCTCTCTGAAATTGTTTCTGCCAGGCATCTTGGTCACATCAACATGAAAGTAACTATCACAGAGTCATGAGAGAATTAGACCTGAGGTTTGAAGCCATCCACGCCAGGCAACAAAGTGGTTTTTCTCTCCGGTACTCAGAAAGACATTATGTTTATCTTGGAGTGAAGGGAGAAAGCAAAGTTTTAAAAACAAAGTAAGAACTGCAGAGGTGACTAAGTAGGTAACACCACTTAGCATAAGGACCCAAGTTCAAATCCTCAGAACTCATGTGAAAAAGTCAGGCATGGTTGTGCATAACCCCAGCAACGCTGGGGGACAGACAGGAAGATTGCTGGGTTTGCGGTGTGTCAGCCCAGTCACAGGTTTAGTGAGAGACCCTATCTCAAGGGACTAAGGTGGCACGTGATAGAGCAGGACACCTGGTGTCCTCCTCTGACCTCTGTGAGTGCACTCACACAAGCATATGTATACACACACACACACACACACACACACACACACACACACACACAATGGAAGAAGAGGAATTCTGCCATCTCTCAGTTGTCCTTTTCCACCACCTTCTCACTTTGGTGGCTGGAAAGGTCCCTTGGGACAGGCTGTTGGCAGCCTCCCAGTTACTCAGACAGGTTTCTCAGTGGAAGCTTGCCACTTGGAGGTGAGCTATTAATTTGCGCCTTGTGGCTCAGCCTCACTCTTGATTTAGGGCAACATAAACTCTCCTCAAAATTGGGAAGAATAAATTAGTTTACTAATTTCACCATTAAGAGTTGATCAGCAGGACACAATTCCCACCATCCCGCTATCAATCACCATTTCTGTGTTTGTCTCCTGTTCTGCTTTTACTACGGGCTTCTATACACATCAATTTGCCCCAATGCTCTTCCTACATATGTTTTAAATTACTTTATCATTGTATAAATTTCACAGCCATTAAGAGGCTCTAATACTGGAGTGGCTGACATGGTGTTAAAAATTGAATTCAATTCCACGGGGTAATAAATTGTGACCTAAATCCAATCTCTCATGGGTGACTGAAGGATACAATGAAAAATTATTGCTTTGTCATTTTTATGCTAACACAAATATACCAGGCATCCAGAAAGTGGCAGGGACATGGGGCAACCGCTGCACCCAAAGCGATGAACTGACTTTGAAGATCAGTCCTGGGGGGCTCTCTCAGAACCTGTCTCTGCTACTTGTGAACGGTGTGACTTTTGTCAGGTTTTCTCCCTCTCTGTGCCTTAATTTCCTTAACTACGGAGTTAGCAGAAGGAATCAATGAGTTTACATAGATGACTTGCTAAGATTCATAATTAGTCATCCCGAGGTGACAACTAAGGGAGACCAAAGTTATGAACCCCTTGTCCACAATGTTTGGGACAAGAAGGGCTTCAAATTTCAGATATTAAAAAGAATTACATGTATGTAATAAGATGTCTCAGGGACATTGTCAGCTGTGTCCTCATCTCACCCAGTGATGTCAGACCAGGGCCTGCAGCCTGCCAGTGCTGGGTGAATGAGATCTGGCTGCTGATATGGGAAGGTAGAGGCCGGGGCAGAGACGTATACACATACATATACATAGAGTAATATATATAGTATATATAATGTATATGGCGTGGAGGTCCTGTTCTTCATGGGCCATGTGCAGTCTGAACACAACTGCTGACGGAGCTATAGAATCAGGTCCACCTGCCACTCCTTCCCTTACACTCTCTACTTCTTCCCAATATTTTCCCTCCCCCTTCACCAAAGCCCCTAATGTCTATTATCCATGCTGCTGACATATTAAGCATGGCACATTCCTCATTCCACAGGCTCCTCGTAGGGTCCATCCCAAGAGGAAGCCCCCACATCATGGTCCAGCAACTGAGACTCCTTGCATATGATCAGCATCACACTGGCCTCCTGGCTCTGCCCAGTCCCTCCCAGCTTCATCCATATCACCTCCCTTTCAGATGAGAGTTTTCTTATTTATATGACAATGACCAGTTTCCCCTTCTAGAACCACTTTCTCTGTTTTGCCTACTGTTCTTCCCCAGTACTAAAACCAGCGCTTGATACATGGTAACCTCTCAATAAGTAGTGAGTCAATCAGTGAACTCTGTATGTCCATCTGGGGGACCTAATATTTTTGGCAAGTGCTTCCAAAAAGAGATCAAATCTACTTCCTAAGACTGCCTCTCCACTGACATCTGAGACACTCCCAGTCTAACCCACAGTAGGTCTCTCTGACTCACTTGAGCATGGCAGGTGGCTACTACCCTGCATCTCTTTCTTTTTGTGGCCCATTCAGTATGGGAGCCACACTGAATCGTGAGCAATGTGATGTCTCGCTCATTCACATCACCATGCTCAGCACCCTGTGTGGTGTAGTGTGGGGCAGCTGCTAGTCAAAGGCTGGATAGGGAATGGCCTTCTAAAAGACTCATGAGTTGAATGCTTAGTCTACAACTCAGTGTTCAAAGGTGGGGATTTCTGAAGTGACTGGCTCAGGAGGGCTCTTATATAATCAATGGATCAATTCATTCATGAATATACCATTTAATGGCATTATTGGGCTATGACAGAAACCAGAAGTTAGGGCCTAGTTGGAGGAAGTAGGCCACTAGGGGCATACTTTGTCCCCATCCCTCCCTCTTTGTCTTTGCTTTCTGGTTGCTATGATGTGAGCAGCTCTGCTCTATGACACACGGCCTGTCACAACGGTCTGCGTCACCCCAGCCCCAAATCAACAGAGTCAAATGGTTATGGACTAAAACCAAGGAAACTATGAGCCAACAAACATTTCCTGCTTTAAATGTTGCTCAGTTTTTTGGTCACCGCAACAAGAAGTGGCTAGTACATTGTGCCCTGCATTCTCTGATTTAGTAAAATAGATTGTATTTAAGTGTGCTGGGGGAACAATGCTCATGTTCAAGATGAGTTCCCACAGGCATCCTCAGGCCTCCTGCATTCTCTGAGTCTGAAAAAGCAAGAGGATATGATGTCAGGGTTTCATTCCCTTATCGCTGAACCACTCAATAAGCAACAGGTACTTAGTGAGCATTGAAGCCCGTGCCAGGTGCTAGGAGAATCATCAACTCTGCTTCAATTTTTTAAAAAAGAAGCTTGCCAACTGCACAACCCAAATTACTAGTAATCTCAAATTGCTGGTGACATTCCTGACAGGAGAGCCCCTATGCTAATGTCTCCATGGTTACTCAGAGGAGGGAGAGATGCTGTACTATGGGGCGAGGTGGCCAAGGGAGAGGACACAGGCACCCATGAGCTCTAGGGTGGTAAGACATCTAGGCCCACACTGCCTCCCAGCTATGTTAGAGCCTTATCCTTTTCTGAAATCCCCTTGTAGCCTTGAACAAAAGGGAAGTGGATTAGTCAGGCTCTCTCTGCAGAACTGCTCGAGGCAGAGGTCTACAAATGCAGTGAGAAGCCTGATCCCACGCCTGGTCTATAGAGTCATTGTGAGCACAAGAGACGAGCAAGAAATACTCCATCTAACCGTGATCCTCTTGTTGAGCATATCCTTGGTTTGGAAAGTGCTTATGCATGCAGGAAATTTCTAGAAGACATGACCACAACTAGGAAAGGCTCTCTTCTCGTTCGCTTGCTTGGCTGGTCTCTTCATCTTTCTGTGTAAACTTTCCAGCTTTGTTTCCAGGTGTGGCAGTGAAGGGACAAACACACTCTCATCACCACTTGGAAAGGGACTGGCAGCACGGGGGGGAGGGGGGGACATGGGAGGGAAGCAGAGGACCGCTTTTTAATGGCAGCTGGCTTTCCTTACAAGTTTAACAGCCAAATGCCTTAGGAAGAAGAGGCCAAGCTGAAATGGCCTTGGGGGACACCTCCAGATGGGAGTCCCTGGGACTATTGGCCACAGATCCTTGGGACATGACATGGTGGGTGTGCCGATTCATCTTGATTGTCCTCTTGATTGAACTGAGAAAGACCTAGGAGATCAGTGATGCACAGCCTGGGTGTGTCTATGAGGATGTTTCCAGAAATAATTGAGACTGTGGGTAGCAATTCCATAAGCAGTGGACCAAGACAGATTAAAAAGGGAAGAAGCCTGCTAGGTCAGACCCTTTCTCACTGCTTCCTGGCTGCCATGCTGTGAGCTGCTCTGTTCTGCCATGCCCTCTCCCACAATAGACTGAAACCTCTGAAACCATGAGGAAAAAAAAACCCAAACCCTTACTCTTTCAAATTTTTCCTCTCAGGTATTTGTCAGTGATGAAAAGTCTGACTAATAGACTAAGACTTCATAAAGTCTCCTAGAAGGTCCAACTGGAGTGGTCTTGGTGTCCAAAAGGACCCTAAAAGCCCAGATGCCCAACTGGTGACCACCACCATCTCATCTCTCTTAGCCAATCTCAGCAGCATATTGCAACATGTGTCCCGCCTCTGCCTGCTGCTTTCCCTCACCATCTCCTCCCTGAGAGCCCGGCAAGAAACTCTCCAGGAGTTCCTGACTCCAGGCCCTGTCTGCAGCTAAAGCAGGTTCCAAGTGACATGATAAGGCAATCTTATTTTCCATTTTTTTAGTATTTTATTATTTTTATTTTATGTGTATGGGTGTATTACCTGCATGTATGTAAGTATACCTGTGTCATGCATTACCCATGGAGGTCAGAAGAAGGCATGAGATCCCACAGAACTGGAGTTACGGACAGTTGTTAACTGCCATGTACATGCTGGTAACGGAACCCCAGTCTTCTGCAAGACTGGTCAGTGCTCTTAACTGCTGAGCCATCTCTCTCTAGGCCCCATTTTTGAGGCACTTCCACACTCTTTATCATGATGACTGCACCCTTCTGTGCAGTGTACAAGGTTCCATCTCACCACATCCTCACTAACACCTGCTGTCTGTTGTTGCTGTTACTGTTATGATTACTTGAGACAAGCTCTTGCTATGTTAACTCTGGCTATCCTGGAACTTGCAATATAGACTGGGTTGACCTTGAATTTTCGTTGATCATTCTGCCTCTGCCTACCAGGGGCTAGGATTACAGGTATGTGTTACCATGCACAGCTTGCCATTATTGTTACTCTTTGTGTGTGCATACACATATTTGTGCAGGTGAGCGTGCATGTGTGTGAATGCATATGTGATGACCAGATGACCTAGTGGTTATCACACACACTGGGTCATCTTGCAAGGCCTCAACCTTCCTTTTAAAAAATTCATTTATTTACTTTTATTTTGTGTATGAGTGTTTTGCCTGCATATATGTACACCACATGTACACAAGGCCCACCATGGCTAGAAGAGGGCACTGGATCTCCCTGGAATTGGATTTACAGGTGGTTGTTAGCTGCCATGTGGGTGCTGGGAACTGAACCCAGGTCCTCAGCATGAACAGCCAGTGCTCTTAACTGCTGAGGAGTCTCTTCAACCCCCCAACAGGGTCTCTCACTGGACCTGGAGCTCCAGCTAGCCAAGCAGACACTGGCATCTTCATTTGCATTTTTCCATTATGCTGGGCTGTCAGGCAGAATTTCTAAAAGCCTCTACTTGTGTTGTGTCTTCCCCTTTCTATCCTTGGAGCATGGGGAGGTAGAGGAGACTCCCCTCCCCCCGCTGTGCCACCTGTAGCTCTCTCTGTGGGGACAGCCTCCCTCCACCCCTCTGTGCAGCTATGACCCTCAGGCCTCCTGCAAAGGCTAATGTAGAGCTAGTTTGTTGTGTCCACGCAGTTCCTTTCCTATTAGAACCTCTCTGACAATCTTCACCCCTAGTTCTTGAGTGTTCCCCTGTCACATGCAAGTGCCGGCAGCCCTATAGTGATTTGGTTTCCTCACCTGACAAAATGGACAGGAATTCCCATGTGACCTCTTCACAGATCACCAGCGTCTGCATGGGGCCACCAAACACAGGACTGGGATTTCAGCCCAGGTGGACTGAGATCTTTGGTTATAGAAACATTTATTTTCCAGTTCAGGCTGTCCTTGACCTTTGTTCTCACAGAATTGTACTTCATAAACACAGAGAACCTGGGGCTATGGGTTATGGTTTTGGGGGTGGGACATGGGAGAACTGGGGGTATAAGGGTTAGGGTTAGGGTTAGGGTTAGGGTTAGGGCTAGGGCTAGGGTTAGGAAAACAAAACAAAACATAGGAAACCTAAGCTGGTTTTACAGACCAAGGGAGGGGATGGGTGGTTCATGCAACTCTGTGTGTATGTATGCATGTGTACATGTTTGTGCATGTGTGCATTTGTATGTAGCTTGGAGGCTGCATTGAGCTCAGAGCTTGCTAAATGGTTGGAGACAAGTTCCTCTAAGGCCATTCCTGAGGACAGGCAGGACAGAGCCTTCCCACAATCCCCTCAGGACCTTCCTCTGCATGTCCCTTGGTGGACAGCCCACAGCGCTTTGATGAACATCCTGCAGCTCCCTTGGGGGATAGCCCATAGGTGACTGGTGTCCCAGAATGGAATGACACCTGGGTTTCTTTTCCTCTCTTTCCAAATTGCTCTCCACAGGAGGCAGAGAGCAAATGAGACACATTAGAAGGACATGAAAGCCTCTAGAGAAAGCAAACCACCTCCTGAGCTTCCTGCCTTTCCTAAGGCCTGAGTGCAGATGGGGCAGAGAAGACTGGCTGGAGGAGCAGCAGGTACAAAGCCTTTCACAAGTGTCAACATAGAAAATCTATTTCCTTTCCTCCAATCCTGTCCAGAGCGCCCCAAGGGTCTGGCTCTTTAACCCATGTTCAACTTCTGGCTACAGTGGCTAAGGTCTGGTGAGGCCTAGTATGTCTGTGTGTGAGGAGGCACATGTGCCCTATATCTCTGGATGCCATAAACTGTCCTCTACTCCATTTCCATTTCCTCCTTTCACAGGAAATAAAAGGACCACTGGGCTGAAGCTCAAATCCCTCCTGAGCAGAGGGAATTCCGGGTGTCATGGTTTCCAGAAAGGGAACACAGTCTCCCTGTGGGGTGTAATTACATCCCCGCTTTCTGCAGAAGAATAGTTTATGGCTTAAATGCTATTAATTGTAAGCCATTCTGTTCCACGGGAAGTTGTTCATTGATAACTACCCAATTAGGGTTATTTTACAATTAGTCTATTCACAGTAAATTTATTGCAAAAGGGGAGGCTGTGGCACAGGAAATTAAAGCGTAGCTGGGGCTGGGTGTGCAATGTCTCTTAAATGCAAATAGTATTAACCAGCTCAGAGGTCCCCGGAGAGCATGCCACCTGGGCCAAGGTAGAGACAGCCAGCCCCTCAGGGCATCCCCAGAGAATACCACACCGCAAAACCAACTCAGAGACATCTTCACATGGCTAGAGGCATGGAACCCTTTGCATGTGTTGGTGAATTTTCAGTTTTCTTCTTGTGGATAATTGTGGAGCAGGTTGCATGGCAAGTATCCATGTAATGTATATTACTGGTGAGCATTGCTGAACTGTGTCTCACCAGCCCTCTGAGAGAAATGTGATCATGCTCACCTTCCCTGTCTTGTGAAGGAACAAAAGCACAGAGAGGTCAAGCAACTTGGGCCAAGCCTCACAGCCCGTGCAAAAGAAATCTGAGACCGGAATCCAGCATTCTGGCCCAGCACCCATGCTCCATGTGTCTGGCATCGTCAATTTTGTTGTTCCCTGAATGTCATCCTCACTTCACCCTTCCAGCTATACCAAGGAGCAGGAGGCACGGCCCACAAGCTGCAAGACTTCTTTGGGACTTGTACAACTTGAACTAAAGTAAAATCTTTTGCCTCCTGAAGACAGACAGACTTTTGGGAGGAGGGGCAGGCTCTGCAACCTGAATTCCAGTATCAGCTCTACTAGCTACTAGCTATATATCTCTAGCCAAGCCCTAAACCTCTTTGAGCCTCAATTGTCCTGTCTGCAAAATGGATTCATAATAGCTTTACAAACTCACCGTGCTGAGACAAGTCCATCCCACTCCTCTACTTTCCTCATTCACTGCAGTGTTTAATAAATTAAACAAGGCAGTCAACATGTTAGCATAAAGTAGGCTTTACTCTTGAAGGCTTTGCCTAACTATAGACAAATGAAAGTCTTCAGAGCACATTTAAGGTCGACCAGACTCAGCTAGGACATTTGTAGGCCAGATGTATTAAACACGGTTTTGATTTAGAAGCATTTCCACCTTAAAATGGATGGATGGCACTGCAAGCCTATCACAAGCTGGGGAGAGTGAATAGACTGCCGATATTTACTCGAAGTCAATAAAGTGTGCCAGTGGCCTATGTTTGCAAATAAGTTTCAGCAGAACGTACTCAGGTTTGTGTTTTTGCTCCCGCAGCAGGCTCCAGCCGTTGCATTTACTACCCGTCCTTCATGGAGCAAGTGTATGAGCCCTGTACCTGGCAGGGACCCATATTATTTGGTTCAGACTTCCAAGGAGTCCCCTGCCTGGCACTGGCCAAGAACAGTCCTTGGAAACATTGCATTTCACCTAATTATTGCTGCACTCTAAGTGCCAAGCCCAATCAAGAATGCAGACAGAAACCACCTGGACCACACGGGGGAGGGGGAAAGGAAGATTTTTCCTTTTAAATCTCTCTATTGAACAGGGACAGTTCCACAGATACTCACTGGCTGCTAAAAATTCAAAAAGAGATGAAACTTAGAGGGAATGTGTGAAGGGCGTTGTGCTGGTGTCCCCTTCCCACCTCTTTGAACACTAAGTGTATGGAGTCACCACCAGTCAGATGATACCCTAGGGGCAAACGGAGACTCACACAATTGTCTCTTAGGATCCACAGTGAGGGGTTAGAGGGTATGGGAGTGTTAGATGTAATCCCCATAATATCAAAACCAACAGTGTCCAAAGTTCATATGAAATGGTGTGGTATTTGCATGTAACCCAGACACATCCTCCTGTACTCTTCCAATTATCTCTGCTTTTCCCCATAGTACAAGCTGACCTGGCTTAGAACTTGCTATACAGACAAGGCCAGCCTTGATCTCACAGAGATCCACCTGCCTCTACCTCTGGGTGCTGGGATTTAAGGCATGTGCCACCACACCCAGCTTGCTAATCACCTCTGAATGACTTGTAATTCCTTATGTAATATCAGCGCTCTACAAATAGTAGTTATACTGCACTATTTAGGGAGTAAATAACAAGGAAAAAAAAAGCCTAGGTTTAACACAGACTGATTTTTTTTTTCTGCATCCTGAGCCCAGGACAGGTATAAACTTGACCTCGCATGTTTGCAGAAGTCGTATCATAATGTCAAAGCTGCATATCTTTCTTACAGGCAATGGGTTAAAGTACTCACAAAATGTAATGTGATTTTGTAACACTTTCCTTATAGCAGACTGTAAGAGTTTGCCGAGTCCTCAGACAAATCAGATGTCTCCATCAGGGTTTGAGAAGCAGGGCAGCTGTTCTCAGAGGGCCTTTGAAGGCAGCAAGACGGGGCCAAGGGCAGGAGAAAGTGACTTACCCTCCAGGGGGCAGAACCGAGCCACCTTCTCGGGCATCAGCAGCCCCAGCTTGTGACGACAGTATGTCTCCCCGATCTCCTGACGACAATGCTTGGATTTTGCTCGAGTGAGGGCTGAGATGGCCTCCTTGCCAGAGATGTCACATTTAGGAGGCTGGTCAGACTTGGTCTCGGGGGACCCACCACCACCACTCTTCCTATGGGCATGCCTGGAGGCATCCTTTCCTCGGCTGCTGTTGCCTGCAGCTCTGTCCCTGGGAGGCGGCACCTCCTTGGGGCCTTTCCCCAGGACTGACTGTCCCTGGCCTTTGTCCTGGGAGTCCAGCTTTCGCTGCAAACGCTCCTTCTGCCTGCTGGGGGTCTTCTTTGCCAGCTCTGGTGGGTGCTTCTGCTTCTGGGTCCTGGGGGCAAAGTTGCTGTTGTCAACATTCTCAAAGTCTTTGGGGACAGAGTTCTCGTTGTTGCTGTCGGTTCGAACTTTTTCTTTGGGCCTATGAGAGAAGTAGCCATCCTGCAGAAGAAGAGAAAGAAATACAGGAGAAAACTGTCAGTGAGCTATTTGGTAAGCAGACTAGCTCCCAGACGGCAGGGCCGGCAGGCTGAGAAGTCTGACCAACTTAGACATTCTTTTGTTATTGGCTTAAACTGGAAAGACTTTCTACCTGGACCTCAGTTTCCCTCTCTGCTCTGCATGAGACACTAAGGCTTTTTCAAGCTCTCTGTGTGGTGCTGTGACTGAGTCTCAATGCTTCCAGCCCAGCCCATTTCTGCACTTCGCCATCGCAGCTTTTGCTCCAGCTTCCTGTACAAATCCCAGCAGAAAGCGTTGCGACAAAAGGGCTGGAACCAACATGATGACGTTATAAAGGAGGAAATATGGGCTGATATTACATACATTCCGTTGCCTTTAAGGTGCCCCTCTATCAATGCCAATAAAAGAAATTACACTTGAAGTGTTGTCAACTTCATGGGCAGGCAGTACAGCATGCCTTTTAACACTTTTTATTTTATTTTTAACATGAGTACAGCCCATGCCATATAAACTGGCAATGTGTCCTGAGATGCAGATCTGTGACTTTCCTTTTTTTTCCTTTAGTGCTGGGACTCAGCCCAAGGCCTCACACATCCTGGGCTGAGTTACACCCCCAGCCCTCTTTGCATTTTTATTTTGAGACAGGGTCTCTCTAAGTTGGCCAGGCTGGCTTTGAATTTCCTCTGCAGCTGGTTTTCCTAGCTAATTCGTGATAGCAGAAGCAGGCACTGCCATCAGCCCAACATGGTGTGATTAATGTAACCATCTACTCAAGAGACACTGTTAGGGGTAGGGTCAGGGTTAGGATTCAGCCCCATGAGATCACAGAGTTAAGGGTGGCCTCCCAGTGGCCTTCTGCCTGCCTTAGATGCTACTCGGCTATTTGAGGACATTAAAATATTCCAGTGTAAGAGAGAAGGAAAATAGTCTACCTTTTGGAAGGAAATGCTCATGGGTACTCAACAGCTTCTTGAAAAGTCAAAGTGCTCTACCACTGAGTTACACCCCCAGCCCTCTTTGCATTTTTATTTTGAGACAGGGTCTCTCTAAGTTGGCCAGGCTGGCTTTGAATTTCCTCTGCAGCTGGTTTTCCTAGCTAATTCGTGATAGCAGAAGCAGGCACTGCCATCAGCCCAACATGGTGTGATTAATGTAACCATCTACTCAAGAGACACTGTTAGGGGTAGGGTCAGGGTTAGGATTCAGCCCCATGAGATCACAGAGTTAAGGGTGGCCTCCCAGTGGCCTTCTGCCTGCCTTAGATGCTACTCGGCTATTTGAGGACATTAAAATATTCCAGTGTAAGAGAGAAGGAAAATAGTCTACCTTTTGGAAGGAAATGCTCATGGGTACTCAACAGCTTCTTGAAAAGTCAGTAGGAGGCACAGCAAGGCGACAGTGGAAGCCTGAGAATTCCCATCACTCAGACTCAGTTCACTGTCCCTCTGTTTGTTCTTTTTTTTTTTTTTTTTTTTTTTTTTTTTTTTTTTTCGCTGTGTGACATCTCAAATCTCCACCCTGCTTTGTCCGGCCTCTATG
>NW_008331824.1:1045256-1081795 GCF_000622305.1 Nannospalax galili
GATCCACCTGCCTCTGCCTCCCAAGTGCTGGGATTAAAGGCATGCGCCACCATGCCCAGCTCTGTTTGTTCTTTTTAAAAATTATATTACTGTGAGATTAAACTTTTAACAATATTAGTTAAAATTGTGTGTGTGTGTGTATGTGTGCACAAGTTCACATGTGTGTGAGGGCCGGGGTTGACATTGGGTGCCTGCCTCATTCACTCCTCACCTTATGTTTTGAAACAGAATCTGTTACTGAACCTGGTACTTTCCAGTTCAACTAGCCTGGCTGGACAGTGAGCTCCAGGGGTCCTCCTGTCTCTGCCTCCTCAGCACTGGGATTACACCCAGGCCGTGGACAGAAAAAGATGGGGCTTACTGGCATCCAGCCTAGCTGAGAAAACGTGAGTCCCAGGTTCAGGAAGAGACCCTGCCTTAAGAGAACAGACTGAGAGTGAGAAAGGACACCCAACACCCTCGTCTGGCCTCCATGTGCGTATAGAGAAATGCACAAATGCTTGCACACACATGCACATCCACTCACAGAGACACACAGACGTAAAAAAAATCTTTAAAAATCATTATGCCTTAGTTCACTCTTCCCCAACCAGTGTCCAGTAGGAGGCACATTAGTTGAATTCTCCACTATGACTGTCTGTGTCTCATTTGTACTTAACCAATCCAACACTCCCACCCCCATTCAACCTTGGGCCTGTTTAGAGCCAATTTCAATCAGGTAGAAAGATGCTGAATACAATGTGGCTGTGAGAGCCAGGCAGGTTATGTGATCCCGGCTGCCTTTCCAGACACACCTGGGTCTTTTTCTACCTTTCTCTTGGTTTCTCATGTTCAAACTTTTAGGTCAACTGAATCCTAGTTCCTGGGTCCTGTTCCTCAGTGGGCAGGTAGATGCACTTTAAATAATCAATTTAGGGATTAAATATTTGCTTTTATTGTTTGTGGAATGAGCACTGGGTAAGCAGGGGAAAGGACTTGTCTCACTTTAGCGACAATCTAATTTTCTCATCTATAATAGGACAGGTCCCACATGGGAGTTACTAAACACTGTCTGAGTTAGTCATTAATCAATATGATTGACTAGTAAAGTTCTGCCATTTCAGCTCATTAAACAGCAATCTGATGGCATTTAAGAGACCAGGGATGGATGCTCTGAAGGTCACTGGTGGTCTCCACCATATCCTTGAACCACTCTCTAGCAGGGTGTTGAGGTCAGAGGTCATGAGTCAGGAGAAGAGAGTTGATTCCTTCTTCATCCATCCTGAGCTCATCAAGCAGACACAGACTTCCCGCCCCCTCTTTGTAGGGGTATCCAGAGGATTAATGGTGATGCCCATCACTTGCGGACTGAAGTGATACATAGACCCCAGTGCCATTCAAAAGGCTTAAGAGACATATACCGGGGCTGAGGAGATAGTTCTGTAGATAAAGTGTTTGCTGCTTAAGCATGAGGATCTGAATTTGGATCCCCAGCACCTTTATAAAAGCCAGCCCCAAGGGTAGATGTCTTACCTCAGTAGTGGGGAGGGGAATCAGAAACAGGCAGATCCTTGGGGCTCTCTGGCCAGACACAACAGTAAGCTACAGTTTCAGTGAGAGATCCTGGCTCAAAAGGTAAGATGGCGAGCATTGAGGAAGACACCTGACATTGACCTCTGGCCTCCACATGCACCCAAAACAAACAACAAAAAGAAACACACATCTGTTAGGATGAAGGTAAAGAGGTGGGGAAGTTAAGAGGTGGACAGACATCCACATACCCAGAAAGTGGAGGAGCCCAGATTTGAACTCAGATTGTCTAGGTCCATCTGCCAAACCTGCCAACTTTATGCCATGTGTCAGCAGCCAATAATGGATGTTGGCTGAGGAGGTGGTTCAGCTGATAAAGTGCTTGTCTTGAAAGTATGAGGACCTGAGTGTGAGCCCTAGAAGCAACACAAAAGTCTGGGCAAGGTGGCACCTGCTTGTATTCGCAGTGATGGCACGATGGGAAGCAGAGGCAGGCAGATCAATGGAGATCACAGGACAGCTTATTTGGCGTACTTAGTGAAGTTCTGGGCCAATAAGAGACCTCATTTCAAACAAAAGGCATAAGGTATCTGAGGAGAAACACTCAAGGCTATCCTTTGACCTCTCTATACACGCACACATACACATCTGCACCTCCTTTGAACACACACAGACACAGACACAGACAGACATGCACACGTACACACACACACACACACACACACTGCACACATACACATCTGCACCTCCTTTGAACACACACAGACACAGACAGACATGCACACGTACACACACACACACACACACACACACACACACACTTTGAGACAGGACCTTCTTAAGTTGTTCAGGTTGGCTCTGAACTTTTTCTTTCCTTTGGTCTTCTTAACACAGGCTCTCCTTGTAGCCCTAGCTGGCCTGGAACTCCCAAATAGGCCAGCCTGGCTTAGATATACCTGCCTCTGCCTCCTGCATGCTGTGATTAAATGCATGTACCACCGCCATGCCCGGGTGGCTCTGAACTTTCGATCCTCTTGCCTCAGCCTCCTGAGTAGCTGGGATGACAGGCCCATGTCAGCAAGTTCATTGAGGATTCACTCATCTTCCCTGTGTGCCTAGTCTCTGGATTGATATCTCACTTATCCTTGCAATAGATGCACAGAGAGGAAACAGAAACCTGGAGCTAGAGAAAATGGGCTGCTGAAGGAGACTTTGTTATAGACAATTTATATGCCAACAAACCCTTCCATTCTTGACTGGACCCTAGTCCTGGGCTTTCTCTTCATTCGGGCCTCAACACTAGCCTTCAGACACTGGAACATTCCATGAACACAGTTTCCATCTGCTCAGTGCTCCCTATCTAAGATAGTCTCAGTCCCCTTCAAGTACCAGTCTGAGCAAACCCAAGGCTAGCTGAACCCGCTGGCACAGGCCTGATCCCAGCTACTTGGGAAGCTGACACAGGAAGAGTGCAGGTTTAAGGTTTGCCTGGGATACACAGTGAGTTCAAAACCAACCTGTACAATTTACTGAGGTCCTGCTTCAAAATTTCTTTAAATGCAGAAAGGACTGGGGCTGGGGACATATCTTAACACAGGAGAGACTCTGAGCGTGTAGAAACCACGGGTCCATCCTGGGCACCATAAATAAGAAAACTCAAGGCTGCTTCACTGTAGTGATTGGAATGAGCAATGACCTCCATAAGCTCATGCATTTGGACACTTGGTTCCCAGTTGGTGTTTGGGAGGTCTTGGAATCTTTAGAAGGTGTAGTCATCCTGGAGGAAGTGTGTCCCTGGGGGCGGGCTTTAGGAGACCGTAGCCTGGCTCCACTTCCAGTTCCCTCTCTCAGCTTCCTGTTTGTGGCCGAAGATGTGAGCCCTCAGCTTTCTGGCCCTGCCATGGTGCCTGCCACTTGCTGCCAGGCCTTTCTGCCACGATGGATTCTCATCCTCTGGAACTGTAGGCCAAAATAAACTCTTCTTTTTTCCTTAAATTGCTTTTGGTCATGATGTTTTATCACAGCACAGTAAAGCAACTAATACATAGACCCACCTGGAAGAACAGTGTTGCTTATTCCAGCCTGTGCAGGAAGGTCAGCCCTGGCCCCATCTTAAGGACAGTGGGAGTTTAGCTTCCCTGAGCACCAACTAGGAATATCAGGGGAGCGCGGCATGGGCCACTCCTCCCGTTTTCCTGTATTTGGAACTGTTCACTTCCATGACTACCCTGAGACTTGGTGATTCTGCTTCTGACTCCTTCACCCTCCCTTCAAAAGTCATAGGCACCACTGAACACATCAGTTGAGTTCATTCCTGAGGGATCCTTTCCCCCAGTGCAATAGTCACCACTGATAAGATGTTCAATGGCCAGTCCGACCGTGTCTGGCTCTCTTCCTGTGTGATGCTGCCCCAGGTTATGCAGCCTGGACCTCGACCATCCAGAGCAGGTTTCCAGGGCCTGAAGGTATAGATCACAGAGGAGCTCACCAGAGCCTAGCACCTGCCTTCTCCCACTCCCTCCTTCCCAAGCTCAGTACAGTACAGTTGGAAGAAGATGTGAACTCACATTTTCTGGCTTTTTCATGTCACAAAGGTGACAGAAAGGCACACACAGAAAGGAAGAGAGAAGAGGCCCAGGAGAGGACGGAGGAAATTCAAGGGAAATGGGAGCCCAGGGAGGCAGGGCATACAAGCCATTCCTTGCTTCCCTGGGCTTCTACTCAAGCTCTGACCTTAAAATGACTCCTTCAACCCTTCCAGTCTTCCCTCCCCATTTCAAGTTCCCTTTCCTGCCCTTCCTTATTTTAAGATCTCATCATGTAGCCCAGGTTGGCCTCCAACGCACAATCTTCCTGGTTCAGCCTTCCAAATACTGATATGATAGGTGTGGGCCACCATGCCTGACTCCCAGAATGCTTTGTTAAAAAGCCCAAACAGAGGGAAGGGGGACATGGCTCAGTCATTAAAATCTTGTCACAGGAATGTAAGGACCTGAGTTTGAATTACCAGCAACCACTAGAAACCCAGGTGAAGTGTATGTATTTGCAATCCCAGTGCTGGAAGGTGGAGACAGATGTATCCCTACAGCTTAGGTTGGGGGTTGGGGGGACAGACTCAAAAAGTAAGGTGGAGAGCAATAATGGAAGATATCTAACATTGGTCTCTGGCGCGTGCACGTGCGCGCACACACACACACAAACACACATGGGGGTGCTCATATATACAGATAGAGAATCAGTAATTATCATGAGCTGAGGGACTAGAAGATGGGGGTCAGAGGACACAAAATAACAGCTATGTAAGAAGAACAAGTCTAGACCCCTGATGTGTAACATGGGACTAATAAAAACCGACTGCAGTGGAGACTTTCACGAAATCAACAGATTTTTGCTGCTCTTACCACAGGAAGGTCACTGTGTGAGACAATGCTGTTGAGCTCTCACGCTGCCATCCGTGTGCATTTTGTGACATGGTGCAAACATCAACTTGTACAGTACAGTTCATTACAAAACCAGCAAATAAGTGAATGAATCTTGAAAGGTAGGTGTGGGTCAGCAGACGTGACGGTCACCTATCTGTTCATGAAGTCCTCCCGGAACACATGGGCATCTTATCTGCTAACGCTTGTGCTGACTATGGGGTTTTCCTGGCATTAGAATGGAGTTGGGGATTGTGACAACAGAAAACACTGGGTCCCCCAAAGCCAAGATCTGCCCTTCTGCAGAAAAACAGGCATGATTTACAATGCAAAAACAGAAGCCTAGAAAACCCAGCTCAAGGTCCCTGGGAGACAGGTAGGAACAAGTGAGAAAGTCAGACGGCAGAGACCAGGAAGGCTGGACTGTCAGCCCCAAGGACACAGGGTAAGCAAGAAGTGCCGCCTAGACACCATGGTGGCCCTGTCCACTCAGGAATGAAATTCTGCACAGAGGTGCTCTGATGGAGAGGCCTCAAAACTGCTTTGGAGTGTCTTTATGGTAGCCTCGTCTTATACTTCATTTGAAGGTACATTACACCGGGCCACAATGAAACAGCCTTTCCTGAGTTTCCAAGCAATCACAGAGGTCTGAATGGCAGAGGTAGGCTGGGAGGAAGAGGGTGGTTGAAGAAAAGGTTAACCAAGAGGAGAGAGAGGGTAAAAGACTGAAGACACAGAGAGGGAAAGTAACAGGTCCCACATCACACAGCATGGCTAGAAAATCTGCAGTCCACACCCATGGCTATTCAAAAGGAACTCAGTTGAGTGCCCTGCACGTTTCCAAAATGACCTTTAGGAGGTGACACCACCTCTGCTGAAGATTCTGGAAGAAAGCAATCTTTAGTGAACTGATCTTTAAGTAGACAGGATCAAGAAGCAGAGGTTAACTTGAAGAGTACCTGATTGACTCCTTCTGCCTCCATTTCCTTCTTATCCCTGAGCCAGGCACAAATCTCAACATGCCATTTGTCCCCTGTGGTCATCTTTCCCTGGGGACCTTCCTCTGCCTCTCTAACTTCAACTCCCTGGATGTCTGCTTAGTTCCAGCCTTCACCCTCCGCCACAAACTCCTACCCGGGTCCCCCTGGGACAGGCACTTAAGGAGACAAATGTGTCTCCAGCGGATGAAAGACATCCTGTTCTGCAACTCATCTTTTGCCTCTGAGGCCCCTCCCTCTCCCCTGCCACAAGTGGGTGATGAATGGAGAGCTGGCCAGCTCATTACCACAGCCTCTGAGGACGTGGCAACACTCATGGGATCGGCAGCATCAAGAAGGAAAGACTCCTGTAAATGAATAAAGAGAAGCATGCATGTGTGCATGTATGCACACACAGACATATGTACATAGATACATATACATACACACATATATACATATATGCTCCCACATTCCCCCCACATATACACATATACAAACACAATACACACATGCATATATACATACACATTCATACACAAATACCCCTCCCACATACACACATGCATACCATGTACACACATACTACACACATGCTTGCACACATACATCCCCACTCCACTACACACACACACATACACACACACACACACACACACACACACACACACAAAGCATATATACACACACAAACTCAATGAAGTTATGTCATCTGAAAGCCCAGACCATTTGGTCTGGGGAGAGGGAAAAAGCTCTTAATATTGCTGGCCATGTGACTTCAGAGCTAAGCCTTCCCAGACACTGTCATAAATTATTTTTACTATGTGGAGGTACAAATGAATATGCCACCCTCACCCCCTAAATCTCCTTTATGAGCCTCTATTTGCCTTGGCCCACCAGCCAGAGTCAGGGACTTTCAAAAGCTTTCATTGGCTGGATTCCCACAGAAGGCTGCAGTCTCCCAAGCCGCTCCCTTCACAAGGCAGGCGCCTGGTTGGTGCTTCCTGCTTATACCTGGTCTTGGCCTGTGTCCATCTGAAGACATGGAATTACAATGACCACCACATCCACTGTCCAAGCTTTTGGAAAGTGAAATTTGGATTGGGAACTGAGGAGGGCATGACTGTGGAACCAGACACACCCCTCTAGGTGGCACAGATCACCAGACCTGCCAGTATCCACCCCTCAGGGAGGAGGTGGGACCCTCATCATAACTGTGTGTGAGGAGAGGCTGCTCACTACCTGAAGAAGCAGTGTGGGAGACTGTCCGTCTCTCAAGCTGCCTGGGCCAGGAGGAGGCCATGCAAAACCAGTGACTGAGACACACTAGAAGATCCATGAGACACTACTCAACAAAGTCACTCTAAAGCATGCCTTAGAGCCACTCTGCTGGGTTTAGACCCCCTCATTTGCCACTTCCCAGCAGGGTGATGCTGGGAAAGTTCCTTAACTTCACTGAGCCTTGCTTTTCACTCTTAAACTCCAGAGGATTGATGAGGAGACAGGTTGGCTCAGCCCAAGTAACACTGTAGAAGAGAGAAGAGCATCAACAAAGGGTGGCCATTAAACACCCTCCCACAGTGACACCCCCCATGAGTTCATGACCAGGAACTTCCTGAGTGGCAAAGCAAGAGAGTTACAACCTCAGGCACCAGGGATGTGTCTGGGACTAAGACAGGTGGTTGTCTGTTTGTGTGGTATTTATACTCTTCAAAGATGAGGCAGAAAACTGAGTCTCTGGCAGTTATATGGAAGGCTCAGCAGCTGAGGCTTAACGGTGTTCCCTCAGCAGGGTTAGGAGCCCTAGAGTTGGGAACCTAGAGACTAATGGGACTGGGACAGAGGCTGCCTGCCTGGGAGGCAGGTGGAAGAAGCCGTTTCTGACTCTTGCTGTGTGGTATTTATACTCTTCAAAGATGAGGCAGAAAACTGAGTCTCTGGCAGTTATATGGAAGGCTCAGCAGCTGAGGCTTAACGGTGTTCCCTCAGCAGGGTTAGGAGCCCTAGAGTTGGGAACCTAGAGACTAATGGGACTGGGACAGAGGCTGCCTGCCTGGGAGGCAGGTGGAAGAAGCCGTTTCTGACTCTTGCCTGTCCCTGGGGCTTGCAGGATGTGTGCCTTGTGTGTTGCAGAAGGGAGGATGGCTCACAGTTGGGAAAACCTTTTGTCTTTTTTTTTTTTGGTCTTTTTTTGAGACAGGATCTCCCTGTAGCCCCAGCTGTCCTGGAACTCACTACGTAGACCAGGCTGGCCTTGAACTTCTGTCTTCTTTTTGCTTTTATTTCTTGTGGCAGGTATGCACGCATGTGCAGATGTGTTTGCTGTGTGGGCACATGAGGAGTTCAGAGGTTCAGCACCTTCCTCCATCCTTCTCCACCTTATATATATTTTTTGAGATAGGATAGCTCACTGAGCTTAGAACTCACTGGTTTGGCTAGACTGGCCAGCCAGTGAACCCTCAGATCTGCTTGCCTCTACCCTCTGGTGCTGGGGTCACAGGTGTGCACCACCATACTTGGGTCTTAAGTGGGTGCTGGGGATCTGAACTCAGGTCCTCGTGTTTGTATGGTAAGAACTTCCCCCATGGAACCGTCTCCCCAGTACCCATGATGGTCTTTTCTTCTATGGCCCACTGTATCTCGAAGACTGAAGTCTTGCTGGTATCAGAAGACAATGGATGCTCCTTTTAGCCTCACAGACACAGCAGAGGTGGCTTTGACAGTCCTGATGGGTCACAGTTGTTCATGGCACTTCCCATGAGTTGGAGGAGCAAGTTGCCATCTCCCTGTTCCTTTCAGTATTTTATTACCAGCTCCACCCTGGCTCTCTCTCCTCTTGATTTCTGTTCTTTTTAATTATTTGCCCTCGAATTTTTTTTTTTTTTTTAGCTCATCTCTCACTGAACTGGAAGCTCACTGATTTGGCCCAGCTGGCTGGCCAGGGAGCCCAGGGATCTGCCTCTTTCCACCTCCACAGTGCTGGGATTACAGGTATGTGTCCCTATGCCCAGCTTTTTATGTGAACGCTAGGGATCGGAACTAGCCTTCTTTCCAGCCACTTCCTCTCAACCATTCTGTATTCAGATGCATGGCACAGAAGAAACCAATAGCATTTAACCCCCTGGCTCTCAATCATGCCTGTCCATTGGCCTCACCAGGAGCTTGACAAACCTCTAATGCCAGGGATACTCATTTAGTGGGCCCGCTACAGCCTGAGATTTGAGATTGATAAAGCTCCCAACAGACTTCAGTAGGTATCAAGGGGTGAATACCCCCTATGCAGGCACTCTCACAGCTTGGGGTCAGCTGCGAAACCCAGTGCACAGCTCAGACACCAGTGCAAAGGAGGCCTGGCCTGAGCCTTCCTGCTGGACAGTGGAGGATGGAGCTGGCAGAGGAGGCAGCACTGGTGCTTCCTAATGAGTTCCCTCTTTCCTTGGCTCACATTTTCCCTGGTGAGTCAAGGTTAATAGTCTGCTCTAGTCTGTATCTTAAATACCAGCCGCCAAAGACCCATGCAATGGAGACTAGGGTGCATCCTGGAGAACTATAGGGAGGAGTGGAACCTTTAGATGTGAGGCCTGGACAGAGGAAGTACTATCATTAAGGGTGTTCCCTTGAAGGGGATATTAGGACCCCAGACTCCTCCTCTGGGCCTTTTTACTTCCTGACTGTTATGAAGTGAAAAGACCTCCTCTGCCTCATGCTCCCACTGTGATGTGACGTACTATGTGTCCAAGCAACCATGAGCTGACACCTCTGGAACAGTGAGCCAAAATAAACCTTCAGGTATGCCCAACCTTCTGACAACTGCAATACAACAATGTTGTCATCTGCAAAGTTCACACTTGGGAAGCCCACTATAGAGTGACCAGAAAAACAACAGCCAAAAAATTCTCCCAGTGTTTTCAGTAGATTCACAACCTGAGCTGAGCTGCATTGCTACTATCCTGCAGGCTATGGGCTATACACATTTTTTTTAAAGTTAATTGTATTGGGTATTTTGTCACAGTAACAGAAAGCAGACTAACACAGAACCACCCTCAGCTTCCCTAAATTGTCTAGGTTGTCAGTGAGCCTCATACTCCTCTCAGGAAGACATGCGATGGGTTGGTCTCTCTGATTTCTTATCCTGTGTATGCATGAGGCCACTACAGGTCTGTAGGCTATAGCCAGAATTGTGGAACGAGAAAGAAGAATGACACCCCCCCCATTTCCCTGAATGGGACCAGGTGAGAACACCCCCCCATTTCCCTGTATGGGACCAGGAGAGAACACCCCCCCCCATTTCCCTGTATGGGACCAGGTGAGAACACTCACTACACCCCACATTTCCCTGAATGGGACCAGGTGAGAACACCCCCCCCATTTCCCTGTATGGGACCAGGTGAGAACACTCACTACACCCCACTCCTCTCCCCTGCCAAACCAGGGTCTGTTGTCCTGGCCAGAGATCTCCAAATGGCTCCCCTTCCAACTCCCAAAAGAAGGGAAGGGCTAAGAATGCCCTTGTAGTATGCTGTGAGCTCTACTGAGCACTCTGTGTGAACAAACTTGCTTAAAGATCACAGAGTCCATGATGTATCCTGCCAGCATCAGCCAAATTTCATGGATAAAGAGGGAGCTGAGGACATGCTCAGCAGGTAAATAAAGTGCTTATCTTGCAAGCATGAGGACCTGGGTTTGATCTCCAGAACACATGTAAAAAGAGCCTGATGTGGTGGTACATACTTGCAATCCCAGTGCTGGGAAAGCAGAGATGGGAGGATTTCTGGCACTCACTGGCCAGCCAGCCTAGCCTATTTAAAGAGTTTCAGTCCAGTGAGAGACCCTGTTTAAGATGAAGGAGGGATGCACCTATGGAATGACAGTTGAGGCTGTCCTCTGGCCGCCACACTTATATGCACACACACGAATGTGCACCTACATGCACACTTACACATAAATGTACCCATATACACATGAACCTGCAAACACACCAACATGAATATGTATACATACATGCACACCCATGAACACATACACACATGCAAACACAAATACATATGAACACATACACACACACACACACACACACACAAAGAAACAGAGACACAGAGGTCAAATGATTGACACAAGGCCTTCATGCTGGACCAGCAAGCTAGCTCGCTGGGTAAAGGTACTTGCTGATGAATCTGACAACCTGTGTTTGATCCTGGGGACCCATATGGTGGAAGGAGAGATCTGACTCCTGCAAGTTGTTCTGTAAGTTGTTCTCTGGCCTCCACATACACAGTGTGGCACACGTGCCCTCCACAAATAAGTAAATAAGTATGATAATTTTTGAAGACCCTCTCTACCTTTCACCCCAGCCACCATACTCCCACTCCATTTCCAGGGGTCAGGAGCTGAAAGGTGTGTTATGATAACTGCTCTTAAGATGCAGCTGTGCTGGGAAGCCAGGGGACAGGGGAGAGACAGGGAAAACATTTTTAGAAATAATTTCTGACAGGCGACCAGACACATTAAAATAACAACATTTGGTTTGTCTTGCTAGCTGGAGGCAAAACTTGGCTCAGGTGGGAGCAGAGGCTGCAGGCTACATGGAGAGAAGGCAGGCTTGCCCTGCACTGGCCCAGTTCTCTGAAGGACACTGCCACCATTAAATGGCACACTGGCACCCCCAGCTTGGCTAGGAGGAGTATGGGGAGGAGGGTTAAGTCTCTAAGGTATAAATGGAAAAGGGAGAACTTCCGAGGGGCTGGGTGACTGTGCTATATAAGGAGCCGAATGAGCCTTTATAACGATGTGGGAAATGAGCCAGGCAGGTGTATTGGGCCACACCTATGATCCCAGCTACTAAGGAGGCTAGGCAAGAGGATCTCAAGGTCAAGCCTAGCCTGGACTATGTAGCAAGATCCTTCTCAATACAAAATAAAGAGGGCTGGGGGTGTGGTTCAGTGGTAGAGCACTTGCCTAGCATATACAAGTCCCTGGGTTCAAATCCCCCTCAAAAAATGAAGGAAAAATGATACTAGGGTATACACTAGGACCAGGAGACACGTGTTCTTACCAAAAGAGAGCCATTGCTGGTGTATACTTACTCACTGAATACCACCCAGATGAAGGTGACATTCCTCTGTCATCTTCACAAGGGTCCCTAGAAGCTCCCACTACTCCTGCTAACCCCATTGAACATACAAGGAAACTGAGGTGTGGAAAGATAACTGACTTTCCCATACCACACAGCTAGTGTGCAGTGTCAGTTCCAGGGACTGTGGCCTCCAAACTCTCAGTCCTGCTTGGGGGCCCCACTTTCCCCAAACACCGAAGAGGGGTCCCATCGCCCTGTTGACTGGAGGGAAACAAGGGGCGCCGCCTGGCCTTGTCTGGAGGGAGAAAGGAGTTGCCCTGCAAAGGCGCAAGCTGGCATGTCTAGAGGCAAAGCCTGGCCAGCAGGAGCAGATGGAGCCTGGACAGCAGATGTTAATGCTCTTTGCTGTTTCCATATGCTTTTCTGTTTAGCTGTAATAAGTGAATTGTTCTTTAATATCTGTCAGGAGCTTACCATCTGATGGCCAGTGCTGCCACTGCCACTCAGAAAGACACAGAGGAAAGCTGGCAGGGCCATCTCTTCACATTTCAGGAAGAAGAGCAGTCAAGAAAGGTGCCAAGTTCAGCATGCCCCAGTTCAGCATGCCCCAGGCCTGTGCACACACACACACACACACACACACACCTGCATGTGTGCACATGCATACACAAACGCAGGCATGCATGGACACACACACACAAACACATACACACATCTGCTCACACAGGTGCACAATACACATACAAACCTGCAATGTACGTATTTGTATGCACACATACATATATACACTGGCACACATATGCACACATGAAAATGTGTGCTGGTTAGTTTTGTCAACTTGATGCCATCTAGAATCATCTTGGAAGAGTGTCTCAATGAGAGAGTGTCTGTGGGGAATTATCTTAATTAAGTTAATTGAAATTGGAAGATGAAGCCCAGTCTGGGAGGCATCATTCCCTAGGCAGGGGTCCTGAGTTGTGTTAGAGTGGAGAGAGCCAGCGAAGCCCCAGAAGCAGGCATGCATTTACATCTCTCTGCTCTTGATGGTGGATGTGATGTGATGTGACTGTCCTAAGTGCTGCCTTGACCTCCTTGCTGTGATGGACTGCAGCCAGGAACTGAGAGGTAAAATAAACCCATTCTCCCCTAAATCACTTTTGTCAGGGTGCTTTATCATAGCGACAGAAATGAAAAGAATAGAAACACACACACACACACACACACACACACACACGCATGCACGCACATGCACGCACACACACACAATTCACGCACATGCATGCACACAATGTCCTCCCCTGCCATTCCATCAGCTCTCACTTTTACATTCCAGAACCTTCACAAGCCTGTGGCAGCCATCCTTTCTCCTTGGCAACAAGAATGAAGTGGATTAAGTTTAGTCTCTGAGAATGTGAGAAATTACCATGATTTCCGGGGATGGGGGTCGGGGTAAAATGGAGCCAGCGGAGCACTAGCATGCATGCATAAATTCATTGTTGTCTGCTCTTGACTAGATGTTATATGACCAGTTCTCCCAAGCTCCTGTCACTGTGACTTCCTTGCCATGATGGGTCTGTAACCTGGAATTTGGAGCCAAATAAACTCTCTCCAGTAAAAAAAATTAAGTGGAGTTGTACATTTTGCCTTGGGAACAAAAGGGGAAAAAAATCCAATCTCAAAAGACAGAAATGGCTCCAATCGCTCCGCCCCCTTGATCGCGAAGGCAGCCACGGCTCCTCTCTTAACCAGAGCAAGAGGGGGATGCACCCTCTGTCTCAGGGGAGGTGTTCCACAGAGCTGCAGTAGTCCCAGAGCCAGTTCCAGTAAGTAGCTCTCACTTCCTCCAACAGCTACTGTGCATTGGAGTACTTATCCTAGCTGTGTTCGAGCACTCTCTAAGTGACACATATCACTCTAGGTGCTGAGCAGTGGGTAAAAGACTTGGCCCTGCTGGGGCTTAATATCACGGAACAACTAATAGCTGGAAGATGTGCCCTGATCTGTGGCTCAGCTGGGGAGGAGGCAGGGATGGTGTTTGGCTCGAGGCTGGCTTTGGGCTGGAGTCTGATGGTGAGAAAATGCATTGTAGAAGGCACCAGACACGGGGACCAGTAAAAACCCGGCATGTAGAAGTGAGCCAGGGTGAGTAGGCTAGGATAGAGCAGGGCTGCAGAGGAGCAGGGCAGGAACAGGAGGGGAGCCCTCTTGCTGGGGTGTGGCTTTCACTTATCAGACCCTTTACATTTCTCAAATACCTCACAAATGATTTCTGTCACAAATGAACTTAGGGTACTGGTACTATTTTCATTTTCATTTCATAGATAGGGAAATGGATGTTCAAAGAGTTTATGAATTCAAACACATCCAACACCACCTAGTCAAGAGCATTGTTCACTTGTGTTTCAGATTTGTGAGAACTATCAAACAAACAAAAACAAGAAGAAAAATGGATTCTCCTTGCCCTCGGTCTGAGGACTAGAATATAGATTAAATTCAGGCTCCTACTGATTCTATTGTGCAGAGAACATCCTGAATGACTCTCTATAGAAGTACTGTACCCACTAGAAAGTTTAAGACTTGAGATTCCAACCCAGGCCTTAATGGATCTGGGGTTTGGTTACACAGGCGTCTTGTCATCTACTCTGCCACCCCCTTCTTTTTCTTAACTCACTTTTCAATCCCCCCAATCGAAGGATGCTCTGCTAATAGCCCTCCCATAAACTCAAATGGGAAGAAGCTCAGTAGACAGATTTTTCCAGACCAAGCACCGCTCACTCCCAGAGACTAGGGACATGTCTCCAGTCTTGGGGACGCTGGGATTGCAGAAGAGTGCCCTACACAGAGGAGAGGCAGCTGTCCAAGCCTTGCAGCCTGCTGCCGGGACTGGGTGGCCTTTTCTCCCCACCCCAATCAGGCAGCCACTTTGCACAGTGACCTTCGCTGGCCCTCACTGTCAGCCTACAATTTAGGCATCTTGAGGACTCCACTCCAGGCTGCTCCAGCTGGGCCTGTTCTGCCAGGAGCCCCCAGGGCCACCTGACTCAGCTCCTGTGTACCTTTGCATTTAAGGGCCCATTGTGCTAAGCTCCTGGGGATAGAAAGCAAGGATTCTTTGCTGTGTTCCTAAGGAAGATGACAAGGAAGAAGGGGAAAGAAGGGGGAGGAGGAAGAGAAGGAGGTAGAGAAGGAAGAGGAGAAGGAGGAGAAGGAGGAGGAGGAGGAGGAGGAAGAGGAATCTTGCTTGTTGGGACAAGATTGAAAGTCACCACAGCCTACACGGACTTTCTCCTCACTGCTCTTCTGCTGACTGTGGTAAGACTTAACCACCAACTCCACTCCTACTTCTCCCTTTCACTGGGGCTATTCCTCTGGGCTCCTTAGCTCAATTCTTCTAAATCTGTTCGAGGAAGAGGGAGAGGAGGAGGAAGAGGAGGAGGATGGAGAGGAGGAGGAGGAAGAAGAGGAAGAGGTAAAGGAGGAGGGGGAGGAGGGGGAGGGGAGGAAGGAGAGACAGACAGACAGACAGAAACAGACTAAGAGCGAACATCTGGAGAGTATAAAGACTGGTCGTTCCAGTCATACCAGACTGGGCTGTAGCGGAAATGCTAATTCTAAGTGCTCACATTGCCAATCATGTCATGAAGACCAAAGGGGAAGGAGCGTGTTTGTGTTACAGTCACTATATTAAGCAATGCAACTTAAACGAGGGCCCTGAAATCACTATCTGTTCTGTTCCCAACATAAGGATAGAGCAGAGAAGCCCCAAGATAAACCAACAGCTGAGAAAATGCTGGAGAGCAACCCCAGGCATCAGGCATCCTGTGGGCAGGAATCGCAGCATCTGGGGTCTCAGCACCCGCTGCACGCCAGGTGATGCTCCTGGGGTTTGTCTTACAATGAGTAGAGCAGATGGACTGTGCCGATGGGCTCCGAGCCAAGGCCTGTGCTGTTCCCACCCTGGGCACTGAGCCTTCGCAGCACCTCCTGACCAGAGGTACAGCCCAGTTCCTTGAATTTGGGATGCAGCTGCTCATGCAATTCACTTTGTTCAAAGGGGACAGCAGAAAGGCCCCAGCTCGTCAAAAGTGTGGCTTCTCACCCTCAGGGCCTCTGTGGGTGCTATGTGGACACACCCAGGTTGTGTGTCCTCTGGAGGAGAGACCCAGCATCCCCAATGAGATTCACTTATAGCAGACTGATGAAAGGTAGCTGATTCCCAGACACAGGAGTCCACCCTGGATCAGAAGACCCTCCACTGGGACCAAAAGAACCGTTGGGCCAGCCTGAAGACTCAGGAGCAAAGCAGATGACAAAAATCTCTCACTGCACCAGCATGGTTGCTAACAGCCATCTGTAACTCCAGCTCCAGGGAATCCCAACATCCTCTTCTGACCTCTGTGGGCATTGCACAACATGGGTACACTTACATACATGCAGGCAACATACTCACACACCTTAAATAAATAAATAAAATATTTTTAAAATGAAATTAAGACTTGGAGACACAGTTGGTGGTGTAAGGCCATGCAGATGATAAGGAATAGAACAGGAATTCTGAATCAAGGTCAGTTTGTAGCCGTTTGTAACACACAGACTCAACATATTTGCTGTAAAGGGCCAGTTAAGAAAGATTTTAGCCTTTAATCCCAACTCTCAGGAGGCAGAGGCAGGTGGATCTCTGTGAGATGGAGGCCACCCTGTTCACATCATGACTTCCAGGTGGGCTGGGGCTAGGGAAATCCTGTCAATAAACAAACAACGCCCCCCCCCAAAAAAACAAAAAAGAAAACATTTTAGTTGCTATAAATATACAGTCTCTGTTGTAACTGCTCAACAGTACATTGTAGAGTCAAAGCAATCCTGAGCCATATGTAAATGAGCAAATGCGCTGTTCCAATAAAACTTTATAAAAGCCAGCCCAGGGCCAGCTGGGACTATGAGCAGCCACTGCTACTTACTCTAAACTAGGCCTTTAACTAACTCTTCCACTCCTGACTCGGCCTCACCCCCCAAAATTTCACAAGATCCTCAGTACACAAGTCTATAAAACAGGTATGCACGTCAAATGTTTACTGATAATACATTATAAGGAAATTTAGTGTGAAACAGCTAGTTGGTGTACATGTAATTTCATCATTTGTTAAAGATAAAAACAAATTTGCACACTAATGAGATGGTTGTGCTTATTGATTTTTACATAAGGAATGACATCTTGGTTGAATATCAACTGCAAACCACAGAGCATGCTCAATATCTTTCAGAGATGATGGAGATTTTGACATTATAATCATCAATACTAAGAATGCCACTTTGCATAAATACCTAGTCCAAAACCACAATGTTTGATCTGCTCCAACCCCAAGTTTTGTTCTGTGTGAGAAGCAACCCTTCCTTCTCTCCCTGCTACTCAGGGGCCACACAGAGCTGCTGCATGTGGTCCTGCTCACTTCTACATCACTTTGGGGGTTTTTCTGGGGAAGGACTGAGCATTTTTATAGAGCAAGTCAAATCTCCGTAACTCCAGAGGTGAAACTGTTGACTTTGAATGTTCTGGATAAGAGTGGTTTATGCACCTACCATCACGGTGAGGATGCTGGCTCTTGTGTGCTGAGCACAGTCATCATCATCAAGTCTTAAAATTCACATCCTTGGGGAATTCAGAGAGGAATCAGCCTCACATTGGGAAAACATATCAGTCAAAATGATTTCTGCAAGCGACACATATCTGTGAGGCTGGGGCACCAAGCCCCCCCACACACACATTGGGGGAACAAAGCCTGCAAGTTTGAAGTCAGTTGTCACATGTCATGGGTGTCATAATGTGGAGTATAGAAATGGTAGAGGATAATTGAAGGGTTCTACAAGGAAACTCTAGAGAAAGGAAAAGTGAGATAATGGGGAAGAAAAGAGGACTGACTGCTCAGGGAGGTGGCTTACAGCCTGCCTGGAGCATCTTCTTCCTCTTCCTCCTCCTCCCCCCCTTCTTCCTCTTTTTCCTTTCTTTTCATCTTTTTTTTGAGACAGGGTCTCATGTAGCTCAGGCTGTCCTGGAACTTTCTATATTCAAGGATGACTTTGAACTTCTGATCCTCTTGCCTCTACCTCCTAAGTGCTGGAATTATAAATGTGCACCACCTCACACCCCAGGTTTTATGAGATCCTGGGGATGGAACCCAAGGCTTCTGAATTCTCAGCATGCACTCTACCAATTGAGCTACATCCCCAGCCTGAGCCCAGCTTTGTTTGTTTGTTTGCTTGTTTGTTTGTTTTGAGACAGGGTCTCCCTGTAGTCCAGCTGGCCTGGTACTCATTATATAGACCAGGCTGGCCAGGATCTCACAGAGATCTTCCTACCTCTGCCTCCAAAATGCTGGGATTAACCTGGCAAGCTCAGCTCTTAAACCATGGGTCACAATCCCAGGTGAGCAGTATAATGGAAAGTGAGGTATATGAAAAATGTGATAGTAAAAGGTTTCAGAATGTATACTGGCCAATCGTTAATTCAAAGTAAATACATAATGAATCCCAGATGTTTCCAGAGGTGCTCACTTGTTATATCTTGCAATGCAGCCTCGGTTCTGAGAGCATGAACACACTGTCATACCACACGACGCCAAGGAACACCGCCTGAGAACACCTCAGCTCAGATTCTGGATCATTGTGTGAAGTGTTTGAGCCGATGTGCACTAAGATTTCTGCTCTATTTAGAGACATGATGGTCTCATCACAAAATGTTAATATTTTCTGACCATCGTTCTCAGTGTATAAATACCAAATGAACATAACTCTGTTTTACGTTGTGTCAGAATGCTGGTTTTCTAATTGCTGTTTCAGTTGACTTGAGTTTCATTTAAAAAATCATTAAATGAATTTGGAGCTGGGATTAGGACAGAGTTTCCAGACACTTCTGAAATGGCCCTAAACCTTTGAAGGATACAGATCTCATTCAGCAAGTGAAGGGTGCGTGTGTGTGTGTGTGTGTGTGTGTGTGTGTGTGTCTGTCTGTCTGTCTGTCTGTCTGTGTGTGAGTCTGTATGTGTGAATGTGTGTCTGTGTGTGCAGTGTGGACCAGGGGTTGAAGTTGAGATGTATTCAATTGCTTCTCCACCTCATTATCTTTCGAGAGTGCGTACGCATTTAGTTTTACTGTAACAAAGCAACTTGTACACTTTTCACATTTAAAACTGAGCATCATCTTCTTTCCTTTCCAGTGAAAACAAAAAAATTAAAAATAAACAAAATTACAATAGAGAATATCAATTCCAAATAGAATCCTGCAGGTTCTGTTGATTCTCCCCCTGAGTGGCAGGGCTCAGGGCACCATGAGGAGAGAAATTTTTCTTCAAAGTGTCATCTTGGGCTGGAGAGATGGCTCAGCAGTTAAGTGCACTGACTGCTCTTGCAGAGGACCCAGGTTCAATTCCCAGCACCCACATGGCGGCTACGAACCATCCTTAACTCCAGTTCCAGGGGAGTCCAAAGCCTTCTTCTGACCTCTGCAGCACTACACAACACAGGTGCACTCACATACATGCAGACAATATACTAATACACATAAAATAAAAATAATCAATAAAATGTTTTTTTTAAAGTGTCATCTTAAACTGCAAGGATGTCCATTAAACATCACAATTAACAGGTCAAAGGAGAAACCATATTGTCAAAATGCCCATTTAACCCACCCAAACATCTCAGACCCACACTTTGCTGACCTTCTATACCCATTTTTTTTCACTGTTTTTCTTTTTATTAAACAAGAGAGTAGACAGGTACATGTTGGAAAATGCTAACTGCCCATATTCACATAGACATACAGCGTCATCTCTGAGTCCAATATACAGAGAAAGGAGGGGAAAAGCTGGAATTCTATGCACTACTACACAGGGGCCCAGCACCCCAGCTTGCAGCAGAGCCAAGGGAAACTGAAGCTTACCAATTCAGCTAGACCTACTGACTAGGAAGCTCAGGAGAGCCTCCTGTCTTCACCTCCCCAGTGCTGGGGTCACAGAAGCACACCACTGCATCCAGCTTCTATGTGGGTGCTGGGGATCTGAACTCAGGTCCTCTTGCTTATGCAGCAAGTTCTTTACCCACTGAGCCATTCCTCAGCCCCAATTTCATTGTTCCTACCTCTTTCTTGCACCATTCTGTGTCCTATTTGTTTTACTTAGAATACAAGGCCTTGTTGGCATTTAGCATGGAATCTGAACTTGGCTCTTCCTCCCATCCTGATTGAAAAATGGAAGTCAGTCAATTTCTGTGCTCAGCAAACTTGTTCATCCAACTTGGCAGCCAAGAGCCACGTCTCAGAACTTTCCTCCAAGCAACATCAAGGCCAGTGTCAAAGTTTCCATAATGTTTAATGATCTTCTAAGTGAAAATAAAGGTGTTGGTCTGGACTGACTGTAGTTTATAAAAGTTTGAAGTGGAAAAGGCAGGGGAAAGCCGGCTCAGTTCTCATTACAGTTAAATTCGAGTCCAAGAAGGACAGGCCTCAGTCTCAGGACCTGGCATTCTGACATGGTTTCTGGAAGCTGCCTTGACGAGGACAGCCAAGAAGAAAGTGGGTGGAGAAGCCTTGAAGACAAGGGCTTTCAGTTACATGAGGATAAAGAGAAGACTTCACAACCAGAATCTCCACATGGACAGAGCCACCACCCCCATGGGTGCCCCCATGTAGAGTGCTTGTGGACAGCCCAGGCTTATTGTAATCACATCAGATATAATTAGCTCCATTAAACAGATGGAGAAAATAAGGCCAAGCGGCTAGGGACAGGCCCAGTTGATAGAAGGGCTTGTCCAGCATGCAGAAGGCCCTGGGCTTGATCCCCAGCGCCATATAAGCCTGTCATGGTGGTTGTTCCAGTTAGCATTAACTGTCAACTTGACACGGTCCTAGTTACCTAAGAAGGCAGTCTCAGTTGAGGAGTCACCCTGACCAGGCTGGCCTGTCAGCATGTCTGTAGGGGATTGTCTTGAATGTTAATTGATGAAGGAGAGTCCACCACTGTGGCTGGCACCATCCCTAGGCAGGTAGTCCTGGGCTATATTATATAAGAAAGCTAACTAAGCATGAGTTTGAAAGTGAGCCAGCTATAAGTTCTTGCCCTGACTTCCCTCAATGATGGACTGTGACTTGTAAGCTGAAATAAGCCCTGTCCTGGCCCAGGTTGCTTTTGGTCAGAGTTCTGTTACGGCAATAGAAGGGACACTAGATCGGCGGTGCACATCTGTAACTCCATCACTTGGGAGATGGAGGCAGGAGGATCAGAAGTTCATGTTCATCCTTGGCTACATAGGGAATTCAAGGACAGCCTGGGCTTAAGAAAAAAACAAAAGTGGAGGTGCCCAACCAGTACATAGCAGAGTTGGGGTTCACGGTCTCCTCAGTTGGCTTCTAGACTTCTCTTAAACACAAAAAATAAGAGGTTTGTTGAAGAGGCATACAGTGTGTGTTGCCAGATAGAGCTGGTGCTGAGAGTCTGCAGGGTTGATGAGACAATGGCTCTGCCAGCACATTTCCATCCTCCTCAAGGCCACTGGCTGCTTATGGCATTTTCTAAGAACTTTGCATTTGTGAGTATGTGAGACACAGGACCCACAAGGGCAGGAAACAAAGGTTACCTCCTATTTTACAGATGTGGACACTGAGGCTCAGGAAGGGAAATGGGCTCCCCACAGTCATAGCCCATTCATGGCAGGGAAAAAATGAACAGCAGCTCCTATGTTGCTGCTGGAGCTTAGAGAGGCATAGCCCCTCACCTTCATCTTCCCAGTGTCTCATCCCATGAAGACCTGGCATCCTGAGAGCCCTTGAAGACAGTTCTTCATAAATGTCTGAAAGTGGAAACACATTGTGGGGTACTCCCACTTGGACTGTGCCAGAGATGGAAGCTTCCAATTTGAGGAAAAGACCTATGTTGAAAGTAGAGCCGGGAGGGACAATTTAATCTTAGTAACTATTCACCTCTGCCCGCCCTTTCTTGTTACTAAAAAGTACAAACAAGACACTGATCAAAAAATTAAATGGATAAAAGATAAACAGAGGTAACTAAAATAAGGAAGGCAATCAAGAGAAAGACTCTGACAAAAAAATCTTTTTTAAAATTTCTCTCTCTCTCTCTCTCTCTCTCTGTGCGTTTGTGTGTTGTGTCTGTGCGTGCCTGTGCGTGCATGCATGCGTGTGTGTGTGTGTTTGCGTGTTGTGTCTGTGTGCGCCCGTGCGTGCATGCATGCGTGTGTGTGTGTGTGCGCGCACACACGTATGTGCGTGCAACAGCTCATGTGTGGAGGTTAGAGGATCAGAGGACAACCTCTGCTTAGTCCTTGCCTTTCACCTTGTTTGAGGAGGTCTCCTGTTGCTCAAGCCAGCGCACTCTAGGCCAGCTGGCCCAGGGACTTCTGGGGACTCTGGTCTCTGCCTCCCATCTTACCATGGAAGTGCTAGAATTATAGACGAGGGCTCTACTCCGTTCAGTTTTTCTTGGGTTCCGGAGATCTGAACTCCGGAATCCTGCTCACATGGCAAATGCTTCCTCCACTGAGACATCTTCCAAGCCCCTGTGATAGGAAATGCAGACTGCCACCAGGAACACAGTAAACATTCTTTCAGAAAATAACAGTTCGAGACCATTTGTCGGGGTGTAAGCTCTGCTTTAGAGGTTGTGTAAACATTCTTTCAGAAAATAACAGTTCGAGACCATTTGTCAGGGTGTAAGCTCTGCTTTAGAGGTTGTTCAAAGACAATATAAAGGAAAATACAATTAGCTATCTGGATCTGTCAGAGATGGATTCTTCCTTGCACAACGTTCTCTTTGCTCGGTACTATCAGCTCTGACCGTCGTCTGTTCCTGTATATTTGTTTCCTCCTGAGTCTGCCGAGCTACATGGAAATGACTGCAGGCTCCTTAAAATAACACAGGAAACCAGAGGGGCCATTGGACCACACCCCACATCCCTGACAGAGTTGAGTGTTTCCTTAGTATGTGCCACCTGAGCAAACTGCTACAAAGGAGCAAAGGACAGGAAGGCGGTAGGCTCTGAGTTTGAATCCTATAGATACAATGGGCTCATCTACTGTGGTGACTCACTGTGTGATCAGGAACTAGTTACTTGACTTCTCTGTGCTTTGTTATCCTCATCTGTAACTTGGGGCTAGGGGCTTTAATCTGTTTGATGATTCAGGCACAGTTGACACTGTCCAGAGCCGACCCCTACAAGGGTTCCATTTGGCATTCCACAGCCTTAGAATGCCAGTTCTTTTCTTTGGGGGTTTCTGACAAGAATGGGGGAGGAAAGGGGCTCTGTGTGGTGACCCCAACGGGCCAAAGGCCAAGCTGGCTTTCAGGTGTCAGTTACAGCTGACAACGCCCATCCAATGACTGGGCACCTCTGAGAAGGCTGCTCCACTCACAGGAGGGATGATGGGCTCTGCTGGCCTCCCCACACGTCAGAAGGTGTGCTACTGCCTGAAAATACAAAATAAGCAAAGTGCAGTCACTAAACACTATTTTTATCGCTGTGCGCCTGGGGCTTTCGTGGCCCAGGCAGAGCTGCTGCGTCAGGACACGAGGCAGGGAGGTGTTTCTGCAGAGCGTGGGGCAGCTTGAGTACCGATGGGGTGGCAAGAACCTGTGTTGCGAGCCTTCAAGAAACTCCAGGAGACCTGGCCCAGGAGGGGACTCTGAGCAGGGCTGACCCTGGGGACGGAAATTCAGCCCCATACTAACTGTCCCAGGTAAAAGTCTTATGTCTGCCCTGCCCAGCTACTTTTTAGAGTCTCTTTTTCTTAGTACCAAGCACAACTTGTACCCTCCAGCTCTGAGCAAAGAAGGCCTATATGTGACATCTTGAATCTTTCCACAGTCACCAGCTCACTGCCATGTTGTCAGTATCAAGACTTTCCTGATGCAATACACAGCAGGCATCGATGCTGAGTCATAACAGTGTCCTCCTAGGGCCTTGCAGGCAAGCCCCTAGTTCTTAAGGAACTTTAGTTCAGTGTAGAGAAACAGATGTTGTGGGTGTCAAGAATAATATACATGGAAAGATAGAAGTCAGTAGGGCAAAAGGCGTGAGGATGCCGGGAGGATGTTGAAATTTTTAAGACGTGTCAAGGTCAAGTCAGGCTTTGGATTGAGAACATGAGGCTTAAGTAAAGACTCACAGCGGGTGAGTGAGGAGGTTTATGGGTATGGAGGGCAAAACACATTTCAGAGGGTCGGAAAAGTGGTACAAAGGTCCTGAGTATACCAGGAAAGCCAATAGGGTGGGTGTGGAAGAGATAAAGACATGGACAGCACCGGGCTAGGTCAAAGACGAACCGGGAGCCAGATCACAGACGTCTTCTGGATCCAGGACTTTCAGCACTGGCAATTTTCATTCCTAGGGGCACCTTGTCATGTCTAGGGTTACTTTGGGTTATCACACTGGGCGGAGGGGAACAGCGCTGGTTCAAGGGCAGAGGCCAGGGCTGTGGCTGAACATGGTACACTGAGTGAGACAAAGAATGGCCATCTCGCACGGCAGTGAGTGGAATACAGACCCTGGTGAAGATGTCAGTACAGAAGAGCATGCTGGGATTGTTTGTGGAGTGAATAAAAGGCTGCCCTTCACCAGAGATGCAAGGGTGGCACTGTGAACCAGGAGGCGCTTCGTCTTCTGTAGGACCTGTTCACCTGTGAGCATAGTTAGAGAGGAAGAAGAAGCTTCTTTCCCTGAGACAAATACAAGGCAAGACTCCAGGTTCCAAATATACTATTTTATGTGCATCCAAGAAGCATGCCAGTTGTCTCCTGGCCTGGTGACAGCTGAAGGCACTTCTTGGAATCCTGGCTGTGCACAGAGGTGACTAGGGAGCTAGCCAAGGGAAAGAAGCCAAATGGAGCAGAGATGAGATGGGCCTGAGGTGTGGCATCCTGGGGGTGGCTCTCCTGTGATAACAGGAGACATGGGGGAAGGGGGCTCTGCAGATTGCTATGTTTGTAATTTCTACGTTCGGGAGGCAGAGACAGGAGGATCCCAGGGGCTCACCAGTCATTGGTGAGAACTGGATCAGTAAGAGACTCTGACTCAAAAAATCAGGGTGGCCTGTAGGGCGGCCCAGGCCTGACCTGAATTCAACGACGGCTATTTCTGAGTCCTAGATCTGCTACTTCCAGAAGCCTTGGGCTTTTCGTCAGCTTCAGGTGGGTGATTAAAGCGAAGAAGACAGGTGGGTTCCCATCCCTGCCTCTCTGTTTGTAAATAATCAAAGGCTAATTAGCTCCAGCCCCACAGGAATCTGAATTAGACACACACCCCATCCAAAAAGCTCTGAAAATCAAACCTCAAGGTATACCCTACGTGAACGTTGGCAGGGCTGGTTGGGGTGCTATTGGCTAGGGCCCAGAGCCCGAAGGGGGACATGCTTCCTCAAAGTCAGGCTGAACCCTTACATCAAAATGGAGAAGGATGCTCTGCCCAGGATGTATGTGATCTCTCTTCTTCAACCTTCAACTTGAGGACCAATCACACACAGTATTCAGAATCCTTAGGGCATAGGGAAATGAGAGCGGGCACAGACCATTTGCTGAAGCCTGGAGCCAAACCATGGGGCCAGATCATAGCTTCTTTAATCACTGGTAGGGTGGAGTCTGACCCCCACACTTCAGTTTGCTTATCAGTAAAATAGATCCAAACATACAACTGGGAGTGACCTTTGAAATGAGATTGGTTGCGGAGGAGGAAGGAAAGGAGAAAGAAGATGCATAAGGGCCATTGCTGGGGGCTAGACATTGATGCTGGGGGTTTCAATGGTAACCCAGTATGGTACTGAATGTTGGTATCAACAGGAGGATGCTGAGGTGTATTGGGGTGGAACCACTTGAACGAACCGGAGAGGATATCCCTCTTCATTTTACCCCCAGTCACCCACCCATGGTGTGTGTGTGTGTGTGTGTGTGTGTGTGTGTGTGTGTGTACCTCAGTCTGGCTATCTTGCTATTTTGAGTCAGGGTCTCTCACTGCCTTGGAGCGCACCAATTAGGCTAAGCTGGGAACTCTGGGGATCCTCCTGTTTCTGCCTCTTCAGTGCAGGGATTATAAGCTTTTTAGATTATTTTATTTATCATTTTTATTTTATGCATATGAATGTATTGCCTACATGTGTGTAAGTGTACCACATGCAGTGCCCACAGAGGTCAGAAGAGGGAGGCAGATCTCCTGAAACTGAAGTTACAGATGGTTGTTAGACACCATGTGGGTACTGGGAATTGAACCCAGGTCCTCTGTAGCCGGTGCTCTTAACTGCTGAGCCATCTCTGAAGCCCTGATTATAGGTTTTCCATGTGGGTTTTGGGGGTGGAACTCAGTACTCTACCCAATGAGCTCTATCTCCTGCCTGTCCTTATGTTTTGAAATTGGGTCTCGCCACAATACTCAAGCCACTCTCAAACTTGTGATATCCTGTCTCCAGCATTCAACACCCATTCTGGCTTCAACCACCTCATGCAGGGAACTTTTCGTTTCTCAGTCTGTTTACCATGTAGGATCCTCATAGCCACAAGGGGAGAGCCATTTATAAAAGCTTTTGCTGTTCCATTTTACAGATAAGGAAACTGAGGCACATTCCTTAATGTCCTTCTTACCAAAAGTCAGCAGCAGGAAGCCAGATCATCTGCCAAAGAAACATCCCAACATATGCAGAGTGAACTTTAGACCAGGCTGTGTGGAGGAGGGCCAGTGTCAAATATGGAATGAGGGGTTAAATCACAGTTACAGGGGCTTGAGGCCACACACAGAGCCTGGAGGCAGTGGTTAGTGCTCATAGTGGTCTGTGGGGAGCTGCCTTCTATTCCCCTGTATAGAGGAGGAACTGGGGCACATGGCTGGTAAACCAGGCTGAGACTGTGTTCCTTTACTTGAAACTCAGCACAGTAAGATGCATTTGCTAACCACCTACCTCCTCTGACTAGAAGGCAAGAGGATGTGAAACCCCTTGTACATCCATAAGCTCTACCTTGCCAGTGACAGGGACTACTAAACACTACTCCCATGAGTGCCTGTGTGCATTAAATCCATCTCAGTGACCCCTGTGCTCGAGGCAGAGGGAGAAGTCAAAGTGAACCTTGTACACCCTGGTGGAATCCCACTCTGTGTAAGTGCCAACAGGCCACCAAGTTGTCTAACCATCAACATGCTTGATCTGTAGCAAGCAACTAAGGGAGCAGGCTGGAGGGCCACAAGCCTCTGGCAGACATCACCCCCAGACAGTGACAGGCCAAATCCCATCCAGCCTTGTCCAGTCCTCCTGTAGGAACTCACAGAACGAACCTCCAAACACTACTGAGCTTAACGACTAAAAATTTTAACGGCCTGGTTATTTTAATTACCTGCAATGCTGCAGAGAGAAGGGCTTATGTCACCCTCTGAATTTCCAGTGTCCTTCCCACCTTGCGGCTCCCTGGCTGAGGTCACTATATGGCAGAGCCCACTGAGTCTTCACGCAGTCATGGAAATACTTCTGGTGTTCAGAGAAAGAGGGATGGCTCTGTCCCCTGGAGACACTGAACAGGGGGACCCTTAAGGGGAAGCTTCCCGGACTGCTGAAAATCAAGTGGTATTGGTATTCCTTAGCAAAGAAAGTCATGGAAGTCCATGGAATCTGGCCCTAAGTTCTTTAAGAAGCCAGGAGAAGACCAGCCACAGGAAAGAGCTTGCTCCTGTACCCTAAACCGAAGGGCCTCAGACTGAGGCTGTGATACGCAGAACTTGCAGTCCCATGGCAAGGCAGGTGCCCAGGTAGCAGGAATGGAATCTGGCTGCCTGGACTGCGCTAATGAGATGAGATTGTTCAAACACATACTGTGGAAAGCCTGCTGGGAAAATACCACGGGACAGGAGAATTCAGTAACCAGATGCATAAAAGGTGGGGGAGGGTAGCCTGCCACTAAATCAATGACCACCTGGCCAGGTGGAATCTGAATTGTAGAGAAAGGGGAAGGCAGAGCAAATTGGCCTCAGAAGGCTGGGCCAGAATCTTAGCTCGGTGGAGATGTTTCCGGTGCTCCCAACAAACACTGTTTTATGAGGTATGCAGACATCCCATGGCTTGGCATTTAGCCATTGCATGTGCTTGCCCTGAAACAAGCTGATATGTGTGGAGGGAGGGCTGTTAGAATGGAGTCTTTCATGTAAAAGACTGGAGACCGGTCTGGTTGGCTGCAGCCTGGTTCAATAAACCATGCATCTATGGGTGTGGAAAACAACACAGCTGCTAAAAAGAATGAAGGGGCTGGACGTGCACCAAAAAAGAACCACTGGAATACACAGATGAATGATATCAGCAGACATGTTACAGCCTAAATAGCTTCCACCACAAGTTGAGAAGACCAGCCAGAAATGCAACCCAGATCACTCCCTAGGACTGAACCTGGATTTCCTTTCACTAGCTATGTAACTTGGGCAAGTCAAGTCACTTTACTCGTCCCTCAGATTCTTCATCCACCAGTTGGAATGCTAAGAGTTAGTATACTTAAAGCACAACGATCATTCCTTAGGGGGCCAAAAATTGATCGAGGTGTATGTTATGGTGTGGATAGGAAGTACCCCCCCCACACACACAAAAGCTCATGTTTGAATGCCAAGTCCCCAGCTGGCAGTGCCATTTAGGTAAGTTCTCAAACCTTAGCAGGTGTGGTATACCTGGAGGATGTAGATCACTGGGTGGGTGGGTCCTTGAGGCTATTCCCTGACATGGCCCCTTCCTGTCTCTCTTATTCTGCTTCCTGTCTCTCACACACTGCTGTCTCTCACACTGCTTCATGTCTCTCACACATTGCTTCTTGTCTTTCTCATAGGCTGCTTCCTGTCTCTCACATACTGCTTCCTGTCTGCTATCCACTCCTTTCTGTCCACTGAGAAGTGAGAAACAGCCCCATCACACCCTCCAACTACTGGGATGCTTTGCCTAAGAGCATCATGTGGTCAAGTGACCATGGGCCTAACCCTCTGAAGCCAGGAGCCAAAATAAACCTGTGTTCTCGTCAGGTGTTTCTGTCAGGTATTTGGTCACAGCAACAGAAAGCTGAGTAATAATGCATGTGTGAAAAAAGAATCTTAAGCATCTTCATGGACTTTTGGTTGAAAGCTAGGTCATATCTGATAAAAATCTTATCTATAGTATTTAATTTTTCTCACTAGGGAGAATATAAATTAAATTAGTTTTCTCCATGGGAGGGTGAATATGGGAAGCTAGCTGAAGAGTGCAGTTCTAAAGTACCCAGGGCAGCAGCATGAAGCACAGGGGATGCCACTCGCCTCTCAATGTCCCTGTGAGGCTGAAAGAGATGATAGAGAGGAGCTCTATCTTCTGCAGGACCCACAGAGGCCAGGTGGGGAGCCTTATGCCAACCGCCTCCTCCCACGGAGGAGGAGAGGAGTGGGGCAGAGGTCGGAGCAGAGCCACGGTGTCTTCTTGTCTCTCTTACCCAGAATTTCCTCCTCATGCTGTAGAGTGTGTGTGTGTGTGTGTGTGTGTGTGTGTGTATCTGTTGTGTATGATGTGTGGCATGTAAGTGGTGTGTGTGATATGGGGGGGTATGTGTGATGTGGTGTGTGAATGTATGTTTGTGTCTGTATGTGTCTATGTGTGTATGTGTGTATGTGTGCGAGATGGGTTGTGTGGATTGTTAGGGCTTGTGTATGAAGCTCTCCCTGAAGTCCTCTGTGCTACAGGTTTGGTCTCCAATGTGGTGTTCGGGACTGGGGATTCAGGGCAGAGGCTGACTGGTAAGGGTTGTGGCCTTGTCAATGCATTGATCCACCAATGGGGTGGCTTCATCATCTGATGGTGTTACTGGGAGGTGTGGGAGCCCAGGTGTGGTTGGAGGACGTGGGTCACAGGAGCATGTGACGATCTCAAGGTCTGCTTTGTTCACACGGCTGCCTTGAAACCCAGCCCAGGGACTGGTTCCTCAGTCCACTGTCCATCAGCCTAAGAGACTGGGCCGGGGAATACAGGAGCAGAAGGCCACCAGCTTTTCCAGTTATCCATAGCCATTGCAAGCTAGTCACATAACACTCTGGTCATCTCCACAGTAACCAATGGGGACACCCCTGGGGAGATCTCATCTGACCTGAGCACTGGGGGCCTGCCATGATAATGCTCTGGGTCAATTATGTGCACTCACAGTGGGAGAAGGGGCTTTTCCCTCTGGCTGTCAGGAAGCTCTACACCAAATCTCAAGGTTTCCTTAAGCAAGGTCTAGGAGACTTGAGTCCAGTGTCGACCCCAGATCTGGTTACACCCCACTGTGCATTCCCCTTCCTTTCTCTCATTTAAAACTGATGCAATCTCAGTTTCTCTTGTAGAAGGCCAGAAGTCATTCCTGGAATAGGGAGGGTATAAGGACAGATGAATCGACAAAGAAACAAGCAGAACTCCAAGAAGTTCCAGAAAAAATAATTACCACTGGAGGAGGAGCTTGGATTACTCACCCAATTCCCAGGGACTGTTTAAAAGCTGGGGAAGGTGGGGCTGATTGTAGCCTGCAATGAATGAGAAGAAGAGGGGAGGGAGGGAGGAAGAAGGAAGGGGGGGAGAGAAAGGAAGGAGGAGGAAGAGAAGGAGAAGAAGAGAAACGAAGAGAGGGGAAGAGCAAAGTGCTCTGTACACAATAAGGAAGCAGGGCTGGGGACAGCAGGACCAGTGGGCAGGGCAGAACAAATGGACCATCTGCCAGGGTGCTCAACACACAGGTCACCCGCCCCACAAGTCCTTGGTCCCTCCATCCCTGTCCTTTCTTCCTTCTTCCTCCCCCTTTCCTCCTCCCTCCTCCCTTCCCTTGTCCTCCTCTCTCTGCTCCTCCCTTTCCCTGTTCAAAGCCTTGTGGTTCCTGCATGAGACACAGTGATCAATCCTGGAGCTGGGGTCCCAGATCTCAGGGTGGGTGTGTTGTCTAGGAATCCACAAACTGCAGCCAGGGCCTGGCTGGCTTGCTGGATGCCCTGGACGGGTGATAGGGCCTGAGTTCCCCAATCCTAGTGCTCCTTCCCACCCTGACCGCCTCCCACTGCAGCTGCTGCCAAGATCACGGTTACATTTTATTTGCAAGTATATACAAGGCTTTTCATATACATACAAAGGGATGCCAATACCCTTTTGAGACCCCAGTTTTGTCAGCTATAAAACTGGCAGGACAAGTATCACTGTGAGCATTAAAAATAATAGAATGCACAGGAAACGCACAGAAAGCAGCCTGCATGCCAGCGCCTGCCAGGCTTTTTACTGTCCTCATGGTGACCATGGCCAGAGAGGAACCACTTTCTCCTTGTGTTCTCCACATACACTGAGCATCTCACTGGGGTCCTAGGAGGAAATTTAACGAGTCAATCCCTGGGACCTCAATCTCAATTGTCCAGGCATTTCTAGACTTTTGCAGCACATTCTTTTGCATTTGGGAATGAATTGCTCTGGCCATTTTAGCATTTCTGAAGTTGAGGCTTATCTTATAATCAGCTTGCACACAGTGGTTATTAATTCACATCTGTGGAGAGTCAGAAATGCAGCCAGCAGTGAGAATGTAAGAACAAACCATGTGAGCATAATGAACAGAAACGCTTGGTGACACCGCTGCATCCACCCCTTGGCAGAAAAACATGCAGACCTGGATGTTGGGGAACCCTGCTGTTAGGGTTGTAGTCCTCTATGTCTGGATAGCTCTAAGGGGCTCAACGCCAAATGGAAGGACTCCCCTTCTCAGCAGGGGGCCTCCTGCTCTCTTCTTGACTTACCTGGAAAGTGCCACCAAGCACGGATGCCTGAACTTATTTGGAACATGACCTTTGGCATAGTTACCTGGAGTAAAAACTACCCCCAGGTTTTTTCTATGTGATAATCAGGCATTGCCTGATAGTCTGGAAGATAGGAGCCCACTGCCACATGTAAATAAAACATACTATGAGCACCTATCAACTGAGGCTTTTGCTACTGTCTCCACACTATAAATTCTCTAGTTCTCCCACTGAATAAACGGAGCTGTTTCACTGTGTCTGGGGCTGTATCACTGCGCCTGGGACCAGCTTCCCCAGAAGGCCTGTCTTCCATCAGTGCTCACTGGCCATCCTGACCCCGTTCCCTTCCGTCAGTGCTCACTGGCCGTCCTGACCCCACTCATCACTTCTGCTCCCCTTGTCCTCGTGGACCGGTGGCCAATGACCTGCGAGGAGAGGGAGAGACCCCACACCTGGAGGCAAAGGGTCAGGGCCGGGAAGCAGTTGGAGCTTCAGAGGTGACACACCTAGCGACCCATTTCCTATAGCTAGGACACATCTCCCAAAGGTTCCATAACCTTCTGAGACAGAGTCACTGGATGAGGACAAATATTCCAACCCTTGTGGGAGACATTTTAGACACAAGTACCACATGTACCTTCCCATATGCTTAATTCACCTTTGGCTTACTTATAATACCTAATATAACACAAATGTCTTGTAAGTAGCTGTCTCCCCTAATCAAGAGAGGAACAATAGAAAAAGCAGTGTAGCTACCAAGTACCAATATAATTTTTTCCCAAGCATGTTCTATTGACAAGTGATTAACTCCAAGGGTGTAAAATCATGGATATATAGACTGGTTGCATGTGTATACACATATACATCTGCATGCAGACATGTAGTTCATTGAAACAAAGTTTGGAGGCTGGAGAGATGGTTTAGCAGTTATGACCACACACTGTTCTTGTGGGAACCCCAGGTTCAATTCCCAGAACCCTGGTCAGATGGTTCACAACAGCTTGTAACACCAGCTCCAAGGGATCCCACACCCTCTTCTGTGATCTGACACCTTCTTGTAGCCTCCAAGGGCACCCTTTGCTCACATGCATACACACACCCACATATATACAGAATTTAAAAATAAAAATGAAATCTTTACAACGAAGCTTTTTCACTCCCACAAACTCACACTGGAATCAGGAATCTGGAAAACAGAGTATGTCCATTGGTGACCACAGCTACAAAGTCAAGCAGAGGGAACAGGAATTGAGGCAGCAGGCAATCTGTATGTGGTGGGAGGGTGGTCATGTGAATGCAGCTGCTTGTGTGTGTGCACATGTATGTGGAAGTCAGAGGTCAACCTGGGGTGTTATTTCCCAGGCACTGTCTTTGGAGTCTCTCAGTGACCTAAAGCTTACCAAGCAGGCTAGACTGGCTGGCCAGGATCCTCCTGTCTCCTCTTGCCCAGCACTGGGGTTACCAACACTCACCACCGTGTCTGGCTTTGTTACATGTATACTGGGAATGGAACTCAGGTCTTTAAGCTTGCATGGCAAGAACTTTACTCACCAAGTCATCCCCTCCCCAACCTGCACCATAAATACAATTTTAAGAACAATGGCACCCCTAGAAGATGACCTTTGAGCAAGTGCCTTGAGGTGGATGAGGAAGGAAATGTGCGGAAATGTGGAAACCGGAAGCTGCCTGCTGAGGTTAGGACAAAGGCAGACTGAGCTGTGAGGTGACTGCTTTGGGAAGCCAGGTCTCCTTCCTTCCCTCCTCTCCAGAGCTGCTACCAGCACAAGCTCTTCTCAGGGCCAGAAAGACTTTATTCTTACATATGCTGTGTGGTCTGAGAAATTCATACTGGGATCTGGACAGAGCAGGTGTGTGTGTGTGTGTGTGTGTGTGTGTGTAATAACTGGAACACATTCCATTTCAGCTGACTCTTTGGAAATAACTGACAAGTTTTCTTGGTCCTAAATCAGCTGCAAGCCTCCATCTAAAAGCGTCACCTGTCAACATAGTGAATGCACACACACGTAAGTTTCTTGTTTTGGGCTTTTTCCCCCCAAGATGTCCTGAGAACCACATGGATTATAACCAAAGCTGCTGAGCCAGTTCAACCATGGTCAGTTACTTGCCTGTCCTTGGTGAGCAAAGCTGAATGGGAAAGTGTGTGTTTGCACAATATGTCCATTAAGCATTCAAGATAAATCTCTGTGGGTCTGTTTCTGGACAGGGTGTCTTGCTATGTAGCCCAGGCTAGCCTCACACTCTGTGACCTTCTGACTCCCCATTGCTGAAATGACTGGTGAGGGGCACCATGTCCAGGTGTAAAATCCATGCATTTGCTGACAACCCTGCTCCTGCCTCCAGTCTAAGGGAAGAACAGGGTAATGACATGGATTTGACTGGAAATTCATACAATGACAGCATATATGTATGACAGTCATCTGTAGAGATTCTTAGCACACTTGATAAAAACTGACAAGGGGTGACAGCTGCTGGGTGGCAAAGGATAAGTAAGGGACCACACACAGGTCCAGCCACACTCATCCCCCACTGTGAGGGCCTAGACTTTATTTCCCCAACCTCTCTCCGTGACTCTGAATACTCTCTTCTCTTGTACCACAAAGGGAACAGAGGCTCAGAGTAGAGTCTGAAGTCATCCCTGTCATCCTGTTGGGGTTCCCTCTGGGTAGGCTTAGCACTCTCAGTGTTGGATTCAAGTTCATGTGGCCTTGTGAGGTACCTTCAGGGTTTAGGAGGCTAACTACCTCCCTGTCTGATTTTCAAATGGATATCCTTCCAGATGATGACCTTAGTCCACAGTTTGCTGCTTAGCACAAAATGCCACATCCTGGGTAAGCTACAAAGCAAAGAGGTGTTTTTTGGCTTTTGACTAGTCCAAGGTCAAGGAGTTATATCTGGTCGCCATAGCCTCTTTGCAGGCAGCAGGCATGGGATCATGGAGGCACAGGGCACAGGGCACAGGAGTGCATAAGAGAACTTGTCAAATTGGCTTTTGCATCTGACTATCTTGAGATAGCTTGTTAACCTCTTAGGCACATGAATGGATCTGCCCATTCATGAAGGCAGAACCCTAACAAATGCTTCCTATCTTTTTATTTTTGGGGTGTGTGTGTTCAGTCCTGGGGATTGAATTTAAGGTCTTGCACATGCTAGACAGACAATCTATCACTGAGCTATATGCCCAGCTGTGTTTTTTTTTTTTTTTTTTTCACTTTTTGAGACAGGGTCTGGCCAAGTTTCCCATGAAACCCTTAAATTTTGGTTGTCCCACCTCAACCTGCTGAGCAGCTGGGGTTACAGACCTGCAACCCCAGGCCTGCTGGTTATGGCTGCATATATCTCACATGGTACATTAAATCCCAATGCTTTGGAAGAGATGAACAATATTAAAACTACAGCAGTTACAGTGGAAAACTAGAATCTTGTCTACATAGCACTTTTAGATGACACAGATTTCTGGGATGTTGACTTATAATGCAGATATACCTTCCTGCTCAACAGTGAACAGATGAAGTGCTGTTCCACCAAGCACTCAGAGCAGTAAGATCCCATAAGGCCCAGACTCTGACTTCTAGGAAACTCATTTCAGATGACAAGCTCCAGGCCTAGAGCAGACGAATGTCAGAAACAGTGGGTCCTGGGTTCCCACTCCCCTGCCCCAAGATCATCAAGACGACAGGGAACCAGCCTCAGCATTGTTTCTTCTAACCTGGCTCTGACTAATCCTGTCTCTCCTCTGCCCCTAAGCCAAGGCTGACTGTGAGGAAGGAGAGCCAATGGGAAATGCCATGGTGTCCTGTGGGGTATGCACAGTGGATGAACACCTGACATGGGACAACTGCAAGTTCTCTGTACCCCAATGGTGAAGTCGGACCATCACACCTAGCATAAGGAAGGCCCCAGGTCTGTCCCTAATATAACAAAAGGAAGAGAGAAAGAAAGAGGAGGAAAGAAAGAGGAGGAAAGGAAGAGAGGAAGGAAGGAAGGAAGGAAGGAAGGAAGGAAGGAAGGAATCAAGAAAATGATAAAGAAAATGATCAAGAGAAGGAAACCATGAGAAAAGCTGAAAAAGGAATGAAGGAACTTTAAAAAAGCCCAAGGGTGATTTTTACTCTACACAGTGGCTTTCAAACCTGAGATTCTCAGTAAGAGCCAAGTCTCTACAGGGTCACGTCTCACTTTACAAAATAGATACATGTCTGAAGACGGATCAAGGTTTTTTTTTGTTTTTTTTTTAATTATTTAATAACCACATCATTAGAAGCATTTCATTACAGCATTAACATATTCAATAACAATTTCCAGAGCAAAGATGCTTCTCTTTCAAAATTAGCTGTAAAATTTGAGGTTCACAGTTAAATTAATACAGTTATACAGTATTGAACTCAGTATAACCCTTATAAGACATAAAATTGAATGAGGTTTTAACTTTTTTTTTAATTACAACATAGAATAAGTAGATTTAATAAATGTTTATAGCATATTTCATCCAACAGCTGTGGAATATACATTCTTTTCAGCAGTCCAGGTAACTTTTTCTAAAATAAATCATATTTTTTTTATTCTTATTCTTTTATGAAGTTAGTTAAAAATTAATGAACAAGAAATTAAAGAGACTGCGCTGCAATTAAGTTAGAATATTCTAACTGAAAAACAATTACTGTGAAACTATTTACATTCTCATAGAATTATAAACATTTCTCAAGGAATACTTTACAGCACAACTTTTTTTTTCATACAGAAGAATTCATTCCAAGGCAATTGACATTG